>NC_052047.1:6708119-7008119 GCF_903992535.2 Arvicola amphibius | reverse complement strand
AACTGCCACAGACGGCTTAGCTAGGTGTTTCCTAAAGAGAACAGAGGCGAAGCAAGGGCTAATTTGTTTTAGAGCAGGCCTAGCTCTGCAGTGGTGTGCCTCATAATCCTTACATCCATTAAGGATCGATTACCACTCCTGGGGACTCCACACTCTAGCAGGGAATGTCGCACACAGCTGAGGGTGTCGCTCACTCCCTGTTTATACGCGGAAAGGATAATTTTAGGTTATGTGGCATTATTAATTACACTGAAGTTGGGTCACAAGTTAATTTTTTTTAAAAAAGCACAAATAACTAATTAGAATTTGCAATTATCTGAAAGTACAAGCCCTCTCTCACCATTCCCGCAGTAGGCATGCCGCTCTTTCTTCAGATGGACTTGTGCAACCAGCATAGGTTTGGGTGCCAGCAAAGCAAGGTAAAAAGGCTGCTTTACCTCACAGTGCACCAGTTCCTTAGTATGAACCAAAGAGAGGGTGCAGGTTGTCTAACATGTTTAACTTAATTATCCAGACTCAAGGTCCAAAGTGTGGCATTATCCTGAGTGGTAAAGGATGTAAGCTTCCTGTCGGGTTTTTTTTTTTCCATTGTCCTTGGGGTTTTAAGTACTGAGTGGCACAGGTGACACAAAAAGACCATACTGGGAGCTGAGTTCTACCAGAGGAGGCATCTGAAGTGAGGGAGAAGAGAGATGGCAGCCAGCTAGGCAGCCAAGCACCAGGGCAGACACAGAACTCCAAGGGAACTTAGACAATGACATAGGTGGTACACAGAACCGCTGAGGGTGAAGGAAAATCACCGTGTGGACAGAGTAGGGAGATGCCACACCACAGGAGAAAGGGGCACTGTGAGAGGTGCCAAGCATACACAGTCACTTCGGAGACTGTAAGAACTTTCTGGATTCAGACAAGCACCAGGAAGGTCCTTGAACCAGAAAATGAGAACTAGTAAGTTGCAAAGAAAGGCCCAGTTGAGAAACAATGATGTTTGTGTGCATTTTACATACGCAGATACATAAATGTATACAGACAGAGCATATATATATATATTATATATACACACACAAAAATACATTATATACATTTAATGTGTGCCTAGCTATTGTCTTCATTTATATCTAATTTCACCTTGACAAATTGTAATGCATGAAGGTAAGAGTTATTTGTTTAATAGTACTTCTTAATTGTAGTCTTTTTTAAAACTGAGGATTGCCTTGATTTGCTTATTCTCACATTTCTCTTTAAAAATATTTCATTGAAATTATATACCATATCTTGGTCATATCTACCCTTGACTCACCCTCTCCAAATTTAGCTCCCTAAAGTCTCCAACACATCTCCCTTTCAAATTCGTGTCTTTTTACTTTTTCAATTCACTGAGGTCAATTAGTGCTGCCTGTACGTGCATAGACCTGAACAAGAGGATGAGGGCAAGCCAGGCACTGGTGGTTAAACAGTGAGGGTACAGAAGGTGAATTGTGACACCCCTGCACCCCATTGCATGGCATCTCTCTGGCCTACACAGACTCATAGCACACTTGCTTGGTTGAAAGGTCATGCCTTGCCTAACCACCTCTTACTTGCTCCAGTAGGCACCATACAAAGCCACTGTGGACTAGCCACATTTTGGAAGCTGTCTGAGCATGGACTGAAAGAGCAGGGGTCTAGTGAGGCTGTCTCCTAACACAGGCAGCTTGGTTCATGGAGTGCTCTGCTGAGAGATGGCATACAGGTAGGTGACAGGCATGCTGGGCTCTTCCTCCTGTACTTCCCGTTCCTTGGACCAAGTGGCTCTTTATGCAATTTTCACACCCAGATGTTACCGTGGAAATTGTATTGACCTAGCTATGAAGATGAGGTAACATTGATGACTTCAGGGGAAAAAAACTTATACTAACAACAAAAGCCAGTTATTCCAAAAGTATATATTTCTAAACATCCTTTGGCTATTAGTCACTTTCATATAATTAGCTAATTATTTTTAACATATAGTCGAAAAATTTTAAGATAGGTTCTAGTGATAGTAATTACAGCGAGGTATATGTGTAAAATATAATATATATATATATAATATAACATATAATGTGTGTATAGTATTTATGTTGATACATATTTGTTTAGTATATATTTGATATAACCTATATGTACAATGTATTTAAATTTTATTAACTGAATGAGTCATCCAACAAGTGTTTACTGAGCATTTCCCTTATGACAGAGAAAGGGTGGTGTTCCCTGTAAATCCACCCTCTCCTCCATAGGACTAACATTTCCAAGAGTTGAACTCAAACTCAGAGACCAGGTCCGCAGAGGAGGGACCCCATTATCCACTCCGTATCCCAGCCTGGCAGTGTCTGGTTTTGTCTAGTAGCTACAGTGCCATGACCAGGGACACAAGAGCCATGAGAAGCAGGCAGCACAGTCAGGGGATGGAGTCATTGGACCTTATGTTCTCAACAACCATGCTCTGCACTTGAATCAGACCCTGATGGACAGACACTCTTCAACATCAAAAATCTAACGCTTGCTCTGACTCTAGTGAAACCTAGGGTGTTGGGCAAGGTAAGGAATCACCACCTTTGTCAAAAGGAAGACCGAATGACAGTGATAGTGTTAATGAAGACACCCCCATGGAGCTACTTCCTGTACTCTTTACCAGAGCTCCTGGAAACACACATCTTATCTCTTTTCATTTTATTTTTGGTGAAAACATTTAAAATCTTTCCTTCTAGCTACTTTGAAATAGGCTATATCTATATTTATATTTATATCTATATCATCTATATCTATCCATCAATCTGCCTATCTATTCATCTATCCATTCATCTATCTATCTATCATCTATCTATCTATCTATCTATCATCTATCTATCTATCTATCTATCTATCTATCTATCTATCTATCATCTATCTATCTATCTATCATCTATCTATCATGTATCTATCTATTTATCTATCTATCTATCTATCATCTACCTATCTATCTATCTATCTATCTATCTATCTATCATGTATCTATCTATTTATCTATCTATCATCTATCTATCTATCATCTATCTATCATGTATCTATCTATTTATCTATCTATCTATCATCTACCTATCTATTTATCTATCTATCTATCATGTATCTATCTATTTATCTATCTATCATCTATCTATCTATCTATCTATCTATCTATCTATCTATCTATCTATCATGTATCTATCTATTTATCTATCTATCATGTATCTATCATGTATCTATCTATCTATCTATCTATCTATCTATCATGTATCTATCTATTTATCTATCTATCATGTATCTATCTATCTATCATCTATTATCTATATATCTATCTATCTATCTATCTATCTATCATCTATCTATCTATCATCTATCTGTCGTCACTATGTCATACAATAGAACACTAGTACATTTTCCTACTAAAGCTTTCTATCCATTTCAGACATTCTTATCCCTTCCCCCGCCACAGCTTCTTTACTTCTACAAAGAGTGCAATAGTTTGTTGCACCTGGCTTATTTTATTAAATGTTATATCCTCTGTCTTATCCAAGTTGCCCCAAATGACATGACTTTGCCCTTCTGATGCTTGAATAACATATTGCATATATGTGTTTCCTTTGCTCACTTGTGTAGTTTATTCTGTATTCTGGCTGCTGTGAATAGTGTTGCAGTCAATGGGGAAGTGAAGGTATCTTCAAAAACACTGAGGCTACTGGAGAACTATTTGATGGGAAGTTTTTCTTTGATCCTCCATTTTTTCCTTTGGTTTTGTTGTTGTTTATTTTTTCTGTATACCCTAGGAGGCTGGCTGTGTGGATATCACCTTGCTCTTGCTTTCTCTGGGTAATTAGCCAGAAAACCAGAAGATGAAAAGACCATGATGGCTTGTTGCTCTGATTCCCACTGCTTGGGACTGTTGGGGATGGACACAGCTCAAACTCCATAGTCTCTAGACTCCAGCTTGTTTTCTCTTGCTCTGTTCCTCCCCAGTCCCTCTTACCTTTCTGTGTTACTAAGTGCTACCTGTTATGGTTTAAATTAAATGGTGCTGATCCCCGAGTGGCAACAGTGGGCAGTGGGCTACAAGACCATGGTGGGCCACAAAGGCAGCCAGTCCCAGGCAGGTGGTGAGGGACAAAGACCTATTAGGCACTCCATGCAGAGAAAGTGGGTATTTATTTAATGGGTTATGAAAGGAAAAAGGAAAAAGGAGAAGGGAGAAGAGCAGAGAGAGATGCAGAGAGAGAGAGAAACAGAGAGGGGGAAGGGGAGAAGTGAGGAGAAGGGAGAGAGGCAGAAGCTGCCTCTTTGGGGGAACAGAGACAGAAAGGGAGGAACTCAGGCTGGAAGCAGAAAGAAGATCTTCTTGCCTCAGCAGATGGGTGGAAGGGAGTGGGTGGGGCTTGTTTCTTAAAGGGACATGACACCATTACACTATCTCCCTTGCCTTTCAGGCCTTAGTGTGTAAGGGCCTCTCACATCTTTAAAAATTTGTCTTTGTTAAGCTCCCTTAATGACCCAAACCAAGTGTACCACTTTTTCTTGCTAGGATGCTAACTATTGCAAGTTCTCCTAGGAAGACTTATCCAATGTCATATGTATAGCTGAAATGGTAAATATCTGATTTGGGAGTCCTCATGTGAATTTTTTACTATGTGTGCCTAGGACTTTTGTGGTTAGCAAGTAAAATCTTTCTGATGACTTATTTACAAATGAAATACTTGGTAAAATTCCAGGGTGCCATTAGTCATACTCATATACTACCATTTTTTTGCCCAAAGCAATTATGTAAAATCCAGTTTGACTTCAGTTTGGGGCATCAAAATACCAGCAAAGGGTATGTATGCTGCTATGCAAATTGGATATTCCCAATTCCTGCAATTCCCAATTTCCTGCAAGAAAAGGAGGAAATGCAGATTACATGTGAAAACTCCCAAATATATGAAAGTTCATAACTAATTCAGATATTTCTTAAATGTCATTTAAGTCAACATTTTGGGATAACACAAAACTCACTTGTAATTTGTTTAATAGTTGCTTATTAAGATCATCAGTATCTGTGCCTCAAATATGTTTACTAATAATGTTTTCCAAATCGTTATTATTAATTTATCCCTCCTTCATTTCATTTACCCTTGTGACAAGTTACTGGGTTTCCTTTGGGTAAAGAACAATAAATGCTGTCAGAAACAATGGGTGGGCCTGGAAATATGAGAAGAGAAGGATTTGGAGAAGCCTCTAGGGGAATTGCTGAAGACATTCTCCACTGGCTCTGAATCAGCGTCAGTATTCTAGCCTTTGATGATCCTGACTTAGCTGATGTAATGGTCTGTCCTGTTCCTTTAAGAGACAAGCTCCGTCCACTCCCTCCCCAGTCTACCCCTGAGGCAGGCAGGTCTTCCTTCTGCTTCCAGCCTGAATCCCTTCCCTTTCCATCTCTCTCCTAAAGAGGTAGCTGCTGCTGTGGCGCCTATCCTCTCCCCTCCTCTTCATCCCTGTTTTCCCTCTTTCTCCATCTCTCTCTCTTGCACCTTCTTTCCTCATCCCCCTCCTTCCTCCCATAACCCACTAAATAAACATATAGCCTCACTTCACTCTACATGGCATGCCTGTCTGTCTCAGTCTCTCACCCGCCATCCAGCTTCCTGCCTGGGATCTACTGCTCCTCAGGGCCCATGGACCACTTGGGGAACAGTGCTGTTTTTATTTTTACCATTACATTGGTGCCGTAACTCGGCCAGGCTCTAAACCTCCCTTCCCACCTATGAGAAGGCTGGCTGAAGATGCATGGAACCCTGGGCTTGGGAACCAGGTTTCTTTACAAAGCTCTGCATTCTATCTGCCGGAACACTGACCTCTACCCACACCAGCAGCTCTTAATTCCCTGGCCCTATTTTTTTTCTAAACTTTACTTGTTGTCTTCTCTTCTGCCAATACCTTAAACAGGTATAACAGACACCAGACATTTCCATGCCACAAACACCAGACAGGAGCAAGACCAGCACCCAGCTTTCTTAGGTTCCACCCCCAAGGCAACACCCACAAATAAGAAGGAAGCAGTCTTGAAAATCAACCATCCCAATTCCTTTAACCTGTTGTGCCTAACCTCCTGCATTTTTATTATAAAAAAGAGATGGGAATGTAATGGTCTGTCCTGTTCCTTTAAGAGACCAGCCCTGACTACTCCCTCCCCAGTCCAACTCCAAGGCAGGCAGATCTTCCTTCTGCTTCCAGCCTGAGTCCCTTCCCTTTCTATCTCTCTCCCAAAGAGGTAGCTGCTGCTGTAGCTCCTCTCCTCTCCCCCCACTTCTCTCTTCTTCCCTCTCTCCCATCCTCCCTCCCTCTTTTCCTCCCTCTCTCCCTCCCTCTCTCTCTGTCTCTGTCTCTCTCTCTTTTTCCTCGCTCCCCTTTTCCTTCCCATAACCCACTAAATAAATATACAACCTCATTCTGCATGGCATGCCTATCTGTCTTGGTCTCTCACCCACCATGCTGCTCCCTACCTGGGATCCGCTGCTGCTTGTGGCCCACAGGCCACTTAGGGAACAGAGCCTTTTTTTCACCATTACAGCTTTCTGTAGTACTGTCTGCAATCCACAAGAGATGAGCAGCACAGAGCTGAGTCAGAGAACACGGAATCCCAGTGAAGCCAGTATGTAGGCTACAATTTTCAGCCACAGGGTCTTAAAACAGGTGGGGCCAGGAAGAAAGGGAGACTGGCTAGGAGACTGGCAAAATCTATCACTGATAGATTGATTAGCCATTAGGTCCAGGTAAAGTAGGCATACATCTTATTTAATATACATTTCAAAAGAGATGAGTCTGTAAACATGGAGCTCACCGTGTTTCAGGGAGATGGGGAGGGGGTGTTTATGCCTTCTTTCCCAGGCCTGGCTCAAACTGCCTGCCCAAGCTTGAGAAAGGCTGCTGTGCCTCCAGTCTCCCCCGCCCCTACCCCCACTGCCGCAAAGGGGTCTGCACTGAGCCTGAAAGTTACAGGTGCTGCTCAAAGTGCCGAGGAGAAATGATGCAGTAAGCTAGGTGCTATAGCTTTCAGATTTGTTATTTGCGGTGTTTTGAGTGTTAAAAGGTCTTGGAAAGGTCCTTTCCTACAGACATCCAATCAGAAATGCCCAGTTTCTGTGCACACCAAGCAGCAGCACCAACAGGGAAAATGATTCTGTGATTTCACACATTTCCTTGACAAGTCGCAAATGGGTTTTAGTGACCAGCAACAGCTTGTGTGTTAAAGTCAAATAACTCATCCTTGGGTAGTTGTTTTCATATTCCCGTGCATTAGGGGGAAAAAAAAGAAAGGAAGAAAGAAACATACTGCCTACCATTATGCGGTGTAGAAGCAATGCGTTCTATCACACCAATTTGGAGAGGATATTGCCTGCTAAATGCACAGAATGAAAATGTCAATGAATTCAACGATCCGTTTCTCCTCTGATCAGTAGGGTGAACATAGGGTCTTTAGCCAGCAGGCCTGCTCAGACCTGCTGAGAATTCTCTTATCTCATAGCCTACAGGAAATGTGAAAGGAAGAGGATTGTGGACTATTCTCCAGGTACTCAAATGGAAATAAGCTTTGGGGGTAGGCGTTGATCTGGAATTCTCAGCCCCTCCCCAGGGTCCAGCCTGAATAGCAATAAACCAAACAGACCTTCAATGTGCTCAGTATTCCTTTGGTTTTCCGAAGTTTTCTCTTCAACTCAAAGGGATATTCTCTGATTGGGTTAAACACTTTTGTTGAAAGGGCCGGTTCACACACTAGTGTCATGAGATTTATTTGACAAAGGAATACATTTTTTTATTTGCTCTTGATGGCTATGCTTTTTGAAGGCAATGGTCATGTAAATGTTTCCTAAGTGAGGGAAATTCAGGTTGGGGTGATCTTATAAGGATGAATTTTGTCACCCTCGGGGTGGTTCATTGGGAAAGCTTCATTGAGTGTTTTGCACTGTGTCCAGCATTTCTTACCGACCTATGTCGTGTAAAATAAGGTATACTTACCCTCCTTACTGCATCAGAAAAGCTGTCTTAGCATCTGCTTTTCCTCCTGGGAGAAAAGGTTCTTTTATTTCAAAAGTGAGTTTTCCTCTCAAGTCACTTGTCTGGCCATGTCTAGCTAACATGAATATGTTTTCTCACCTACTAGCCGTTTAAGTTGTGTCTCCCAGTCCACAAAGGGTGGGTGCTCAGTGCAGACCTTTGACTGCAGTGAGAAGGCTGAGTCCTTGCAGGCCTGCTTGGACCCTGTGTTTGGGCTCGGTGTGTAATTACTTAGGTAAAGTTTTCATTTCCCCACCTCTCAGTGTCCCTTCTCTGTCACGTCATTCACATTTCCCCGTCTGTTTTACTCTCAAGTCTGTCTGTTTTTTTACTTTTTTAACAGTCTTTTACTTCCTTTTCACCTGTTTCAGTCCAGATACCACTTCCCCAAGGCAACGCACGTGTGTGCACACACATGAGTGAAAGAACCCGGTGCATCTGTATTCCTCTAAGATGAAACGTTCATGCTATATTTTATACCAGAACCCAGTGAATCTGTGTTCCTCTAGATGAAACGTTCATCCGGTATTCTATACAGGTCAGCTTTGCATCTGAGATATGACTTTACCTTTCTGCTCACCTTTGCAGCAATAAATAGATTGCCCTTTGCTGCTGGGTAGGAAAGAATGTGGTTTGGCAGGGAACTTTGAAGCTGAACTTTATTTTCCTTCTCTGGCTCTCATTCTGGGGCATGGTCTAGGGAAGAGATTTTCAATTTGTCTCTGATGAATCCATACTGGTTTTCTCTTTGCCTCTTTCTGTTTTGAAAACCTAGCTTTAGCCTCCCTCAAAGCATTAGCATTCAAGAAAACATCAAACGGAGTATTAGCCATCTGTAGACTCGTTCTGGATTCCAGGTGGGTGTTGGAGGCACAACAAATGAGAGCCCTATTTTAATATATTTGCCTGGTCTTGTTTCCTCACTTGACTTCCCAATCTAATTTCTTTGCTGCCAAGGCTTCTCACTCATATCGCCATTTAAAATTTAAAAGCAATATATATTTAAATGCAAAACAATGTGCACATGTAGGGCTGCCACGGTGGGGAGATGGTGGTAGGCTTCACGTCAGAAAGTTCTGGATGGTCTCTCCTGTGGTGGAGCCAAAGGGAGGAATGTCATTCTGCTGACTGGAAATAAAGCAAATATTATTTCCTGTCCCGTCATGGTCTGCATCTTCCAGCATTAGGGAGATGTTTTTATTCATTTGTTGTTTTTCAGATCCATTTGGAGGACTGTGCTCGCAAAGAACAACACAGAGAACAGCTTCCCAATGCATTTTGACTCTAGCAAGGCTGCTAAGTCATCCGCCCTCACACGTGGAGGGGATTGAGTTCTATTCATAATATGCATGCAGTTTGGGTTTTTCTTAACCTCTCCCTATTTATTGAAAACATGCTTCCAAAATTTTCCTCTTGTCTAGAATGATAATATAATTTGGATGGGAATTTCCTACTCAATGTCCTATTTTTATTAATCCACTCAGAAGCACCCAGGAGGGTGATCAGTTACACAGAGTCAGTTCTGTGCACAACCCTTCTGTCACAAAGGCTAACGATGAAGCCAAATGTGACAAGCTCAATAAAAATGGAAAAGACTTTACACGATGCAGTATGAATATTTACTAAGAATGTTCATATATCTTGTAATGCTAGTTTTTAGAATACACAAGTGAGCTTGCTTCTGGAGTCGGCACTCACAAGTGAGCCCTGGAGAGGAAACACAGAATTATTCCAGTAGTGAAATGGCGCCGTGGATTGCAAAAATCTATAACTTGGAATGTACTTATTCTAACTGCTTTTTTCTTTGCTTTTCAATGTGCATCCAAAGAGCTGTGGTTCTCCCCTTTTCCATGGAAGCAGCACCAGTGGTTACATCAAATAAATTATCTGCTGTGTGTTTGCTTAGAAACTTCAGAACTGAGGTGCTGCCCTGTGAGTGGGAGGCAGGTGCATGTGTGTGCCTGTATAGTGTGAAACTGTCAACCCCATGCCTGGAAGGCTATTTGTTGGGACTAATTGAGTCCTGGCCCTCAGCTGCTCTTCCCTGTCTAGAGCCTTCTAATTGAAATTACTAAAAGCTGTGCTTTGCCTATAGGATCAGAGGATGGGATTTTCACCTGTTGGCCATTGACTGCAGGGTATTTAAGCCTCCATGGTGCTATTAAAGAAGGGCTTTTGTACCAGCGATTGGATGTCTGTATGTTGGTCTGTCTCTACATATGTTTCCTCAATCTCCAGCCCCTTGCCTGAAGCTCACAAACTGGGTTCTAGCGCATAGAGCACAGACCGGGGGGCGGGGGGTGCACAGCACTACTTATATGTGAACAGGTATAGATTGCATCATACTGTAAATGTTCGATGGTGAGTCAGGGTAATGTCTCTAGCAGTTAGTTTCCTTTCGCCCATAGTAGTATTGTTGTTTGCAGTGCTGGGGTCCAACCCTGAGTCCTATGTCACTTTACCATGGGGCTCTACCCCAGTCCTCATTTTATTATTTCTTAGAGGTTTTATGAATTTCTCTGTTTTGTTTTTTCATATAACATCTTTTTACTACTAAAACTGTTTTTCATTTTTTCTGATACGTTTTTCTTTCTGTAAATTACAAACCACTTGTTATAACTATTCCCTATCTTTCTTGTTTATTTATCTTGATGGGAAAATCTCAACTATGTATTTTACACTGGGATATGTCTATGTTATTCACTTGATATACCTGCATAGACACAGTCTGCATGCCTTGTCTTCCTAAATAGTCTACGGCTTTGTTTCATTTCTAGTGAGTTATATGCAGTGGGTGTCATATAGAAGATCTCTGCTGCTATGATTTCACAGAATCTAATTTCAAATAACCACATCACCTCTGTTATCTGTTAATATAAACTAGCTATTCATAACATAATTCATATATTAGCTATCTACGTGATCACTACATTTTTTTCTTCCAATTCTAGGCTTCAATAAGTTATCTAATAATCCTTCCCTTCTCTCCACTTGCCAAATATCTGTCTTGGTGTATGAACACAAAATAAGCATACAATGTTTACCTATCCGTGCTAGAGGAAAGAATAAACTGTGTTGATGGTACTTAAGTTTCAACATGTATAGAAATAGCACACAGAAAAGAAACAAGAACCATGGCAATTCTATGACTGCCTTTCTGGGAGGCAACATGAAAAATCTTCTTAACAATGGGACAGTGGTTTGAACAGAGGGTTTCTAGATTACCTTGCAATAATCTTTCCCATCTATAAAAATATGGTCATAAAAACCACGCATTTTATATCTCCTCTTAGCGTGACGGATATAATATAAAAGACCAAGAAAATTTGATGGTCCCCGGTCAGCTGTTTTTAACATTATAAAAACTAATGCACCTCCATTTCCTTGTTATAACTGCAGCTTTTTATTTGACATTGCTTCTCTGTTTAGCCTGATTTAATCTGAGTTCTTGTACTCAGAATGCCTTCATGCTGCTCCAACTCTCGTTAGATGGCTGTTAACTATGGCTGTGAATTAAGACCCATAGGATACAGGGTGCATGTGCAGACACAGGCTGCCCTTAACCTCTACGGTGCACATAGGAGAGAGAACATGGAAGGGCTTCCTCCATAGACTTAGAAGACTGCATCTAACATCAAAGAAGGCAGGTGGGATAGAGGGGAATAGCAAAGAGCAGCTTTCGTGATGCTGAGAAAGTGGTTGGTTTCAAGAGAAGGCAGGGATGTAAGGTTTCCAACCTGCTTGCTCTTTGAGTTACTCCACTTATTTCACTGAGTTTTAAGCCTAAAGTAGCTTGTTGGTAAAGAAGCCAACCCACCTTCATATAGACACCAGGGCTTCTGGAGTCTGTAGAAAGGCAATGATTAGCATGAGAAGAATCTATGATTCTTGAAGATGGGCATGAACCTCTAAAGGACAGCAGCAGGAAGGGGGAAATGACTCTGTACCTAGAGAGGTTACTATCTGTGTTTTCATTTACAGAATAAGGTCCATCACCATATTGCCTCAGAGTAGAAAGGCCCAGGCAGAGCAGTGTGTCCTATGTGATGTTATACAGAGAATGAGCAAGCCTGCAAACTAACACCTTGGTGACTGAGGATCTCCCAGCAGTACACCTCAGTGACTGAGGACCTCCCAGCAGTACACCTCGGTGACTGAGGACCTCCCAGCAGTACACCTCAGTAACTGAGGACCTCCCAGCAGTACACCTCAGTGACTGAGGACCTCTCAGCAGTGTACCTCAGTGACTTTCCCACAACCCCAAGGCATGAGGCTGACATCATGTGATCCAGCGGACAGCCCCACTGGTGTAATAAATTTTCTTTTCTTCAACTAAAAAGACTTAGTGACTCCATTTCCCAGAAATTACTACATCAATGCGAAATCATAATACTACTAAAGGTATTGTAAATATGAAGGGGAAGCTGGAGAACTGGGGAGAGAAAAGAAGGTGAAGGACCTGAACCACTGTCTCAGCCCTCTACAAGTGGAGTCTTCCATGTGGCCATGGGAACAGGAAAGCCCATCACGCTTGGAAACATCTGTTTTTCCCCACAGCTAAGCTCTTCTGCAACTGGACCGACCAAGGCTGGATAGCCACCAGAACTATCTTCATTTCTATACCTTCCTTCTTGGCAACCCAGGAGCCTTTGCTGGCCGCACATAGCAATCTGTGGGCAAACATGTCCTACCACTCTTTAGAACCATTTCTCTCCCATGTCTATTTGTATGTTAGGATACTTGCCAGGCTTTGTCTGGCAAGTGTTTTGGGAGTTGAGGAAGCAAACATATGAAACTGAGATCCGTATGTGTAGACCTGTGTTCAGACTTGCAAAACTCACAAAGCATTAAACATGCTTCTTGAAGGCTAAGACTATGGATGTCAAGCAGTCATGGGAACATCGGATTTCTCAGTCTCTATGGCAGTGAGCCTCAGTGAAGATAGATGACTCCAGATGTTGATCAGTCTGCTGACATCAGGCTATGAAACTCCACAAATATTTTCAGAGAATGAAGTGAGATGAATCATCAAAGGCCTGTGCTTCCTTGTTTGAACTGAGACTCTTGCCACCTGAATTGTTTTGGTTTGTTAGATTCTACCCCTCTTCTCTTCAATACTTTCTCCCTGCAGGTCTTTTTACCCTGAGGCTGTAGCAGATTAACTGCTTGTTCCCTCTAGTTCTTTCTTCTGTACTCCAAACTCCAACTTTAAACAATAGGTTCCCTCCATTGTAAAGCTATTCATTCTGAATAGAGACATTCCCTCGTGGAGGGAGGAAAGTTCCTAGAATTCAGAAAGAAAATGAAATTTACAAAGCTCAAGAAGTCCCTGAAACTTACAAGATCTGTAAGGCCTCTCCCCAAGGTTAAATAAATAGTAACAGTTAGTAGGAAGGATACTCTCTGGCCATCTTGGCTGCAAGCCAAGATGAGCACCAAGGCTGTGGATTTTGTCTTTATTCACGTTGGGGTGAAGTTTGTGATAATGCAGCTGCCTTTGAGTCACCCATGTTCCTGTAAATAACTTCTTATTCCTGCTCCTATAAGTAACTCCCGCATACTCAAAAAACTTCACTGATTTTCTAAGCTGGACTTGGGTAGAATATGTTTGTTGCTGGTGGTACCTGGTTTGCTCATGCCGTTCCAGGAAAAATCTGGTACCCTGCTACAGGAAATGGGCAGAATGGACCACCTCTCCATTGTTGGCACAGTGAGTCAGAGGAGTCAATAGCTCACCAAATCCAAAACTTAGCTAGGGTTACAGCCTGTGAGATCCGTGGGCTTTTCCTTGCAGAGAACCACTAAACTCTCACCAAGGCTGCCTGGATTACCTTTGAATGAGGCGTGTTCTTCCCTTCCCTCCCTGGGAACCATGCAGCAGGATCCACATGATGCTTGCTCTTGGTGCTGGGTCAACTTGCTATTTCTTTGCATTTTCAGCCGTCTTCCCCCTTGCTCTGTGATTTATGATGCTCTTCCACTTGTCCTTTCTCTGGATTCTCTATTCTTTTTTATTCTAAAACTCCTCATTTGCAGCATCACATGGGAGCCCTTTCTACTTCACCACCTGACTCAGAAGCTGCAGTGATCTTTATCAACAGATCTCAAAGCAAATTTTTGAGGTGCTAGCTTTCTTGGCTTGAACTGTGGTTCACATTCATACCAGCTTGCTTCTAAGGAAAAGTCATTTACCATGTATTTTTATTAGATTAGAAAAACATAGGGCTGGGTCTAATGTTTATTTGCTTTATGAAGTTTCCCAACACATTCCCCCTCATTGCAGACATGTTCAGAGTTGAAATTTTTGCATTAGTCTACAAAAGAACACATCAATTTTTAAAAATCCAAATTTGATCCTGTTCTCTTTATAGCCTTCTAGCTCATTCCCTAGACACAGAATTAAAACAATGAAAACCCCATTAGTTTTCACATTCATTAGTGAAAACATCTAAAATTTCAGATTTTTTCTCAAGGCCAGTCCACAGAGAGACTGTAGGGGCCGGTGAGCACTCATTAAGGAGGTCACCCCCTTGGGAAGGCATGAAGAGGCGTTCTTCCAGTGGTATTTTCACTACCCCATGTGGGGTTTCACTTTCATAAATAAAGCAGTTTCATGAGTAAGTCGGGTAATTTAAAGCCATTCTCTTGATACCATCAACAGAGTTGGGCAGCACATGGAGATATACGTGTTTCATGCAGAGATATAATAAAATGAACTGAATTGGACTTGGCATTTGAAACTCATGCTTCGTTAGCAATGACAAATGCTGAGTCACTCAATTGAGACTCTGTTCAAAACTGGGATATAAATACCAATCATATCCAAATTTCAAAAACCTATTTTATTTCCCAATTACTTGTAGAATACTTTACTAAATGATAAATAAATGACTAAATTTATTTACTAGTTGATAAATAAATGACTAAATTCACACAAAATCTATTGTACACCTAACCTCCTTTACCACTCATCTGGAGAGCTGGGTGGTAAAGGCTCATGAGTGTCTATGCCTTGGTTTTCTAGAACATCTCATTGCTGAGCTTGACTTCCTCTTGTCCCTGTTTCCAAACCAATAAAGCCAGAATAACATTAAATAAAATCAATTACACTCTTGAAGGCCACGTGGAATGATGCACCCATCTGTAGATCCAACATAATTCCCACCATGTTCTCATGTGTTGACAGAATTGTTTGTTGTTAGACAGAACTCCTAGATCATAGAAGTTCAATGATTTTTTTAAAGCAGAAAAACTGAAATACATTAAATCCACATAGTAAAAGAAATCATAAAATTGATGAGAGACAAAGAGTTATTACGTTTAAAAAACAAACTTGATGCTAGCCACATTAGGAACTAAGAGACAAAGGAATACTAGTTCCCAAGGCTTAACCTCTGAGTTAAAAGAGAGGGCACATAAATATGTTTTTTGGACACAAACAGAGAGTTTACCACACTTAGAAAAACAAATTTACAACTGTGCTAAAAATACATAAAATAAGCATGCACAGTGGAAAGGGCATGGAAAACAAGGAAAGACAGGCCGAGGGCCAATCCAGCTGCTGGGGGAGGGAGCGAGGACAAAACCTCTGCCCTCTTTAGTTCATGATCCTGGATTAAAGAGTCAAAAATCCTGCAAATGCTAGACTTTTTACCTCCTGACCTTTCCATAGGTTGAGCCCATATTCTTCCCAGTCCAAATAAGAAATTAAAAAGACATTAAGCCTGTGCTCAGTATCTTTACTGCTTCAGTAGTGTAGAAGCCCAGAGCATTTGGGCTGTTATTAGGAAGCCTAATAACTGCACAGAATAATGGTATCTTTTATCTGTAATAAGAATAATAAAAGAACAAATCAACAATTGCAATTATCATTTATTTTGCATTTATATCACAATGCTCCCCAAGAATGTCAGTCACTCTGTCAAAGGACTAATAAGGGATTAATCACCAGCACCCCAAACTGTAAGTTATTCTGCAGGGACAGTGAAACCTTAGGTGCAGGGAATGTCACCGACACAATTTGCAGATAGCACAAATCTGGAGCCAGAATTTAGGTTCTTCTATAGCATAGTCTTTGTCAAGCATCTAAATTATTTGAGTTTCATTGTTTGCCTTCCATGAAACTGACTAATGTCTCCTTACAGGACCACTCATATATGACTGGACACAACCATGAAGCAGTTGACATAGGGACCCACAGCAATTTCTGTATGCCTAGTGAGACCTGAATTCTAGGATCTCACACCACATCTCTTTCCTGATGTTCTCACTTTTCTGATCCACCAGAACTTTGTTTTCCTTGAAAATTCTTATTCCTAGCATCAAGTTTGGCTGTTATCTCTCACACACACCTGTCAACAACCCTTATTCCTTCTCTTTCCTTTAATAGCTGCAGCTTCTTTGAAGATGTTGCTTTAGATCATATGGTGCTCTACCCTCCTTGGGGAAGCCATCCCCAGATCTCAGCATAGATGTCATTTTCTGAAGGTTTAGGTATCTATGCTTTCTTAAACATGGCTGTAAGCAGATTCTTTTAACTCATGTTAGTCTCTTAACTGTAGCTCCCTGTAAAATCAGAAAGCAAATTGCATATACTTCCATTGTACAATGGGACAGAATATACATTACAATTGAAAAAAGAAGGAAGGAGCATAGTTAGGAAATACCAGACTAAAATAAAACAAAACCCAGAAAGGCAAATGCCAAACCCTGTGACCCTATGTCCTGTGTCTGGAACTTTAGTTTCAAAGGGATTAACCATCTAAGCCAAAACTGGCTGCAATGTTTATCTCTTTCTTTGAGCAGATAAAGTAAAGAAATTGAGGCAGGGGATTTTATGCCTCTCTAAATATCTATTTTATGCCTTTACTCTATCATTCCTATTATTTTAGAGGACCCCAACTAACAACCCTACTTTTAGAATGCTCTCTCTGATTCATGCCTGCCTGCCTGACTCTTTTGGACTACCTCTAGAACCACAAGCTCAAGTGAACTCTTTGTTTTCATAAGTTACTTTTTGTCACTGTATTTTCTCACAGCAACAGAAAAGTATCTAATACGCTTCCCTATTTGTATCTCTTCAATTTTCTTCGCTTGTCTCATGACTCTGACTAGTACTTCAAGTGGTATGTTGACTAGAAACAGAAAGAATAGACACCCTTGTCTTCTTTTTTTTTAATTACTCTGAGTGAAGATGATGATGACTATAGTTCATCATATATAGCCTTTATTATTTTTAATTTATCATACCTTCATGTGTGTGTGTATGTCCATGTATGTATGTGCGTGTGTATGTGTGTGTGTGTGAATGTGTGTGTAGAGCACAAAGGACAGCATGTGGATATTGATCCTCTCTTTCTACCATGTGCGCTCCAGGGATTGAACTCCTATCATTCTCCTTGGCAATGATGCACACTGTCCTGTTGAGCAATCTTGCTGGATGTTTATTTTTTTATCATGCTGAGATAGACTCTATCTATAGGTGATATAAACAGAAGGAGAATGCAGAAGCAGGGAATCTAATTTAGGAATGGAGGTAGGAGGTAGGTGAGGCAAGGGGAAGCGAAGAATGGTTAATCAAAACAGAGGAAGCAAGAAAACATTATATGGAAACTACCTTCTTGGTAAGCCAAGTAAAAACAATGCAAGTAAGAAGCATGATAGTTTGCATGACTGACTAGTGCTGTGCCTAATTGCCATGGTTAATAAACAAATTCCTTTGCCAGGTGTGAGTTCTTTCTTAATGAGCTATTGGTCAGCAAGGTCCCAGAAAGTTCATTGTCTACCAGAACTAGTTGGTAAGGCCCCAGTTCTGGAGATGACACACATTTTGTTATCTTCAAACAGGAACCAAGTTGGAATTTCTCCCCTACTGACCATGTACATTGGCAGGAGAGTAATGCCATCATTGGTCTCACCTATCTGAGAACCCTCTGAACTATAGTAGAAACTTTCCAGGTATGACTTGACCACTGGCACAATAGTGGCTCCAGTGCTCTGGGGGCAACCAAGTGATCATTGATGGATGTTGAGAACTACTCTAAGGAAAATCATGCCTGGTCTGTAACTCTGGCTAAAAATAGCATAGGCTGAGGCGGTCTTCTGCCTCAGTGGAAGCTTCCTACTATTACTTAGGTGAGTGAACACAGCACCAAGTTTTCTTCAAAATGAGTGTGTCTATGCCATAGGTAGATACCATTCTGGTCTTATTCAGAAGAGCATCTCTTTGCAGTGAACCATGGTAAACGCAGAGATGCTTGCCTATTCAAGATGCTCATGTGGACATCAGGCTGAGCACTCATTCCTGAATAAGATATCCATGTGACCTCCACCCCCCCCCCCCCGCCAAAGCTCAGGGGACAATGGAGAAGAGGTGCTGGAAAGAATATATGAAGCAGGAGGTAGGGAGAAAGGCTGTGAAATGCCGTCCTCTGGCCATGAACCAACCAGTGCCGTGATGATACCGCAACAGCAAAGGCTGCCTGAGATGGGTCTGCGTGGGATTGGACCTGTTCCAATCTGCTCATCAGACCGCTGCTAATCATAGCTCAGGGAGAGGCCCATGTGATCCCACGTCTCACTGCTGAACCATAGGATACTTGTGCATTCTGGGGGAAGGATAAACATCCAGTTCAGATGGATGCCCACCTACCATATTCCAGTCATGGTCACCCAAATGGCCCCAGCTGATCTCAAGGGGTCACAACAGGACACAGAAAGACTTGAAAGTGGGAGGAGGGGCTTTAAGGGCTAGGAGGAAAGTGTATGATAATAGAGATGGGGACCAGAGTTTACGATATATGTATCAAATTGTCAGAGGACAAACTTAATAAAAGATAATGAATTTAAAACCCTATTGCTCCATTCTCTCCCCTCCTCTCTCTCTCTCTCTCTCTCTCTCTCTCTCTCTCTCTCTCTCTCTCTCTCTCTCTCTCTCTCTCTCTAACTTGATGAATGCCTGGGAACTGAAGTCAGTAACCTAAAACCCTCTCTCCTGGTGAAGTCATTCAGCCGCTTCTGAAGATGGACATTTCGCAGATGGCCTAAGGCAGCATCTTGGGTCCTTCCCAAAGTCATCCCTCTGCTCCTTGCTGACTAACAGGCAAGGAGAGAGCAGCCCTTGAGCCATTGCTCAGGATTTCCATGTAAACAAATTTTCCCTCATCTTGTTTTCCTTAAAACTTTGACCTAATTTCTTTCACATGCTAAGTTCATTCTCCTGAAATCTAAAGGTTGCTAAAAATATCAGTGAAGTCTGCAAAAGCTCAGAAACAAGACCCCATTCATTCAAGCCCAGGACTCCTGAGTCATCATTCCCTTAAATGCACCGGTGCAGATATATTTTGCCTCTTCTATTGATAATTTTACATTAAGCCATCATTAAAAAGCAGCTGCTGGGCTACTTTTCAAGATGCAGCAGCTGAACTCATTTTCCCCCCATTCACTAAGAAGGTGCTTAGTTCACGTTATGGATTTCCAATTAGCAGATTAGGGATGCCTTCTGGACTTGAGGGACCGTCTTCAGGGGGGACTTTCAAGGCTCGCAATCAGATTGTTTCTAATGCCTATCAAAGGCCCGTGTTTATTCCCTCGGAAGTTCTTGTTTGTGTGTGTTTATTTTTCACTGACATTGGCCTCTGGGCTTCTCACAAGGAGGTATTTGTTCTGAGAGGGCAGACCCAGGGAAAGAGAAGGCTGGGAACCCAGGGCAGGCTTTCTGGTGGAGGCAACCTGGGTCTCCTCATTTCGGCTGTAGTTGTTCTATTGATTCTGTTTCTACCAACAGAGTCTCCAAGACTGAGGCTTCAGGTAGAGGAGTTCAAGGAGTGGGGGGAGGATTTAGAAATCCTTGTTCACTGCCCCAGCCATCAGCACAAAATGACCACCCCAGGGCAACTTAGAACAACTGATTTGAGACTCGGAGTAGGTTTTACAAACTGAAAGCAGGCGAGTCAGTCTGCTCCAGGCCTCCTCCGTCTGTGCTTCTGGAATGGTCTATTCTGTGTAGGATCCTTCTGAATTTTAGAGACAAAGCACCTCCTAGTTCCACCACACCCCATTCTCAGACACAATCCACTCACAGTGTAGCATAATTTTCACCCATTATGCCATCACCTCCAGGAATTGCCTATATTTTGAATTTTAGTCTTTCCTGAAGAAAAGGATTGTTTCCAAGATTTAAAGGTTAGCTTTAATGATCCTGAGAGAAATGGGCAGAAGATTCTACTCTCCAAATTCTTTCTTCCCACACTAAAGTTGGCACACAGACCCTTAAGGAGGGTTTTGTATTGGATCCTGTAGTTTTGGGATATGACAAGAGGACGAATGGTAATTTTCCTGTTCTCATATTCAGCATGCCCTTACTTTAGCGTTGATTCATCTGGACTGGCGCAGGTTTCCCAAAGGGCCGAGGAGGAATGAAGTGACCAGCACAAACTCTCAGCCCCAGGGCGACATCAATATGAGTGGGCACAGTGGCATTCTGTCCTGCCCGGAACAGCCCTCGGCCTGTGTGGCATCCATCACTGCTTGTTGACTTTGTTTAGCTTTCTGTTTCCCTGGCCTGCTCAGCTGCCTGCAACAGCGTCGGGCATTCTTCTCTTTCTATTTCCCCGGGTCACAAACCGCAATTTAGAGAAGCCTTTAAGCAGAAAGGGCTTTTTGATAAAGGTAGATGCCGGGGAAATGACAAATGTCAGAGGCAAGCCGCACATTTGAAAGGAGGCAACATCTGTTGCAGTGTGTCCTGTTTCCATCAGAGTTTGTGTCCTGAGGAAATACCATAACCTGCGGAGAAGTAAACACACAAACAGAGCAATGAACGAACCAATGAGAGGCCCCAGCCCTTTCTCCTTCCCAGCTGCAGATGGACAAGCTTGGAAGGAAGTCTCAATGGTTCTCAGTGACATAATTAAAATTTGAACTAAGCACTTCAAATGCCTTCACGGCGGTCCAGCCGAGGCTGCTGACTGTTAAGTGTATGTCTTGATGATGAAACATTCTGGGAAAGGCGACGACCTGGGAAGAGGAAAAAAAAATAGAATGTGGTTGTACTTGTTTTAAGAACTAAAATTTTACTTTAAAGTGATTTTTTTTCCCTACGATAAAATGACCATCTGAGGGTGAAACCAGAAGATGTCAAGGAGTGGAAGGGGCACGTGATACACCCCTGTCCCTCCCACACCTCCACAAACCCTGACACTGAGCACAGATTCCTTCGTAATGTCCTTTGCAACGTCTACTCTTCCTGTTCATATTGTTGCTCTCATAGCCTAGAACCTCACAGACACGTACCAGGACCAATCAGAATGGGTGTTCTAGCCATTGGTCTTTGGACAGAGTCTCCTTTTAATTAAAATGAAAAGAAGCAAGAACTTGACCTTCCCGGACATAAGTGTCTTCCCACCAGAAGACTCTCTGACTTCCCATTTCCTGACTTATTATTCTGATGTGCTGAAGTTATGGCCCCATCATGGCTGCTTGCCTCTGCCCACCTTTGTTTCCCATACCAAGTGATGTGTTTGTGGGGAACGGCAGGCGTGAGAGTTCCGTGCTGGAGGAGAAGGACAGGAGGCTGACTGGGATTTTCACAAAGTAAAGCCACCACCGCTTCACTTGTTTAAATTACTTTCCTGTGTGGTCACATTTCTCCAGAGATGAAGGTCAGACAGCGCCACATCACTCACCAATGTTTCCACATGAGCCCTGTCTCGACTCTGTCAGGAGAATGAATTACCTGCATTTGCCATGCAAGTAGTCACATGATTTGCCATGGCATTGGCTGCAATGACATGTGCTTGGGCACTCACTTACTTTAGCCTGGCATCTGTGTGTTCCCTGTTTTTGGTGTGGGGGAATATATCTATAGCTGCTCTATCTATAAGTGCATCTACATCTTTATCTGTACCCATACCTACTGCCTATTAAAGCAGTATAAGATTTCTCACAGTTTAGTGAGCATCATTAATATCTTTGTAAACAATATGTCTGAGACTTCATGAAGTTGATCCACATCAGAGAAAATGAGGCAAGAAACTCCTAGTAATATTTACCCAATATATCTCACCCTTCCTTTGTAAATCATGTTTCTGCTAAAAGAAAAATTTCATCGCAACATTAACATGCCCTGTATCCATCTTACAGTGGAGTTATCTTCATGGACAAGCCACTTTGACACGGTGACACTCTCAGAAGAGAGTGCGGGACATACAATCAGATGGAGCAAAATGGGCTTTTTAAAAAGCAGTTCTAAACATTCACATAGTGTAAATTTTTGTGTTTATTCTTATTAGCAGCATTTCAATTTAGCACATTTGAGTGAGTGCTGTGTACTGTGCCCCATGTAAGACAAGTTCAAAGAGGACAAAGGTCCAGTGTCAAACTCTGGGGACCGTCATCATGCAGTTGGTGGAAAATGGTCACATACACAATTCCTTATAGGAGAACAGACGAGCGCTAAGTTGTCACATAATGTGTTATGAATTATTTTCACAGTAACTACAGACTCCTAGCCCACAT
Source organism: Arvicola amphibius (assembly GCF_903992535.2). Classification (NCBI taxonomy): domain Eukaryota; kingdom Metazoa; phylum Chordata; class Mammalia; order Rodentia; family Cricetidae; genus Arvicola; species Arvicola amphibius. The sequence continues at coordinate 6,985,541 of NC_052047.1, read as the reverse complement.
AGACTTTTGAACCTTTAAGGATCCAACCCCTTATCAGAGAGGAAGGGATGAAAAACAAGCATCCTTGGGCTGGGAGGTGCTTGGCTGGTAAAGTTTTTGCTATACGATCCCTGAGTTTAGTTCAATACCCAGAACCCACATAAAAAGCTCAGGCGTAACAGCACAAACTTAAAACCCCAGAGCTGCTGATGCGGAAATGAGGGGCTCCCCGGTGCTCCCCAGGGCTCACAGTCAGCTTCCTTAGCCTGCTTGGCGAGAGACCTTGTCACACGCACACATGTGGACACATGTCACACACACATGTGCACACACATAAACACATGTGGGGGCGAGATTAATAGAGCTTGAGGAACAACGCCAGAGATTGCCCTCTTACCTCCACACCAACACATCCACACATGTACTTCGACATACATGCACATGCATGTTTACACCTTCACTTGCACACAAAAAGGAATGAAAACTAGAAATTCTTCCCATCTGTCAAACTTGGTCTGCCGGGAGTTGCTCTCAGAAGAAGCTTTGAAACTGTTTCCAAGATCGGCATCAAAGTCATTAAATAATCACCAGTTCTATCCAGTGGCCCAGGAGGAAGAACCAGGTGCTGCTTGCCTGCCATACTCCTGCCACCTCCTGTTTCTGAGGCAGAACTGCTGTCACGTCAAGTGTGCCCCTCCTCCCATCATAGACTCTAAAACATATGGACACTCTGAGCAACATTCTCACCATGTGCGCCTCTTCTCTGGGATAACTAAGTTGAGAATAGTAATTTCCTCCGTCGATCCTTTTGCTGTGAAGACCCTCTGCTTCAGGCCCACAGTTGACAGTTAGATCCCTTTGCTCTTACCTTTGTTTCTTTGCTATCATTGTGACCTGGCTGTCAGAATCTTTGCCCACTGAATAAAAGAAACAGATCATCTGATTTTAAAAATAATTAGGAACTTTAAATTCCAAAACTAATCAAAAATTAAAAAAGTAAGCAGTAACCATGTATATATTTAAAGTGCACTAAAATATGTCAAAAACCACCAGTAAATGGTGAACAGCTTCAAGAGCAAGGAATAGTGTTTTCTAGAACTACAGAAGAATCACATATTTAACTGTAACAGAGGCTCCATCCAGGAAATGCTGGAAACAGAGACCCACGGACAAACGTTAGGTGGAGCTCAGGGCACTCAAGAGTAGGGCAAGGAGGCATTGTAGAAGCCAGAGGGGTCAAGGACACCATAAAAATACTCAGAATCATGCTGCTATGAACATAGTTAACAAATGTCCTTGTAGTATGATTGAACATCCTTTGGGTATATGCCCCAAAGTGGTATTACTTGGTCTTGTGATAGGTTGGTTCCCTATTTTCTGAGAAATTGCCATACTGATTTCCAAAGTGCCTGTACAAGTTTGCATTCCCACCAGCAATAAAGTTCCCCTTACTTCACATCCTCTCCAAGCATAAGCTATCGTTGGTGTTTTTTATCTTAGCCATTCTGATAGGTGTAAGATGATATCTCGGAGTCATTTTAATTTGCATTTCCCTGATAGCTAAGGATATTGAACATTTTCTTAAGTCTCTTTCAGCCATTTGAGATTCTTCTGTTGAGAATTGTCTGTTTAGATCTGTACCCCATTTTTAAATCAGATTATTTGATATTTTGATGTCTAATCTCTTGAGTTATTTATATATTTTGGAGATCAATTCTCTGTCTGATGTGGGGTTGGTAAAGATCTTTTTCCATTTTGTAGGCTGCCATTTTGTCTTGTTGACAGTGTCCTTTGCTTTACAGAAGCTTCTCTGTTTCAGGAGGTCCCATTTATTTATTGTTGTTCTCAGTGTCTATGCAATATTTAGGAAGTAGTCTCCTGTGTCCATGCACTGAAGGCTACTTCCCATTTTCTCTTCTTTCTTCTTTCAGGTTCAGGGTGATCAGATTTATATTGAGGTCTTTAATCCACTTAGACTTGAGTTTTGTGCATGGGGATAGATATGAATCTATTTGCATTCTTCTACATACTGATATCTGGTTATGCCAGCACCATTTGCTGAAGATGCTTCTTTGCCAAAAATCAGGTGTTCATGGGTGTTTGGAATAATATCCAGGTTTTTTATTCAATTTCATTGGTCTTCTGTTGAAGCAAAGTTTGATCATGTCTGTCTTAGGTGGTGGCTCCAAGGCTCCTCACTGACTCCACCTCCTTTCTCCCAGCATTCAGTTTAGTTTTCCCTGCCTAGCTCTGTTCCCCTATTGGGCTATAGGCCCAAAGCAGTTCCTTTATTTATCAATGGTAATCACAGCATACAGAGGAAATTCCACATCAGTTCTCCTGTCTGTTTTTAAGCCAATACCAATCTATTTACTGTAGCTCTGTAATAGAGGTTGATGTCAGGTATGGTGATACCTCCGAAAGTTCCTTTATTATACAGGATTGTTTTGACTATCCAGGGTTTTTTGTTTTGTTTTACCATATGAAGTTGACTATTGTTCTTTCAGGTTCTGTGAAGAATTGTGTTGGGATTTTGATAGGGATTGCATTGAATCTATAGATTGCTTTTGGTATGATTGCCATTTTTATTATATTGATCCTACATATCCAATAGCATGGGAGATCTTTCCATTTTCTGATATTTTCTTCAATTTCTCTCTTCAAAGACTTAAAGTTCTTGATGGAACTAGGAAAAATCATCCAATGTGAGGTAATCCAGACCCAGAAGGATGAGCATGGTATGTACTCACTCATAGGGGAATACTAGCTGTAAAGCAAAGGATAAAGTGCCTATAGTACACAACCCCAGAGAAGCTAAGTAACAAGGAGAATATTAAGAGAAACATACATAGATTGCCCTGGGAAGAGGAAATAGACAAGATCGCCTGAGAAATTGGGAACATGAGGGTTGGGAGGAGAAGGGTAGGTGGAAGGGGTGGAGGAGGGGAGGAGGGGAGGGGAAGAAGAACTCAAGGGAATGGGATGGTTGAGATGAGGGAAGGAAAGAGACGGAGAGCAAGGAAAGAGATATCGTAATTGAGGGAGCCATTATGAGGCTGGTAAAGAACCAATGGAAGCAGATGCAGAGATCTACAGTGGAGCACTGGGTTAAGTTCCCAAAGTCCAGTTGAAGCCTGGGAGGAGGAAGAATATGAGCAAAGAGATCAAGACCATGAGGGATACACCCACTGAAACAGCTTACCAGAGTTAATGGGAGCTCACCAACTCCAGCCAGACTGTGAGGGAACCAGCAGCATTTAAATTCAGTTCCTTCAGATCAAAACTAAATTTATCTAGAACCAACTGCCAACATTGGCTTCATCAATATAACCACATTCCAGATGACAAAGGATTTTTTTTTTAAAAAATGGAAGCTCTATTGGTAAAAGTAAGTAAATAAGTAAAAAAGACTTTGCAATAAAATAATAAGGAAATAGAAAATATTATTTGTCACTGAAACAAAACTCTTTGGAATGCAAAAGAAAAATTATATTTTCCTTAAATAAATGGTATTTACTTTATTGTGACTCTCCTGGATCACTCACTCCAGAACCATCTAATGCTTTCTACTCCATTCCCTCTCTAATGTAAGGTTTTTATATTTCTGAACTTAATCATTGCTGGCTAGTTGATTGATCTCTTGGATGGATTGCAATTTTCTTACCTATTTTCTCCCAATTTTTAAAATCTCTTATTATTCCCACTTTTTCAGTTTCTAATTTCAGCTGCCAATCATCTATCTTACTGACTGCATTCTCTTTGTGGTGTCAGACTTTAGGAAGTTTTCTGACTCCGTGAATGTGTGATTTTACCAGTCTTCCTACTTTATGGGCTGTGTCCTCCGGTCTCTTGGGAACACTGCTGGAAGGTTTTCTTTTGTGTTTTATTCTACTTTCTGTATCATTTGCAAATCCAGACTTCTTTTTATGTTTTCTCTTTTGGACTCTGGGTTCCATGTTGAGCCTTTGTGAACATGGCCTGGGATGTTTGTCTACCTGTTCAGCTGGTTAAAGATCTAAGAATCTAATTGGAAACACCAGGGATGTGATTAGATATATCAAATGATGATCAAATGATACTTAGTGAGTTATGTTGCATTAATGAACATCCAAAAGAAGCTCTGCTTTGGGATCACCAAATTTCCCCCAGAAGGAAGCCCTCCAAACACCTACTTCATTTCTGGTATTCTGTCCATCAAGGGGAAAGGCCAGAAGGTCACCAGCAGGATGCTCACTGCTGGATGACTTTGGTTTCCACACAGTGCTTTGAGCTTACCTGCTGAGGCTCTGTGTCTGGGGCCTCTCCAGGGAGTACAACTTTTGTCTCCTGGCACCTGGAATGGGAAATTGAAAGATTCTGACAAGTTCTCAGGGGCTTATTGTTCCTCTTGGAAATATTCAGTTAAGATGTGTGCTTTAAACCTCTTCTTATAGCTTCTTCAGGGTCTGTAACTTCTGAGACATCCCCATGACCTGAGGACGGACCTCAGGTACCCTGCCTCTGGTCTCTTCCCTATGAGACTTGGGCAACTGTCATTCATCCATCACGTTCCCCGTGGTTGGGACTTCCTTGGTATCACACATGCCCTTCTTCTACACCCATTTGTAGCTCTGAATGACTTCAAATGCACAGAGCTCACCTGTCTTTGGCTCCCAATTACCACCATGTCTGACTATTTCTGTAGTTTTTGTTAATGTATATCTTTTTATTCTTTATTTTTTATATCATTAAAAAGTCTGATGAGATAAATTCTGACTTTGGCATATTCAGTTTTAACCAGAAATCACAGTTAATACATTAAAAGAATGTTTTGTTTTTTTTAAGTAAGACACGTTCATAGCTATTCGTACCTGCAGGAGTTTAAACACCATCTACTTTTGAAATCTTGCTAAAATTACAGAGAAATAAGACAGACACTGACAGCATTGGGTTTTATCAGACACGTTCAGGTTGCTCAAATCAAACTCAGGGCTGTCTTAGCATGGACCCGTAGCAGGCCCTTTGATTGTGTCTCTGCAAAATGCAACCCATTGGAAGTTAAAGATACCTTTGTCTACAGTATAAAGGACCATGGACTTGATGTCTGATTTTAGCCCAGTAAGCCCTGTCCCTTGATCACAGCAGTGGAACCAAAGAAGCTTATCACAGCCAATCTGGGTGAAAATGTCTCCCACAGCAATTTGGAATTTGACTCTGAGAGGCTTCAAGATGACATTGTAAATGAAGGCAAAAGCTTGGGGCATTCGATCTTTTTCTGCATAGCATAAAATAGGTTTATTCCTTTGGCTCGTTCTAAATAAGAAAAGTAATAAAAGTTTGTGTGTGTGCATATGTGTGTGTGCGCGCACTGTGGGCATCCTAGCAAACAGCAAAAAGCTGTGTTAAACTCTCTCTCCCCTTTTTAAAGCCCTCTCAGGTTTTTAAGTGGATTTAGTCCATCGCATTTGGGTGCCAATTGTAGAAGGAGTGGCAGGCTGAGTCCTGCCACCTGGCTCCCGCACTGCTAGCTTTACACCCGAAATAACAACACACAAACTGTATTCATTTAAACACTGCCTGGCCCATTAGCTCTAGCCTCTTACTGGCTAACTCTCACATCTTGATTAACCCATTTCTATTAATGTGTGTAGCACCACAAGGTGGTGCCTTACCGGGAAGATTTTAACCTGCGTTCATCTTGGAGAGGAGAGCTATGGCGTCTGCCTCACTGTCTTCTTCTCAGCATTCTGTTCTGTCTTCCCCACCTACCTATGTTCTGACCTATCAGGCCAAGCAGTTTTCTCTATTAATTAACCAATGAAAGCAACAGATAGATAGAAGACCCACCTACATCAGCTATCATTCTTTGCCTTTATCTTTATGTAATGTTTGCCATCTCCCCTTCTATTTCCTCAGAGGAAATATTTTCTAACAAATCACTTCAACTTTAAAAAGACAGTGAGTAAGATCTGAAGGTCACCACAGCCAACTCAGGGCCAATAGCATTGAAAGAGGCCTGAGCACCTATCCTCCATAAGGTGCCACTTTGGGTGCTGCTGGGCCTCTAAGTGATTGTTCAGAAAGAGTGTGTCTCACAAAGAACAGTGTTAGGGCTGGGCGCACAGAGAAACCATGAGAAGGGAACAGTGGAGGAGCCCTTATATGTAGGAATGCATAAGAAAATATGGAAACAGGCTACAAACATGTCCATGGGGTTGTGTTTTGGGGATGATTGATGAGGACTGGCCCTGTACTCTGTAAAGGGAAGAAACAACAGTAAATGCTCAGTGCAGCCAGCCCCCTGCTGCTGGCCCTTCCCCATCTCCTTTGGGCTGGATATATGGCTTCAGTGCCTTTCAAGTGTCAGTTGCTGGGGCTTGCTGGGGCTCTCCAGGACTCTTTAGCTTCTAGGAACATTCAAACCTTCCCAGTGACCTAAAGAAACCACACACAGGCACGTCCTTTAGGCTGGCTGCTGGGACGTTCTGCCACATTGGTTTGTTGTATCTTTGGAAGCTTCTGGTTTTCTTTCCTTTGGTGTCTCCATGGATGTGGTTGAAAGGGGAGAATGTGGCTGAGACAGAGGAAAGAGGCTTTCTAAAGCCTGGCTTGGTGCTTGAGTCTAGAAGCTCTGGCATTCTCATTCTCCTCTTTCCTGTCCCTTAAGTGAGTAGAAGAGGCCAGTGTTGTCCCAATAAATCACCTAGATCAAAATAGCAAGGTGTCAAATAGAAACCAGTATAAGCCAGGGGGCTGGGGGGTTGGAAAATGGGACTCAAAAATTAAGGAACAGAATACAGTAAGTGTAATGTTACCATTCCTTTTTTATCAAAACAAAACTAATATGCATCACCATACTTAAAGCTACACAGTCCCCTTTCACATTCTGTGAAGGTGGCCTTTGTGTCTACACTGACAAAGGACTCACAGTCTCCCTGGTCCACCAACAGCACCATACATATTGGTTTACCGTATATGCACAGAATAACATACTGCATTACTTTCTTTATATGTGTGCCACAGTTACCTCCAGGAAGCCCTGAGTGTCCTAGGAAATGTCCTACTTGACACTGAATTGTTAGCACGTACCATCAGCATTTATGTACGAAACTTGTTAAATGAAATGACTTCAATGTAGTTTTCCCAGCCGTAATCCCTCCAAATATTCCTGGTCTGTCATATGTGAGATAGAGTTGTTCCCTATCATCTCATGAAGCCAGCAGAAAACCCGTCAGACAGGAAGTGGGGTGGTTATCCCTGATTTCTGACCCCACCATTTAAAATAGTGGCCATGGCAAAACTTTTGTTCTGTTTTGTTTTTGAGGGTTTCTCTGTGTAACCTCTCTGGCTGTCCTGAATCTTGATCTGTAGGCTAGGCTGGACTCAGACTCAGAGATCCACCTGTCTCTGCCTCCTGAGTGCTGGAATTAAAGGCATGTGCCATCATTGCCTGTCCACTATTCTGATTTTTTAAAAAATTTGCTTATCTATGAAATAAGGTAGATATTTCAGAGGGTACCAGGGTCATTAAGTGAAATAATAAAGCTCCTCTCATGTCACTAGCTCAAAGAGAAAGAGCGAGCTCTCTGAGCAGACTGTCCCCATTGCACAATTTTCTAAGGAGGAGGATTCATAATTAACCCCACCTTCAACCAAAACAATAAGAGGTTGTGATGTAGCTCTTTGAAATGAAGCATGCTAGGCTGGGATGTAAAGGACTTGCTGGTCAAGAGTGAAGACCAGCGTTGGGATCCCCAGAAACCCATCTAAATGCTGCATGGACTCGGCAGCTGCTCGTAAATCTAGCCTGGGGATGGGGGGAATCTCCAGGCAAGCCGCTCTGGGTTTTATTGAGATACCATTCCTCAATGAATAAGGTGAAAGAGTAATTGAGAATGATTCCCAACATCAACCTAAAGATTGATGTACACAGACACACACACACACACACACACACACACATACATACACACACACACAAGCACTCACATGTACATACACACACACACACACCACACACACTAGAAAAAAAATGAAGAGTTCATGCTGGTACAGTAACTGTAAAAATATTGAGAATTAGGAACCAGATTTAATTTGCTTGAAAATATGTTTTATGTTAAGACTATGGTTTTCATGAAGAAAAGATTTCTATAATTCAGAAACTCGAACAAAACAGATTTCTTAAATGAATAAAGGAAAAAGTAAAATAAACTCAGTCAACCAAGCCATGTGACTAATGGCTTTTCCTGAAGAGTAGAGATTTATTCCACTGGAAAACAAAGACCCCACTTCCAATGCCCCAACAGAAGAAAGACACCATCACAATTACAGGGAATTGAGGGAGACACTTAAGACATTGGAGATTTACATTCATGGTGCTGGTTTGTTTTGGTCATAGTCTAAACCTTAGACAAAGAATGCCAGTTGTTTTTGGACTTTTTGCTCTGTTACCTACATTGATCATCTGCAAGTCACCAATGACTGACTCTGCTCACCTTCCAGATGACTTGCTTGACCTCCGCTAAACTGCCTGGGCTAAGAGTCAAGGGATCGAGCTCCACCAGTGGTCAGCTAAGTAACAGGGCACATTTTGTGGGCATTCATTTCTTCTACTTTGAAACTTATTTTACTGGTATATATTGGTTATAAAAAGTAATGATCTTTATTATAATAATGTATGTACATAACATATACTAATTGTAGCCCGCCCATTATCCTCTCTGTCTCTCTCTTCTCCCTGGTGGTTTCCCCTCCTTCCCAGAGGCCCCTTACATTTCTATGCCTCTTTTTAAAGTGTAGATTTTACATTTGAGATAAAAAGATTGAATACTTGTCTTTCTGAGTCTAGTTTATTCTAACATGAAGGCCTCTGGCTCTTTCCACTTCTCTGTGGGTAGACACATGTAATATTGTTTTATCCATTCGTCACCGGCCAGTTGTTCTCAGGTTGATTGTATACTTTGGCCTTTGTGGATGGTGCAGCAACCATAATGGGTGTGGAGGTGTCTTTATGGAATGCTGGCTTACTTTCAGGCATGTACCCAGGAGTGGTATGGCTTCACTTCCTTCAGGAATGCTAAGTTGATTAATTATGAAAGTGTCTTTGACTTCACAATTTGAGAGACTGTTGTGTAGTGGGTGTCCTTTGGGAGACTGCAGTATTAGGACACTCAGAGATGAGCAGAGCCTCTTATACTCTACCCTGTCTCATTTGTTTTTACCCTCAATACTCTGCTCTGTCAATAAAACTGCAGCTACTTTGCTATTTCCTCTGTCCCTGACCATCAGTGTCCCTGACTTGAAGGCATCTCCCCTGCTACATCCAGCTTTTCCTGCAGTACTTAGACCTTGCATCCTCCTTTCTTTCATGAGCACCCAGAGGAGACAAAGGTGGACTAGGAGATTGGCCATGGATGGGTAGTGAGTGCAGGCTTAACCATAATTAGACCTGAATATCGGTGGAGCCTTGGTGATCCACGGAATCTGTCCACTATGTGGACACAGGCTGTCGTGTGATAGGGGACATTTTGAACTCTCAGCATGATGGCACTCCCCTGTAGACCTGGTGCTAAAGAGGGAAGTATCAGTGACGAAATCCAATCTTCAAAACATGGAGCAAAAGGGAAAGTCGCTAGCGGTCCGGTGAAAGGACTGGGAGATAGTTAAATCCTCAAACATCCCACTCCAGGGGCAAACATGGCCCAACGGAGCTCTTCCTGTCTCCAAAGCGAATCCATACATCCCCGGAAAACCTTTGCAGTCTGTTTGAGAAGAGTAATGTAGCATTAGAGATGAAAAATACCTTTAATTTCCCTTTGAAATTAGAGTTACCACATTCTTAATATGTATGTTCTAGTACTTCTTAGTGTTTTAAAAATGTCTTCAGAACACATGGTTTAAAGATTTATTTATTTTATATGCATACATTTGTGCACCACATGCACAAATATTTATTTTATGTATTTATTTTATACATGTATGTTTGTGCACCATTTGCATTCAGTGTCCATAGAGACCAGACAAGGTCATTGGATCCTCTGGAACTGGAGTTAACGATGGTTATTAGCCACCATGTGGGTTATGGGAAGCAAACCCTGGCTTTTGTAATAGCAACAGGTGCTCTTAACCACTGAGTCATGTCTCCAGCCCCCAAAACAGATTGTTTTACTTAACTTTTTCCTGGGAGGGAGCGTTTCGTGGGAGGATCTCTAACTGTTTCCACAGTGATGCAAGAACTTCCAATTGCCAGGAGGACTCAGCGTTGGACGAAAGCACACGCTGATTAGTTCATATCACCAGTAAATAAATAGGGGAGAAGATAAAGTATTTACATATAAAATTATATTCTCAAGAAGTCCAAAGAAGGGATCTTGAACCTGATGAATGTATAGAAAAGCCCTCTGACCAACGAGCGATCTCTTTTTTTCCTTAAAAGAAAGAAACGATAATTTCAGTAGAGGCTGGAGAAAGTAGGGCAAGTCTATTTTTCATGGTCACTCGAGAGGCAGAGAGCCAGTGGGGTAGGGTAATATCAGTGTTCCTCAGCTCTGGGCAACTGTTACAAACGGGGCGAAGGGGAGTGTGTCTGTCCTTTTAATTAATAATTCTGAGGCATACAAGTCATCCCACCATGAACTCCACCCAGTGGAGACAAGCCTTCCCCCACCTCTGCTGCCTGAGGTGTTACGACTCATTATTCCTGCTCCATCAGCTCTCAGTGTGCAAATATTGAAGCAAGTCTAAGGAGCCCGGGAAGGCAATGATCATTGCTACATTAATACTAATGAGTGAGACGGGATCCACAGCATGTGTGGCTAATGTTGCCATAGAAGGAGTGACTTACAAAGAAGGAAATCAACAGGATGATTATTGATTAAAAATAAAAAAAGACCGAGATAAAATCTATGAGGCAATGAAAGAGAGAAAAGAAGGGGGGGGGAATGTGACCTTAAGAAATTTCTCTCCCTCCTTCCCTTACCTTCTCCTCTCTCTCTCTCCTCTCTCTTTCTCTCTTCTCTATTCTCTTTCTCCCTCCCCTTCTTCCCCTTCTCTTGCAATGCTCTCTTCTCTCTTTTCTTTCTTCTCTCTCTCTTCTCTCTCCTCTCTCCTCCCCTCTCCTCTCCTTCTTTCCCTCTCCCTTCCTCCTTCTCTCTCAGCTCCTTCTCTGTTCTCTCTTCTTCCCTCCCTTCCTCTCTTCTCCCCCTCCTTTCTTTCCCCCTTTCCCCTTCTCCCCTTTCTCTGGTATCAAATGATCTGGATGCTCCTCTGTAAGAAGGAGTTTTGGGGAAGCGAAGAAAATGCAAGAGAATATAATGACAGCCATGTGAACTGAGAAAAGCCATTTTTCCTTTGCACCTCATTAAATGTTGTAACACCACCCTTATCAAACCCATCCAGTACTTGCACAAAAGCCATTTATTTGGGAGCAGACACGGGCTTATTTATTTTAAAGGGTCTGCCACACAGTCCCTGTTGCAATGACACTTCGCATCCCTCATTTTGGAATGCTTTCACTTCAAAGAAATTCAATGTCCTGTGCTGAAGGAGGTTTAGAACGAAGCTAGGCTCTGGGTGATTTTCAAAATCAGAACTAGCTTCCAAGTTCTGCTGGGCTGGGGAGCCTTCCCGCAGCTTGCACTTCTCCCAGCCAACACAGGGAGGCAGTGCGGGGAAAGCTGGCTCCAGCCAGCTGGGAGCTGCGGCAGACTTGGTCACCAGCAGAGTTCCGAAGTCCCTCGTTGCTTGTTCAGATTTTATACAACTGAGACTTTTTAAGGAAAAAGGTCAATTTACCTGACCTTGGTGAGGGTGTGGATGCGTCACCGGGGACAAAAACACTATAGAAACTATAAAAAGTGGCAATTATTTATTTAAAGCAGTTTTATGCTGTGTGGTATATCCAGTGCCCAACACCCATGGAGGACACATGCTGAAAGAGCTCACAAGGCACCATAAAGCACATTACGCCAGCGAATTCTCCACGCGTCCTTGAGATGACAACATCACAACGTTGTTCCCGTTTCACCAGGAACAGTGGCCCGTGACTGCAAGACTGGGGTCAGTAAGATACCTCAAGGGCTGGATAGGGACCTCAGCCTTAGGTGCCTCACAATGTAACAGGTCACAGAGACAGAATTCCGAGGCCTGGGTTCTCCCAGACTGCTCCTCACAAGGGCCTTAATGGCGGGCGGGCGAGTTACCTGGTGCTCCCTTTGTCCGCTGGAGGAAATGGCAGAAAGGTCCCAGCCTCCACATAGTCTTCACCTCAAAACTGATCCCTTGCGTTGTGCTCAGCGTGTTCCAGCTGGACCGCTCTTCCCAGTTTTCCTCCCCATCGCTAACAGAACTAAGCATCTGCCCTTGCCCTGCTTCCCTTCTCATGCCTGCTGTCTTTTCCCCTCCCACCACTGCGGGGAGCCTGGGGGAAGGGGCTCCCTCTTCTGCAGGGCCACCCAAGCTCTGCTCCATGCCTGCTATAACAAGGTCTTGTAGGTTTTCAGAACCAAAAGTTCCCCCACACTCGGCTCTGCCCTGTGTGACATCCCAGAATAGCCATGCGGAAGCTTCTATCGTTAGGTGACTACCCAATTCCAAGATCCAATGCGTCCTGTTTGGATCATGACTTTCCCTTTTTCTGATCCAAACAGGACACATTTGGTTCAGACAACGGCCAGAAACTCACATTTTGATTTTAAACTCACTTTCCAAGTTGAATCCTCTCTTCTTTGGGCAGACTGTGCCCCCCACACCCCTATTCCCACCAGGACCATGGCACCTTCACATCCTGTATTCAGGGAAGCCCACATCCAACCCTGTGTATTTGCAAAACCAGTCACAAGTCACTTTGCCCTTCAAAATCGCACGTGAGGTGAGCGTCAGCAGAAGTGAGCACAAGTCTTCCGAGACACCTCTGGGTGGGGGTAGCAGTGGTCGCTGACATTATTGTCACAGCTGTCTCTGTGACTCTCCTTTCCTATGGTGCAGGGCCTAGGGCTCTGCTTCTCTGGATGTTCCGCAGCCTTGGCATAGCCTTTACATACATGCTACCAGGTTGGCGTGCAAGTAGATTAGTAGAGAAAATGAGGTGTCACATCTGCCTTCCTTTTGTGCTACAACAAAACACATTTAGTTATATATTCTGCCACCTAATAAATACAGTTTTTAATATTTATCAAGCACAAAGTACACATCCAGCACTGTATTGTACGCTGCGGTAAGTTAAAACAAACACAAACAAAACCACAAACAAAAAAAAAGTGCATCCCAAAGTTCTAGGGGAAAGAGACAAAGAGTAAATCATCGCTTTTGCAAAATTCAGTGGAACATTAAGATCTAAAAAATGAGTGAAGTAATTGAGGAGGGCTGTGCAAGCAATGGATTGAGAAAGGGGGTCAAGGGATGTTTCTCAGAGAGGAAAAGGTGAGAGGAGTCCGTAGGCCAACGGCCAGGGGAAGTTGGTGGCAGATGGAGAAAACCAAGGTATATTAGCTGAGGGGCAGGGGAAAGCATGATACTTCCCAGGAACTAAAGCTCCTTCAAAAATGTGGATGGTGAGGAGAGACCTTGGGGGAGTGAGAGCCAGATGCAGATCTTGTAGCCCTTAGTAGGGAAGCCCATTTTCTTCAGAAAGCCCTTCCAGCATTTCAGCAGCATGATGATATGGTCAGTCTGTGGTAGTTCATCTGGGCTGTTCTGAAGAGACAAATTGAAAAAGCAGGAAAGAAAAGCTAGAGAAACGTGTGTCGGGAGGACCATCACCAGGGGCCAGGGAATGTGGCGTGGAAGGGGCTCCGGTGTGCTGATGTGAAGCAGGAGACAGCTGGGATGCTGCTGGACCACTTAGTGTCAGGCACAAGGAAAGCAGATTCTGGGATTCAGCCTAGAGTTCACGCTGAGAGTCTCAGTAAGCAGGGTTTCTCTTTCCTAATCCAAGATTAAAATAGATTTGGAGAGGAGGAAATCAATTTGCTCACACTCCAAGGCCATTTTGAGTTATTATTTAATGGTGAGTATTCAGCATATCTTTTTGAACATCTATTAAAGGTTAGATGCTGTCATTAGAAGTTATATGAGGCAAAAATCCATGTGCTTGTTATCTCTTGCCATCCGGAGAAGAATGCCAATATCATTAAGAATTCTTAAGGTTAAGTGGTATCCAGGATCATGAGCAGGCAAGAAGATTCTGCCATGAAGATTCAATATAATAAAACATGACATAATTTGAAAAGATGTTTTTTTTGCATTCTTCATGTTTGAAATATGAAAATAAATTAGTATTTTCAATAAACCTAGGAGTTTGTGGGTATTCAAACCCAAGTGAAACACATTATAATTTTAGGAACAGGTGTCACACTATCCTTGCAAGAATATGGCTTCTAGTTTTTTTCTGTCTCAAGCTCATTGGTAGACAAGCACAGCTAGAACATGGCCGGAAGTCCCCGGCCCCATCCATTCCTGCTCTGTTACCAGGCGCCTGTTTACAGTAAGAGCTTGGGGACCTAAAGGAAAGATTGTGATTATGCAGTTATACAACCTCACCAAGAGGCCAGTCTAAAAGCTAAAGTGAGAAACTACATTAACTAACAGTTAAGCTTGCTTTTCGGCCTGTTAACACTTACTTTCCAAAATCTTTCTCCGTATATAGCACAGTTTCCAATGAGATCTTCCAAGAGAACAACTCACATAAGGCGAAAGGAGAATATGTTTCTCTGGGTGTCTCCTTTGAAGATTTTACCTGATCTTCCACAGCAACATATAACCAGATAATAACACATCCATTGGCGATCAGGCATGGAGAACTTCAACTCTGAACCCAAGTTAATAAAATACCCATAAATTAAAATTCAGCTACAAGATCAACTGACTATTAATAACTCTCTTCCAATGCCCGCCATGCCAGTTGGGAGTGTCGTATGGTGAGTGATATTTTGCCTTTTACTTTGAAATGTTTGTCGACCTCAAGGATGGTTCTTCCCTGTCTCTGGCCCAGAATTAGGTTCATCTGCTTTGTAACACGCAGTGTGCCTGGGCTCACATTCCTACAGGTACCTTCGTATGGCTCAAAATGTGGTCATTTTCTGCAGTGGCTTGTCCTGTTTCTCTCTCCTGCCACATCCACTGTGTGTTGAGGGTCAGCCAGGAAAGGTCTGGCCATGCGAGCTGACAAAAGCTCTCGACTTCTTTTCTGGTAACATCGAATATATTCAGCCGTCATTTGTCTTCCTTTGATCTTTGGCAAGCGCTAGCCTTTCTCACTAAGGTGTCCTCCACGGTTTGTTTTTGATATTTAAACAGTTTGGACATCTCTAAAAGTGGGGTGACACTGACACCAAGATAAGGTGCCAATCAATTTATGAAGTGATTTTGTAGGAAAATGGCAACGTTAACATGACCCCAGAGCATGGCTAATTCATCCACAGAGAAGCATGAAGGAAGCCGCTTGCCTGTCCTTGTCTCTCATGGGTGACGGCCTCCGCCCCGAGCCCTTCTCTGCTCTGTATTAGCAGAGTGGGTGACCCCACGGGCAAGATAGGACGTTTTATGTTTTGAAAGTTTAATCAGTGGACATCAGCAGGACTTCTTTCGTCTAGATTTCTCTATTTCATTGAATTACGGATCCAAGGGCAGAGCATGAGGACATGCTGCCTGCAATTTCAAGGGACATTTTGTTCTTCTAAGATGACCTGCCAATGTTTCAGAAGCCATCAAGCTTACTAAGTTTATGAAAATTTCAGTAAATAATTTTCAAAGAGAGATTTATATAAAAGGTAGGTTTGCTCATTCATTTCAGTCCAGAGCATCCAGGTAGAGCTGGGCATAAATGCAGCCAGAGAATGCACATAGAATTCGGTATTTTGAAGCAAAATATGCAACCTCCAAAGAAATAAGAGCAAAAATTACCTTTATCCCTTATTCTATGTGAATGCCAAACAACTTCAAAATGAAATAACAAAGAATTAATATGACCTTTGGATAACCTTGTTCAGGGTAAAATGTCTAACTCTTAGAATGAATTCGCCTGGCTGTCTCACAAGACCAATTTTACATAAAGTAGACTCAATCATCCCTGTACCATACAACTGAAGAGCAAATGTCTTTCAGAGTATGCACCTGTCAGCCAGACACAACAAAGAGAGTCAATGACAGTTCAGATAGAATACCACTGTGGTGGCTCATTTTATGTCAACTTCACTGAGCTAAGATGTGTTCAGATAATATTGCTCTCTTTGTGTGTGTGTGTGTGTGTGTGTGTGTGTGTGTGTGTGTGTGTGTGTGTGGTAGGAGGGGGTATTCACTAGCAGTGAAACCAGAAGTCTCATCAAAGAAGTGGGCATCATTCAATCCACTGGAGGCTCTGGAACAGAAGGCTATATGAAGAGCAGCTTTGTTCCTTCTTACGTGTGTGCATCTGTCTTCTCCTCTCCTTGCCCGTGCTTCTGATTCTTTAGTTTGGCCTTTAAGTCTAAAATGGGATGCACACCATTGGCTCTTCATCTTCTTGGACCTTCTGGTATGTTCTAGAAGAATACTATTAGCTCCCCAGAGCCTCCAGCTTGCCAATGAATAGATCCTGGCATTTCCTGGACTCTGCAATTGCATGAACAAATCCTAATGAACAAATGCCTTTATTTGTGCAGAAATGTAACAAATGCCTCTGTGTGTATATGAGTTGGGGGCGGTTCTTGTTCTCTGGAGAATCCTGACTAATAGCCACATTAAAGGGCTAAATGAGAAAGAAAAATGGTTAAACACAAGGGATGACCAGAGAAATAGTTGGAGAATATTATGTAATAAAAATCAATTGATATGGGAACTACAAGATGGCAGGACCCAAGAAATGAGAAAAATAATTCAATTATTATTGACTACTATGTCCAGAGAATATGGATTATTCTCTTTCTCAAGGATAAAGGTTTTTTCAGGCCTGAAAAACCCCATTACCATTTTGCAGATGGCACATGACTTTCTCTAATGGGTTAAATTGTGTCCTACCAAAAATCCATGCTATACCCCCAACTCCTGTATCTCAGAATATGACCTTACTTTGAAATAAGGCTTTTAGAGGCAGTTAAGTTAAAATGAGGTCATTAAGGTAAGCTCTAATTGAATATGACTAGTGTCTTTAAAACGCAGGGACACTTGACTGCAGAGACAGGCACATACACAAGTAAGCCTGGCTGAAGACACACAGGGAGAAGGGAAGAGTGATTGAGGTTGAGACTTCAATGAGCCAAGGCTGACAAATATGACCGGCAAGCTCCAGACGAGGTTAATGCTGTCCCTTGAAGCTGCCAGAGATGACAGCCCTTCTCTCAGCTCTCAGCCTACAAAAACTATGGGACGCCAAGCTTCCACCTTTTCTAGCCACTCAGTGCTCAATACTTTTCTTCCGAAGCCAGAGGAAATGAATACACCCTTCTCTACTAAGATCTGCCAGAGGGGGCAACAATGGTATCTACCAGCTTTGACTCCCAGGTAGGGGAACACGTGTGCCTGGAGCTGCAGGTGGTTTCATCCGGACAGCAAGGTGCTTACAGAATAGCCTTTACTTCCTCCTAAAC
Source organism: Arvicola amphibius (assembly GCF_903992535.2). NCBI lineage: Eukaryota > Metazoa > Chordata > Mammalia > Rodentia > Cricetidae > Arvicola > Arvicola amphibius. The sequence goes on along the minus strand of NC_052047.1, from coordinate 6,968,022 downwards.
CCAACTCTGCCCCCATCCCTGACTTGTCCTCCTGCTAGTGAGTGGGCCAGCAAAAGGGAGAACAGAGGGTGTGGTTACCATGGTGAGTGAGCGTGGGGCTCCAATCAGGACATTTGAATTGTCAGTACTTGTCCCACCCAATCTGGGCCCCCAAAACGCTTACCTTGCCCCTTCTGTTAGTGATTGTGCTACAAGCCTCAGGATGTAGCTGTTAATTGGACAAATTCCCATAGAGGTCCTGTCCCGGCCTGATCTCACACTGTCTCTCACAAATATATCTTCCCTGAACAAGCCAATCAAGACAGTTTAATTCTGCCTACACTCGCACTTTGAAAGAGCCAGATTCCATACGTGATCTGGAATGATTCAAACAACCTCTCAGTGAGTATTTTCTTCTGCAGACTGTTAAATCCAAACAGGCTGATTTCTAGGCTTTCACAGCCTGACCTGAGAAGATAAACTACCACACCTCCTCCACATGTGTGTGCATGCATGAGAGAGAGAGGAGAGTACTGGGAGAGAAGCAGGGAATATTAATATAAATTATGCTGCTAACACTGACATGTGCAGCTGGCATTTCCATTGTCTCGTCTCTATGACAGTGCCCTCCTCTGGAAGCTGTTAGGCTAAGAGCTAATGTCGGCTGTGCCACACAAAGGTGATGGCAAATTGATGAGACTGTAAAGAGATTTAGAGGCAAATAGGGAAATGCATGGTTAATGCTATTAAATATTACTTAGCCCACACAAGCTGCGTGTTCAACAGTTTAAACTTTAATTGCTAGCTGATGCAGAAACAAGCCTGGATGTATGTAAATCCTATTGAAAGCTAATATCATTCCGGCTGTTCAGATGGATTAGCAGCCACTACAATTAGCAGCGTGTGCAGCTAATGATATTAGAGCAGAATCCATCATATAGCATCCTTAAATCTGGGCCTTAAATCTGCAGGCAAGTTAAGGCTCTTCTCCCCTCAGAAGTCCTGCCAGCTCCTGCAAAACAGTCCTGGTTGTGAGCCAAGAGGGTTGTAGGAAGAAGGGGGCTCAGCACACTGTCACCTTGAATTCTTCCTCTGCCCTTCTCTCTAACTCCAGCAAAGCACCCCATGGCTGACCACCTCTGTCCCACTTTCTGTGGAATGACAGTACAGTTCAGCCTAGAGGCAGAAGCGTGCACCCATCGATGCACCCGCTGCTGGCGAACCCTGATCTCACCAGGAATACTGTGGTTGTGGCAGAAGGAGAAAAAGTGTGGCTTCCGCTCAGATGTGGCATCATAGGATCAGGCTGCTGAGCAGAGCACTTGCCAAAATGCTCATGATTCCACAGTGAAGGCCTCAATGACAAGAAATCCCATTTAAAACATCATTGGTTTATGGCCGTCTACAGAAACTGTCATCCTCAGTGAAACATCTGAACTGACTAGAAAAATAAGCATTGATGTTGTCACTGGAGCCGCGGACTGGATGATCCCTGCAGCACCGTGGAGAGGGGACAGCAAAGCGTGGTTCTGTCCCTGTGGTTGGAGACTCGCTGTCTGTGCCTAACAGATTTCCATTCCACTCTGGGAAACTTGAAGGCTAACCTGTGTCAGTGAGACCTTCACTGCACAAAAGGCTGTGCTTTGTTAATCCAACTGTAGATGCTGTTATAACAGTCATGCGCAGGATATGGCACAATTAAGCTAAAAATGACTCCTTACAAAGAATTAATTAGTATCTAATTTGTAAGATAACTGTTTTATAATCAAGTGTAAATATACCCAGGTTTAAAAACACATGTTGATATCAGTATGTGAGACTACTTAATTTAAATAGATGGGTGTTTTGTCAATTAATACATACATATATGTATAGATATTTATCTAAAAGTGTGAATTATTATTATAAGGTAGTGAAAGCTTCACTTTTAAGCCTACATATTCAAGAATTATCAGTTTGCTCATTTGGAAGTTAGTGTATTATACTGTTTGGGATGACGCTAGAGTATCAGATGTGTCTAGAATTACAGTGTAGGGAATACATTCTGCATGCCTCGCCGTGCTTGTTGCTGAAATGGTAAAATGTGGCACATTACACACATGTTCCACACAAGGAACTTGTGCTACATGAACTTGGTGTGTAATACTTCAGGAATGACCCATTGCCGGGAGCTCACAGGTCCCAGGGAGTCAATCTATGATTATGATCCTGCTAAAATGACATGATATCAAACTGCCCTGTGAATTTCTATTTCTCTGCCTGGAGATTGGTGCAGCCCCCAGACCTCATCAGAGACGTTTCTTTGCATAGTAGATGTTGCTGAACCCAGAAACTCATAGCTGGTCCAAGAGTGGAGAACAGGTGTGAGTGCAGTGCTCCGCCATGACTGGGACACGGAAATGACACTCTTCCTCTTATAAGGTCAGGGACTATCATGGAAAGAGGGGCTGCATGTGCCAGAGGAGGACAGTGTCCTCTGGACATGACAGGGCCACTCCAGTCACGAGCACAGAGCATCTGCGATTGCCTGCACAAGATGAAACCAGTCAACACTTCAGCAGGGGTGGGGAGGGGTTCATAAGCCCCACCTCTAACTGAGGATCCATAGACAGTTGATGGTTTGGGGGAAGGAGAGTCAAGCTCTTTAAGGCTGTGGCTCCTGGCAGTTGGTTGTGCTCCAGTGCACAGCCCCATACTCGGGAGTATATGGGCAGCACAGATGGAAGTTGACGGGTTAAGAAAAGAAGACAAGAAAGTGGAGGTGGTGGAGAGGTAGGGTAGGGGTGGATCTGGGAGGAGTTGGGGTGAATGTGATAATTAATAAAATGTATTATTTAAAAGATAACTACATATATGTAGTGATATTTTATTTGTATTTTAATAAATAAATCTTGCCTGAAGATCAGAGATTAGAACAGCCAGGCTGGTCAACTATACAGATCAGGCAGTGGTGACACACACCTTTAATCCCAGTAGCCACACTATTTAGCCATAGAGGCTGGGTGGTAGTAGTGCGCGCCTTTAATTCCAGCACTAAAGAGGAATATAAGACAGGAGGAAACTGGTCTCAGCTCAGTCTTATTCTAAGGAGTTGTGGAGGCAGGATCGCCAATTCGGTCTGAGGTAGAAGAGCCAGAGGCCAGTTGCTTTGCTTTTCTGATCTTCAGGTTGAATCCCAATATGTGTCTCTGGGTTTTTATTATTCGTGCTACACACACACACACACACACACACACACACACACACACACACTATATATATATATATATGTATATATACATATATATTAGGTTTCAGCAAACAAAGCTTGGATTTCAAAGTGTTGTTTTTTGTTTCCCATCATTGAGCAGCATTGCTAGTCTTGGTCTGCCCTGTGGGGATCTCATGTTCATGTGGACAGCAGGCCTAGATGAATATCTATTGGTTTGGACTGGAGACAATCGGCCATCATAAGCAATGCTTTCCAGTTACGTTGAGAAAGCTGCACTCAACAGAAGGTCAAGCATGCCTACTCTAATGCAAACTTTTGTCCTGTTGTAAGTACTTCTCGGTTGTTCATGTGAGATGTCTTTGGCATTTTTTTTTTTTGAGTTAAAAAAAATTGGCCGCACATTTCCACAAAGATGGTCTATTTTACAGTAAATCTGAATCAAAATTTACTTCTAACTAGCCCTTCTCCATTCTGCACTGTGATCACAAGCATGTTTTTGAACTTCTTCCAAAGTGAGCGAGATCCTAAAATCTATGCATCTCAGGCTAGAGGAACGGTTGAACGATAACCACTGTGTATATGCAGAGTTATAGCAGCAGCAATGAGGCTGACAGTCACTAAGCCTTAGATTCAGCGTTCATTAGGCATACTAAACACAGGAGAGTTTGGTATGTTTCCATGGTGTCTTGCTCTTCTCTAGGAAGGTGACAGCAGGGCCCAGGACAACGGCTTACTCAGTAAAATTCTTCCTGCATCGTTCAGTGAGGACCTTTCAATCCCCAAGTCCCGTGATCCACCAGGGGTTGTGGTGCATGCATGTGAGCCCAGCACTGGCGTGGCCAGGAGAGGAGGGTCGCTGGGACTCATTGTCCAGTCAGACTAGCCTCAGAAAGAAGCTCCGGAGGAGTGAGAGACACTGTCTCAATTAGGTAGAGGGAAGTTGAGAAGAACTCCCAGCATCCATCCCTAACTCCCACATCCACATCCACATGTACACACATATGTGTGCACAGACACGCCAATAGCTCAGTGCGAAAGGGACAAGACAAGTCTAGTCAACATCAAATTTTTCGTAGACTTTGTATTGATTATTTATCATCTGTGGCCTGGATTGTAGACGATCTGAGTTTAAAAATTTAGGCTGGATTTAAAATGAATTTTTTTAGTGATAGGAACTCTGACTGAGAAGTGCCAGTTCGCAAGGACACTTGCAGTTTCGTGGGGTTCCTTTTCTAGAAAATCTTCAGAATCGCTTACAATTTGAAATACATACCTTGAGTTCTCCCCAAATGTTTGGTGGGTTGGGTCTTAGAACAGCCATTTAGAAAACTCTGACCTCTACCATGAACTGTCTGGACCTGCTGCTGCATGCCAGCAAACATCAACGGCCTCCTGTCTCTTCCTAGGGGACTCTCAGGATTATAGGCCTGAGTTTATCTTCATAGCTAGCATGCTTCGTCAGTCAGCTCATTTTCATAACCGTAAATTATTTGGCTCAGAAATTCTTAGTGGTAAAATAATCAGAAGACAGCTCCATTCCGTTTCCCCTCGTTTCAGTCAGAAACGTAAAATGTGCAATATCTGGATTCCTGCCATTGCCCAGGTGGGCTGCACAGTGTCAACAGAATGGAAGCAAAGTGCTTATTTTAATGTGTCATGGTATCCATCTAGCAGTTAAGTGCGCAGATATAGATGGTTGTTTGAAAAAATCAGAGCAATCACTGTGCACTGCAGTGGGGTCAAGTTTATTGCACGTCTGGGAGGATTGTTCAAGACACAAACTTTTCCTGCAATTATTTTTTTTAGAGATGGTGTTTAGAGACAGTAGTGTATACCTGGCTATTGTAGTTGGATAGGTTTTTTAACTCTTGTGTTCTCTCACCTCTTTCTTCCTGTGAGAATGACAAGCTGCATAGTGTGTCAATGGTTTTTATAACATCACTTACAGCGTGCCTGTTACTATGTCATTGGCCAGAGCACATCACGTGACTAAGCACAGGTGTCCTGGCTTAACCATGTGATAGACTATATGCTATATGCATATGTATGTATATGTATATCTATAGAGTATGAATGTATGATGCATATATTGCATGTGAAAATATATAATTACATATAAGGACCTATACAAATCCTCCTTGCCTTCTAGTCTCAGTACTTGAATCTTTGACCTCTGCATGCATTTGTACTTTTGACCTCTGCTTCGCAGATTTTAAGGGGCACCTTTCTTCCCTCTAGGTGGCCACTGCTCTAGGAGTGGAGCCATTACAGACCGAACAGTCAGTGATCTCCTTGACAGTTCTTCACACAGAAAGAGAACCTAGAAGTACTATATTCCAGTTCACGCCCAGAGAAGGAAGCATTGGCTCTTCCCATTTACTGGAGGCTTTTAGGCAAGGGGGCATAAAATATGGCTGCAACATTCTTTTAAATCCTTTTAAGTAGCAGCCATGCTACACCCCCTCCTTGGTACTATTAAGCCCTTCACAGGTATCCATCGTCGGGAAGCAGGAAGAACTGCGCTTTAAAAGGATTTTAAATAATGTCTCCAAGAAATATAGCCGCAGATTGTTCGGTGTAGATTACCAGCCAACAGCGGGCTCAAGTGGGGGGGGGGGGCCTCTCTTTTAAAAGGTCTTTAAATAATGGAAGTGTGCTTCTTGGCAACATTTCTCAGAAGCGTTTAAAGAAGAGCTATCTTTGCCATAGCTACCCACCAGCAAGGCGTACCTGCCAAAAGACTAGAAGAGATACAGGACTGATGGCAACCCCACACCCTTGTCACCCTTATAACACAAAGATGACCTCCTTGTCCCAATTACCGAGTGCATGCAGACTTTCTTAGTAAACATAGCCTCCCTCCGGAAAGTCGAGGTCAAACACCTCTAAGAACATTTGGAGGTTTACTCAGTGACCTTTGCAGGGAAATGAACTTCCCGTACTTTCCAGAGGAGTCCTAAGAAAGGAGCAAATGCTTAGTTTCTCTCCTTTTCCTTCTCATAAAACTCAGCTTCAGGTTTGAAAATGCAGAGTCTTAACAGCCGGCTTTGTCTCCTCCGACTACGTCCTCTCCTTCATTCTCTGTGTTCATCCATCTGTGAAGGTTGATAGAGAAGAGGTGAACGTGGTGTAGGGCGTACAGCCTTTGTCTTTGCAATGGGAGGATGCACCTTCCTGGTATGGCTGACTTTAGGAAAGTGTAAGAGTCCTACTGAGCATCACCCCACCTGACATGCAGGCTCTCAACATGTCTGTTCCTGGTATGGTCACGAGGATAAAGTGGAATCAAAATCTATAAAACACTCAACTCCATGCCTTCTGAACTCTGGATGTTAATACTCGGTGACTTTAGAAAGTGTGACCATGGGCGTTGTGATTATGTGAGTGTGGCTTTCTTATTGAGATTATAGGAGACACCTGCTTCAATTTATCTGGTTTGGTAAACTCAAGAGTTAAGTCTGATACCTGTTTTAAGGGCAGCTAGCTGTATTCTACCTGAAAGTCAAGGGAGCTTTTCTCTTGAGAAGGAAGAATGAACAACGAATTCGACATTCAGCGTGAGTTGGGTGTAGTGACGCATGCTTATAGTCCCAGCACCTGGAAGATGGAGACAGAAAGATCAAGAGTTCAAAACTAAACTGTTCTAAACTAAACATAAGGAGTTCAAAGCCAACCTGAACTACATAAGTCCCTATTTCAAAAAAAAATTAGTGTAAATTTACTGGTCTGTGTTAGATAGCTGTCTTTCAATGTGGAAGACACCTGAAACAATAGATTTACTAGAGAAGAAGGTGTATTTTGAATCATAGTTTCAGATAGTTTGGCCCAGGATTGACTGCTCAGTGGTCTTTCAGTTAGCAATTTTAGGGCCTGTAACAAGGTACAATATCATGCCAAGGAACATGGATAGATCAAAGTTACTCACCTGGCAGGAGCGAGGAAACAAAGAGATGAAGAAGGAGCCAGGGCTCCAACACCCTCCTTAAGGGTTTCTTCCCAATGACATTTTTGTCTCATACAAAAAAAAAATAAATTGTAAAAGGGTAGTAGATACACCAATGAGCTTGATTTAATCTTTCTATGACGTATTCATAGGTCACGATATTCATCATGCAGTTTATATACGCATAATACAAACAAATAAATATGCAGTTTCCCTTCATGGTCTAGAAGAGTTTCAGAAGTGGAAAACATCTTTATTTATCGGATTCTTCATGTGTTACACACTTGTGAAAGTGTGCAGTGTTAGGACCGGGATCAAAGATGGCCCTGAAGGACATGGAACTGACAGGGGATTGGAAACAATGCAGCTCAAATGATGTGGGGGAAAATGACGTTCCTCCAGCGTCCCGACACCGGAGCAGGTCTGTGTCATTGACCACGACAGGAAATCAAAGTGAACCCCATTAAGAGGGAAAGCCATCTATTTTCGTTAGCTCAGCAGGCACCTGGAAGCTCTTTCCAGTGTGAAAAGAAGTGGGGGGGGGGGGGCTTGGGAAGATAGAGGTCCCGGTGCAGATGACTGTGTTTGCGCCCCCTGGAAAGGATGGATCTCTTTTAAATGTGAGGATCTCTTTTAAATGTGATTTTGAAAACAGTCCTCTTGGCTATGTTAGTTCCTTTACTGCCTTTCCATGACAAGAGAACACGCTTGGGTAAGGACCTCTGCAGTACGCTGAGATGAACCCAAACACAAAGACCATATTTCAACCGCAAAAAGCTGGCCGCCCTTTTATTCCCCAATGCTTTAATTTTGATTCATTAAACAGTGATGCCATAATAGAGGGGATTGGAGATGATCAGGAAGATTGAGACGCACATTCAAGGGCGTCTTAAAACAGTTTGTCATTACTCTAAAAGAAAATGCAGACATGGCGTCTTTTACTTTCCCCAGGTTCCTTGGTCTGCAGTTACCTGGTGGTACATTACAAGCTGACTTGTGACTTCACCAAATGAGGTAGCAGTCTGAAGCAGCAGCTGGATACCTCAGGCTCTCCAAATGTGTGAGCTTCAACTATGCTGGGTAGCACAAATCTGCAGAGAACTTTCAAAGTATGTTTATGTCCGTTTCAAGAATGAGAAGATTCAAGGCAGCTTGGCAGCCCTGCTGGACCTAGCCATGGTGAAATCAAATGACAAGATGAGGGGAGGAGAGGTGGTGTACACACCCATGTTAGAGAGCAATATTATTTTTATCTGTAATAGTCAAAGCCACTGACTCACTAAAATCCTGGCACATCTCTACCCTTGGCACTGACGTTCTAAACAGAGATAGGAAATTTGAAGGACAGCAAATCTGCGCTCCTCTCCTGCCTACAGTGGACAGGCTGCAGGGCGAACCTTACTCAGCCTGGTGGTTGTGTTGGTTCCAAATCATGCGAGGTGGGTTGGCCCGCAGCTTAAAATGTCCCCATGGTGTCTGGATAATTAACTCAGCAGCTTGAGCTATTCCAAATGTTGTTCTCTTGCCGGGAGAAAGGATAAATACATTGGGTGTGAGCAATGGCCAGCGAGGGGAAGGCGGAATGTTTGCTCGGCCTCGGTGTTCTGCAAGCAGAACAGCTTTCTGAAACCACTTTTTTCTCCTCTCCAGATGTTCTTGAGGAAGATGCAAATGAGCATATTTTAATGTTGCAAAACTGTCAGATGCTGTCCAAGGAAGCTAACAGAATGCCATCACACCCAAGAGGTTCAACTCTGATGGGGGGGATGCCCACTGCCATCAGTTATGTTGCCAGAGAATTCATGACAAATGGCACTCAGACATCTCTTAAAGATTTTCACGAGTATCTTCTTAAATTCCTGCACTGCATGTAAATACCAGCTCAAAGGTGTCTTCCCATCGTATGTATGAAGAGCCTTTCACAATGTGACTTCTGTGCTTTGCCAAAGGGCAGCCCCAGAGCAGAGCGTCTAAGCTTCCCTGCCTGGTCAGGACCACTGAAGTGCCACTATTGCCCGCTACCTTTTTTCCTTCTGATTGGATCCTGCCTTCTTTTCAGGTCACACGATGTTTAAGATGTTAATTCTATGTACTGCTAACAGTACAGCAGATGAAAGTGGAGAGATTTGCTGGCCATGTTGCCAGCAAATAGGAAGGAGGAGGGCACTGCAGGATTTGTGCCCAACCTTGACACATTCTTGCCATAAGAGCATCTGTTCAGATCTGGGCCTTGCCAATACTGAACTTTGAGCACACGAGGATAAACCAAAGCAAGCCCTTAGGACTCTTGGCTAAGGGGGATAAAAGAAGCCTTTAAGGAAGAGGGAGAGGGGAGGGTAATAGCCCACGCACGTGGGACATGAAGGTCGGAAGGGAGAAGAAGCAGAGGTGGAGCCAGGAAGACGGAGAAAATGAGTGGGAGGGACTAATGTGTGATCAAATGAAATTAAATTTGCAGAAAATGCCATCAAGAAACCTGTTATTTTGCATACTAATTTAAAATTAATGCATTAACAGTCTAAAACTAGATCTTCTATATGACCCAGCTGTACCACTCTTAAGTCATCCCCAGATGACTCCAAGCCAACATATCCCAGAGATACCTGCACACTCATGTTCACTGCAGGTCTATCCAGAGTGGCCAGTTGTGAGGACCACCTGGTATCCAACAACAGCAGAGTAAAGAAAATGTTGTACAGATACACAGTGAAATGTATTCTTCATACATATATTACATTTACAGGAAAAATGATGCAACTGGTGATAATCATACTAAGTGGATTAGCCAAGTCTTAGACAGTGGTCATGCCTACTCTCAGTTGTGGTTCCTATAGTTTGTAGCGACGCGTAGAGTGTGTATGTATATACGACATGGTAGTTGAAATGAAGCTGCTTCCAGGAACAAAAATGTCAATCAGAGTGGAGGGAAGCCCGAAAAGGATGGTGTGGTGTAAATATACTAAATAAACAATGTATGTGTCTATGAAATTTGTAATGGTTGATTTTATTTAATTATGTATGAGGGGGCTGTTTTGTTGCCCATAAAGTCTATGCTAGAGGAGTCTGGTGCCCCTGGAGCTGGAGTTTTATGTGGTTGTGAGCCACTGATATGGGCGCTGGGAATTGAACTCAGATCCTCTGCAAGATCAGTAGGTGCTGTTAGCTACCGAGCCATTTCTCCAGCTCTCTATGAAATTTTAAAAAAATCAAATAGTTTTTGTAAAAGTCTGTGGATACTGAAGTGAGAAGAGAGGGGAATGTATTTAAGGAGAAAGGTACTCTCGGATGGGGAAATTTCCTCAAGAACCTACAACCTACAAGTCTACAATGTCAAAAGGCTAATTAAAACAGAAAAGCTCATTTATTGAATCATTTGTAATATCTTTGTCATTGCATCATTTATGGAGTATATGAAATTTAACTATTCTAGTTTTTATCAAGGATTTTTAGTTTGGTGGAAACATAGCCTAATATTAAGTCTACCAAGAATATAACATAGGAGATTTTATTTTACTTATGTATTATTTTACACTTTGGGTTGGAATCCCCTACTGCATTGATTGTGCTGTCGTATCATTACAACTTCAACCTTCAGATCCTTTTTCAGTTGGCCTCTAAGCTTCCTTAAATCATAACATCAGAGTCTCTCTGTGTCTCTGTGTGTGTGTGTGTGTGTGTGTGTGTCTTTGTGCTTGCCACATTTCTCTCTCTGTCTCTGTCTGTCTGTTTGTCCTTCCATTCTTCCCTGTCTTCTCCCCTCTCTATCCAGTGTCTTTATATTCTGGCATTACAATGTCCCAGAATGCTTCTTGAGATAGTTCTCATCATACTTGAAGATTCAGCCAGTACTTTAGGGAAATTTAATTATGTTTACGGAGGACAGTATTAGACACCAAGGTATTTGGTTTAAATTATCTCATCTGGCCAAGCAAATATGTATTTATGTAATTCTAGGTATATGCATATTTATAAGTGTTTTCATGCATAATTACATATATTAAAAAGTATACACACTTTACCTATGCATAGACTTACATAGCATGCACAAGCCCTTGAGTCTGACCTTCTGAGACTGCCAAAAAATAGGCACAGATACTGGGTCTTTTTAAACATAATATTCTATTAATTCTTTGAGGACCACACGCATGTGTACTATGCATTTTGGTCATACTCACTCCCCCCAACCTAACCTCTCATATATATATGTATGTATGTATATATATGTATGTATATATATATATATATGTATGTATATGTGTGTGTGTCCCCTCATCCCTCACTCCCCAACCTAACTCCTCATATTATATATATATATATATATATATATATATATATATATATATATATATCTCACTCCCTCAACCTAACCCCTCCTAAATACATCCCTCATCCCTCACTTCCCCAACTTAACCCCTCCTATATATCCCTTACTCCCTCAACCTAACCCCTCCTATATACATCCCTCACCCCCAACCCAACCCCTCCTACATACATCCCTCATCCCTCACTCCTCCAACCCAACCCCTCCTATATATCCCTCATCCCTTAACCCCTTCTCAACTTCCTGATCTCTGGTTGTTTTTCTTCTTTTTTTTAAAAAAAAATAACCCACTGAGTCCACCTTGTGCTGCCCATACAGTCATGGAAAACGATCAACCTACCAGAGGCCACACCATTAAAAAAAAAAAAAAAAAAAAACACTCTCTTGTCCCCACCAATGATCCGTAGCCCCTCAGCTAATGGTGGGAGCTTGTTAGATCCCCCCCACCCCATGTTGGAAAGTTGACTGACTTGGCCGTGTGCAGGTCTTACACAGGTCACCACAGCTGTGTGACTTCATAAGAGTAGTAGTCCTGTTCTATTCTCAGACTATGGCTCTTACAATCTTTTCACCCCCTTTTTATCAACAGTTCCTCCCCCTTAGGGAATAGGACTGTGATGCAGATGCAATCCAGATGTGATCCAGACATGAGACATGTATGCCAGAGCTCTCTACAAACACCTTTTCTCTGGACTCTGACCAGCCATGAGTTACTGTTAGCCACCACCCACTGCACAAGGAAACTCTTGGAAGCGGTCTGAGAGCTAATCTCTGGATAGAGAGATACGAATTTTGAGGGCAGTTTGATATTATATTCATTTAACAAAATAACAGCGGTAAGGTCACTCCGAGGTTGTGAGCTCCCCAACCATGGACCCTTGCCACCAATTTCTGCTGAGTAACCAAGAGCCATGATGGTAGACTGTGGTGTTTTGGAGACTCTAGAATGCTCTTGACCAACAGCAGAGGGAAATGCCCAGCCCCTGGTGCTGAGTTTTTAATTTGGCATCTGTGCCTTCTAGGAGGAAAATTATCTGTGTGTACAGACACATATGAATATATTGTATGCATGCATGCATATGCAGCTCATGAAATGGTGAGTTTCCAAAAAGTTAGGAGCTTGAAGTGAAAAAACTTCCAGATTCTGTTTCAGCTGAAGTACTAGATGTCATGACTCAAGACTTTATTTCCTTTTCCAAAGAGAAAGCAATTCCCTGCTGAATACATGTATGTTATCTCTTATCCATCAAATTATAATGTGCTATATTTATAGCCTAACTTAAGCTTAGAATTCAAGACAAGACTCATATTTATTAAAGTACTAAATTATAACTGATGCTCAAAAATGCAATTACATGTAGTGATAGCTTCAAGGAAATCTTGTACATGAAGGTCCACTGTATTGTTCTTGAAAATATTGGATTTTTAATTTAAACAATACATTATTCCAGTGTGCTTTAGATTGGCAAACATTTTATTTGGCATGTTGGTTTTCAATCTATTTATAGCTACAACAACAATATTGGAAGTTACCAAATAACTTTCTATTCTCTATTTTTTTCATTCCCAACCAACACAATTCAGGTGCACAATAAATCCTTGTTTTAAACCACAAAGACTTGAGGTGATTTACTGTCATGTCTTGCAAAAGCTTTCTTTTCCTCATAAAGGTAGACTCAAACACTGAGATTTGATTGCAAGTAGAGAGCTTAAGCGCTAACCCTAAGAAGCATTTAGACACTATGGGAATAGAGCAAGGGAAAGAAGTCAGTTATTAGGCATGTTAGTGAGCAAATGTACCCCTTGGCAGGATTCCTAAAGATAGTGGTTCAAGTTGGGCTTCCTGCTGGATGAAGAACTGGGCACTGCACATGCGTGAACAGACTCCTATGACAGTTACAAGTGTTTGTAGAAAGAAACTATAGAGCTGGGACGCAGGGTGAGAGGAGATGCAGGTAGAGCCTCCAATCCACAGTTCAGAAAACTGTGGAGTCACACTTGGGCTTCAGTGCTCAGCCGACCCCTGGAAACTAGATCTGAAATTTCACATAAATGCCATCACGAAGGTGTTCTTCTAAAGAGGTAGGCCAAGACTGCATCAGTTTCTCCAAATTTGGCCAGTGAAGATTAAAGTGACAAATAATAAAATTTATTTATTATTAAATAATTTATTAATAAAATAATAAAATTAAAGAATAAGAATGGGAATTAATGAAATAGGTAGAAACAAAGACAGTCTCAAAAAGCTTTCTCATGAGTGTTTTGGCATCAAACCTAAGCAAACCTTTCTTCTCTCAAGCTACTCTTTTATTATAGTAGGAGAAAGGAGAAGGATGTGAGGGAAGGGGGAGGTGGAGAATGAGGGGGTAGGAGGTGAGGGGGGAGTGAGAGGATGTGGTGGAGGAGAACTTGGTCCCAAGATAAAGTGGTTTGGATTATCAAAGTTTGACTCCATGACAGAATTGGGTCATCCCACGTTTCAGTTCATTGGTACCAAAATGAGGACAACCACACTGCCGTGCCGCTTCTCTTAAGCCATAGCCTCCCCCGAGAATTTATTTTACAAAATTTATTTCTTTCACTTAGTTATGTTGACATTGGGATATTTCTTATATTTATAAATATTTGACTAATCCATAATTAATCTTATCCTAAATAGTTCCCAAGTCTTCCATGTGAACTCAAAGGTGGTCAAAGCAAATGAGTTGAAATGAGTATCATTTAAAACTTCCTAACTGGGGCTGAAAGATAGCTCAGTGGTTAAGAGCATTGCCTGCTCTTCCAAAGGTCCTGAGTTTAATTCCCAGCAACCACATGGTGGCTCACAACCATCTGTAATGAGATCTGGTGCCCTCTTCTGGCCGGCAGGCATGCATACAAGCAGAACGCTGTATACTTAATAAATCAATCAATCAAAAAACAAAACTTCCTAACCTTAGAAGCAGGATGGTGGCACTTGCAACTATAGCACTGGGACACTGTGACTCAATTGCTTTAGATGCAATGTTTCTGCTGCTTACATCTGAACCAGATATTTTCATAGAGCTTTTCATAGTCTTTGCAGGGAGACCATTTCTCTTCTTCTATACTCCCTTCCCACCTCTTCCCTCCACAGATCACGTAACTCATCCAAATACTTTGTTATTGTTTTCCTCACTGCGCCTTTCAATAAAAATGTGTTACTACAAGGCCCTTAATGATTTTTAATAGTAGCATCTATTGTCACATGTAATCATTTAAATATAATGCCTCTATCTACCTCCTTTTAATTCAGAAAAAACAATATCCTCTCTAAATATATGCATCAACATGGCTCATATTGCCTAAAACAGATTAAGAAAGTTACAGAATAGTAGTTTCTATACTAACTATGTAATGCAACAGTCTGGTTGGAAGAAAAGAGAATGATCTCTCTATGTCAATTTTTCTATCTATAATCTATATGTAAAAGAAACGATTATAATTTAAACTGTCACCCAAACTGTGTTCTCATGCTACTAAACATAAGAGGCCTAGTGAATATCTGCATAAACCTTCAACTATTGTATCAATCACAACAAATATTGTTTAAGAAAATAACATTATTATACTTGAACTATTTGCCCATCTCTACAATGTAACAAAAATTAATCCTGTCCTGTCAAAATTGGATTTAAATAAAAAACAAATTAGAAACACACAAGCACTAAACTTGTTTCAATATTTATATCCATTACCTGTTGATAATTCAGGCTCCCCAAGTGTTAAATTGTCAAGTTAAAAGACCAGATAAATTAATATATATATATATATGACTAATTAAATTATATTGACTAGTTGCCTAGTTGCTTACATAAAAATCTTTATGAACAATAATACCTGCATTGAAATTTCTATCCCTGGATAACTCTGCTGGTAGGGCTGTTTGTTTGAACAGAAGCGGGGGAGGGGTCATTTCACCTTAAATAGCAAACAAAAGCCTTTAAATACATAAGGTCAAGGGCCCAATGGGAGGATCCTTCCGGAACCAAATCAAAAGCGGAGGCTCACACAGATCCTCAGGAGCATCTTTGCATTGAAGAATAGAAGGCGAACCTTCCCACAGAGGAAACAAGAACAACGATGATCACAAGCAGTTGAGGAGAGGCAGAGACTGAACCTGGGCAATTGTCCAGGACATGTTTCTTGGGTGATGTTTGTGTGTCTGAAGGTGGTTTTGTTGCACTGAATGAATGCCGGGCATGGCACGTGTGAGCAATCAGAGCAGGATCGTAGAGACTTAAGGACTGAACCACCTGGAGGCAATGGCGCTCAGCCTACTAGTTAAACAGAAACTAGCGGAAAGGAAAATCAGCTAGCCACTGAACACAGTTTGAGGGAGAGTGGGCATCTAGAAGTAATGAAAACAGCTATCATCACAGCACAAGACTGCCTTCAGAAATCTGATGAAGACACAGCCAGCGTGGGACACTGTGGCTTCTTCTTACCAACCACCCGTCTTGCTCTTCACATAGAAAATGGAAATAGGAATGGCTGGTGCTGACTTGATGCAGTGAGAGACTATGGAGCTAAATTATTCAGTGCTCCCAGAAACTTGTCGTGATGGAAATGTACAAGAAAAGTCCCAGATCCTTTAATTCCACTGCTGATGCCATTGGGTGGCCACGCAAAGCGAGAATCTGCCGAACGTGGGCGTTCATGTAGGCGTTTCCTAAGATGTCCTCTTCTGAGCACTAAACCAAAGCTAAAACAAGGAAACTTGTATCTATTTCCAAAACAAGAATGTTAGCGGTAAATTTAAAGATAAGACTAGGCATTTCTATGAATGCAGATAAAAGCAAGACTAATGACTTGGGAACGTTCCAACAAATCCTGGAACAACCAGAATCCCGACAAAATCTGAGTGATCACAGCAGCAGTTAGAGTCTTCGCCAATGGCGTGTGCTGTTCCTGTTTTCAGTCAGGAGCTTTCAGAGGGACTCATGAGAGGAGAAGCAGAGATTTCAAGGGATGTGGGAAAGAAGAAGGTAATGGGATACATGTCTTAAGAAAGCAGAATGGGAACTACCCACAAGGAGGAAGAGAATCAGCCGGAGGAGGGACAGGGAAGGGCGTTACAGTGGAGTAAATGAGCACCGAGAATGACACGCCTGGGTGAAGACGCCCTGACAAAACTCACCACCTTGTACACTGACTTAGTAAATAAACAAGTTATCCATAAAACACAAAAGATTTAATTAAAGTCAATTAAATGATAACCCAGTCAACAAACTCTGTTAAAACATTTGAGATATTCTTGGGCTGGAGAGATAGCTCAGTGGTTAAGAGCACTGACTGTTCTTCCAGAGGACCTGAGTTCAATTCCCAGCACCCACATGGCAGCTCACAACTGTCTTTAATTCCAGTTCCAGGGGACCTAAGACCTAACACCCATGGCAAAATACCAATGTGCATAAAATAAAAATAAATAAATTATAGAAGACTATAAATTAAAAAACAAAAACAAACAAATAAATCAATAAATAAATAAGTCAGGTGATGGTGGCACACACCTTTAATTTCAGCACTCGGGAGGCAGAAGCAGGAGGATCTTTGTGATTTTGAGGCCAGCCTGGTCTGCAAGAGCTAGTTTCCAGGACAGGCTCCAAAACTACAGAGAAACCTTTCTCAAACAGAAAGAAAGAAAGAAAGAAAGAAAGAAAGAAAGAAAGAAAGAAAGAAAGAAAGAAAGAAAGAAAGAAAGAAAGAAAGGAAGGAAAGAAGGAAGGAAGGAAGGAAGGAAGGAAGGGAGAGAGAAAGAGAGAGAGAGAAAGAAAGAAGGAAGGAAGGAAGGAAGGAAGGAAGGAAGGAAGGAAGGAAGAAAGGAAGATATCTGAGCTATTCTCAACACCTTGTTGTATACCTTTCTGGAAACGTATAGTTAGGAAAGAAAAGAAGAAACACATGCACAGCACACATACAAGCACATGCACGCACGCACACACACATACACACAATCTAGAACAAATAAAAATTAAAGTATACTCATGATTATGGTCCTTTTAGACAGGAAAGGGTCAAAATAGTGTCCCCAGACCACCATTTGGGAATGGTGTGAGAAATGAGTGATTGTGAGAAAGCAGAAGAGAAAGTGGAAAATGATAAAAAAAAACAACAACAACAACAACAACATGCAAGTCATGACTGTGTCTGGGAATCCACTGTTTAAAACTTCATATTAATTATAGCAATATGGCGTTTATTTAAAAATTGCTTCCAGAACCTTTGGAGGTTTGTTTTTTAAAGAGCTGATAATGACGTTAAACTTTGCCCCTCCTACCTCAGCCTTACAAGGACTGGGATTATCTGTGCACTCCACACATTTCCAAACGCTTTTCTTTTTGAATGCCAGAAAATCTTTACAAGTATTGATACATGTAACTCTATAATAAATCGTATGTAATACCTATTAGGTTTCCTCCATCTTAAGGAAGAAGAGAGTGAAGCAAAGAGATGTCAGATGGTATGCCCATGATTATACAGACCGGCAGGGTGCCAGGACTCCACCCAGAACAATGCACCAGAAAGCTCTGTCTCTTCCTCCATCACAAGTGAGGAAATAGACTCTAAGTAGGACTCGTGGCTCCTTGTGTCTCCCCTAACTCTTTAGGAGCCTCCACTCAGGCAGCCTCTGCAGCTGCTCTGTGTCTCAAACTACCCAGTCTCTACACAAAAGAGAAACTGATATTTATTTCTTGATTTTTAAGGTTTTTTTCCCCCAGAATAACTAAGACTAGCATTTAAATTTTACTAAAATGACATAGGCTATGACAAAATCACAAGGAACAAAAAGCAAAATCTAAACAAATGAAATGCATATCTAAAAATTTTTTATTCACATAAGGTTATAGCTGATTTCAACAATAAAGAAATAAATAAGACACAAGGTGTAACAATATATCGCAAGTATTATAGTATTTCTGTAGGCCTCTCCCTTCCTTTTATCTGAGTAGCGCCTCTCATTCTTTAGAATTAAGGTTGAGATACTTGCCTGGTCAACACACACACATGCACAAGTATGCACACACACGCATGCGCGCGCACACACACACACACACGCCACTCTATGGTTGGAGTACTCCCTCTGAAACTTGTGTTCAACTTTAATTGCCATGGAAATAAAAATAAGATGTGTGACCTTGAAGAGGTGATGAAGTCATAAGAGCTTGGCCTATGGATCAATATTATTCATCTGTGGGTGGCTCCTAGAACCGATTCATTATTATAGAAGAGATTTCCAGATTTAAAAAAGAATGAGATTAACCTGACTTTTCCTTCTGTCTCACATGCTCACCTTCTGCCTTTCACTGTCTGATGTCCCCGTGTGGGTCTAGTGCCACATTCTAGAACTTTCAGAACCGTAAGTCAAGTGAGTTTTCATCACTTATAACTTATCAGTCTATGGCATTCTGTAAGTCTGACCCAGGCGTCCCTCATGAATGTCCTCCACCAGAGAAGACAGTCCACTATCTTAAAACTCAATAGCCCATGAAGTTTCAAAGACAGACAAAATGTAAAGACGTTATTTGCCAGAATGTAACACCAACGGCACCTCATCAAATTCCTGACAGTCCTTATCCCATCTGAAGCCTCATGATTCTGTTGACATTCCGACCCTCCCAGCTCTCACAGGAATCACCCCAAGCTCTATGGACAGAATCCTGGGGCTTTCCTAGCCCACATATCCAAACGTTCCAAACCCCCTCCACAAATCAGTTTCAAAGACTTCCTTTTTTTTTCTTTAATGGCAGAATACTGTTATTAATGTCAGGGCAAAACTGAATGAGAACAGATGCTAAAACTGCACCCAACAAAGTGTGTTTATATTCATCAAATGATGTAAAGAATAAATCAACAAGCATTGGCTTCATGCTGTAGCTAAGATGTTTTATTTTTTAAATATTTGTTTTTGAAATGTCATAGGGTATATACAATGCATCTTGACTTTGGGATCCCATCACCAAATAGTCACAGCAATGGCTGCATCCATCAGCCTCGGCTTCCCATGTTAGTGACTGGTTTGGGATTCACAGTTTCAAAGGAACCAATTGCTGGTCAGCTTCTCTCTGCTTCTGGTCTGTAGTGCATAACAACAGAAGGACTTGCTAGAGAGGGGTTGCTCAACATCATAACAAAAGAACCCAGTAGAGCGAGTTTGTTCAACATCGAAATTATAGGACATGATAGAGCAGGGCAGTCAGGAAGCAGAGAGACTGTGTCAGTGTTAGCAGGCTGGCTCCTTCTGCTTTCGCACTATGTAGATTAGTGCTTCTCAACCTTCCTAATGCTACGACCCTTTAAGACAGTTCCTCATGTCATGGTGACCCCAACCATAAAATTATTTTTATTGCTGCTTCATAACTGTAATTTTGCTACTGTTATGAATTGTACTATAAATATCTGTGTTTCCTGATGGTCTTAGGTGACCACTATGAAAGGATCATTCAACCCTCAAAAGGGTTATGACCCACAGGTTGGAAACCGCTGATCTAGGCCCTCAGTCTGCAGGATGGCAAAGCCCGCATTCAGGGTGAGTCTTCTCTGTTTAGCTAAATGTTTTTGGAAAAACCCTCATCAGACAATCTCAGATGTATGCTTCCCTGATTTCCTCCGCATTCCTCAAGCCAGCCAAGCTGGCGATCAAGATTCACCATCGCATCTGATCAAATACAGTGGTAAACTATTTGCACAGGGATTGAGCTGAAGTTTACATTTGCATTGTCTATATAAAATTATGGATATTGTTAGTAAATGAAAATCTCCAGGGGGAATACTTAAACAAATGGAGAGAAGGGTTGATTGGCAGTCATTCCCTTGCATCTCTGTCCTTGGAGAGCTTGGTAAGATTTCCATACCGTTAGCGGTAGAGAGTGGATTGTCGGACAAAAGGGTGACAGAATAGAATTCTAAACAAAGAATTCAGACCGGGCATTTTCAGTAGTAAACAGTCTTTTAAGTAGTAAGGCAAGGATGAAGACTGTCATTTGTCCTGGAGGACATGTTAGCAGATAGCAAGCTTTTGATAGATTTTATATACCTACAGCAGGGACAGTAACACATTAGACGACAGCTTGTACAAACCGCTGTGCTGATAGCAGTCTATGGAAGAAGTGCCTAAGGATGATAAAGATGAAAACCAGACAATAATGGTGAGATTAATCCGATCAAACAGAATACTGACAGATGCGGCACCGACAGGGAAGATTCTCCCCGAAGTAGACTTTCGCTGGAATGACTAGTATCAGACAGAGAGCAGAGGGGCCAATTGTCTTTGCTCAGTTCCTCACTCTATTCTTTTATTCATCCCAAATGAATCTCAAAGTTCCAGAGCTTAATTTGGTAAAGATCTATCTTTTAGAAGAGGGTAGAGACTTCTTCAAAAATTTATAATACAGATACGTAAAAATTAGATATAGAAAATAAATTCAGGCTTACTGCATGGTCTGTCACTAAATATAAATATCACACAGGTATTGTCATTTGTTTATTGAATCAGGGTCTTACCATGTAACCCTTGCTGGTCTAGAACTCACTCTGTAGACCAGGCTGGCCTTGAACTCACAGAGATCCACCTGCCTCTGCCTCCCGAATGCAGAAATTAGAAGTGTGCACCACCATGCCCAGCTGTGCATTCATTTGTTGTACTTATTATAAGTCAGGCCCTTTACTAAATCTAGAATTAAAGAATGTAGACAAGATTACTGTTTCCTCAACTTCACGTTCAGGTGATACACAGAGAAAAGTAATTGACTGTGAACCCAAAAAAATAAACACACGTGTAAAGAATTCCCTTAGTAAGGGATAATCAAGGGGATGAATGCGGAGAACAAATGGAGGGGGATGCGGTGGGGGATATCAGAAGAGGGGGGATCTAAGCGGAAATAGAGACAAGACAGATAAAGAATGAGAATGATCAAGTCTCTAAAAATCTGAAGGACATATGGAGATGGCAAGAGCAGAGAATGTTCTAGAGAAATGAAAGAGGCAAAAGAAAAAGAAAAAAGAGGCAGAGAAGTAGAAGAACCAAAGGAAGATCAAGTGATTGAAGCAAGGGAATTAAGGGACATGCCATAGTGACAGCTGACTGTAGTGCAGGCTAGCCTCAGATTGGCTATATAGCCAAGGCTAATGTTGTGATCCTCCTGACTCCACCTCCTAAGTCCTGGGATTACAGGTGTGTGATGGCACACCATGTTTAGGAAGCACTGGGCATCAAACCCAAGGACACATGCATGCTAGGCAAACACCCCAACAACTGAACTATGGCCCCAACCCTTTATGCTCTTAAAGGATGACCTTTCTTCTAAGTGGAGAATTATTACAGGAAGAGTTTCAATAAGACGTCTTGTTAGAAGAAATATTTCGTAGCTTGAATAAGAAGGAGCTCATGGCAGTTTGAGTAGGAAAGGAAAGAAGTAAATGGCTTTGCTATGTAATTTGGGGATATAATAAGTAGGATTTACATGTGGAATGAATGTTGAGATAAGGCAAAAATCAAGAGTGTTTTTAGATTGCATTCTGAGTTACTGAGATGGAAGATGAGTTCAAGAAGTTACCTGAGGCCCACACAACAAGGCCTGTGTCAACATCCAATGGCTAGATGCTCATCACTCTAGATGACAGCCGCTCAATTTTAGCATAGTTTCAGTTATTCCAAACTTCTTCACAAAGCTTCATATTTGGTTCCACTACAAACACTAACCTTGGATTTGCAGCCATGTAGCAATTTCCCCATGCTTTTCCTATTATTTATCATATCAAAGTTTGAACTCTAGTTCTAACCTTGCCCAAATCTATCCAATGTCTACATTAAAAATAATTAAAATAGTAGGTTTAGTATATTTTGTTGTTGTTGTTTTGGGGTATTTTGTTTGTGTTTATAACTTTTGTACCTTTTGCATTCTGATTTCTGTAATTAGAGATTCCCAATCTCTTTTTGAATGTTTTTCTTTTATGTTGTCAGCAATACTATAGATTATTTAGCTTCTAGTAAAAAAATATAATTGCAATCATTTTCTAGTCTTGGTCTGCAGTTAAAGTAAAAAGAGTTCTGAATGAGAGAATTAAGTGAAATAATTCTGTGTCTGCTTATGTATTAATCATCTTTCAAACTATTCTATTTTCTCAGCTCAATTCTTAATTAATTTCTGTTCTTATTTACATGAAGCTTGGAATACAGCAGGACTAAATGTATTTGTCCAGAGTCATGTTAAACAAGAAATTTAATACTAAAAGTATGCATTCTCTTTTTCCTCTAAACTTATATATTTTTAAAAGCTGATTATGTTTCATTCTTCAATTTAAGGATATAAACCTAAACTCAACCAGAACCAAATATTTTGGCTAGTGTATTTGATTATTATATTTTGTCAATATATTGTATTTGAATAGTAAGGAAGGTTAACAGAATATAAAGTTAGAAGATATATCTATCAGTGGGTGTTATTGAGTATATTTATGGTCATTGAGTCTTTCAAATAAGTATTAAAGATATAAAATGTTAATGCAAAAGAAATAATTGGTATTTTATGGATTGCTTGTTGTGGTTATAAACCTAATATCTCTTGTTCCATAAAAAGGTTGTGTCACAGTCACAGAGATTCTCTGAGATATGTGGCAATCTCAAACTAAGCTCCCTGTAATGCAGGGATTCCAGCCAATTCTGATTGAAGGAAATCCAAAGCCTCCTCTTCAACCAGTATTTTAAGGCAGGGAGAGCACCTTGAAGTCTCTTTGAGCAGGGACTACACTCTTCTCAGTATAGAAGATTGATCACCACCTTTCTGTTCTCTCACAAGAGTTTTGCAGAGTTATTCATCCCCACTGACTCTCGCAATCTCTCTGCCCCTTCTGTGTAGATCTGTAAGAACTGAGTGGAGGGGTTTGATGAAAACATTCCATTAGGACTGAGTGCTCCAAAGTCTCTCTCTCTCTCTCTCTCCACATTGTCCAGGTGTGGGTCTCTGTTAGTTCCTGTCTATGACAAGAAGCTTCTCTGATGTGAACTGAGGAAAGCACTGATCTATGGTTATAGTAGTATGTCACTAGGAGTCATTTTATTCCATGTTTCTTTGGAGAATAATAGTATTAGATTTCTTCCTATGACCATGCCCTATCTAGTCTTGGGTTCATGCCCACTTTAGCAGCATCAGGTATGGATTCCATGTTGTTTTTTGTTAATCCTAAAGATGGGAGGAGAAAGACCACTAGCTCAAATTGTCATGACCAAATTAAACAAAGATATGGCTGCAAGGTGGTCATAACAAGGTGATCGTAACAAGGCGGTCAAAACAAACTTTTGAAACAAAGGCATGGTTGTCATTTCCTTGAACAGGCAGTACAGAATGACTCGAAGTTAAGGTTACAGGTGCAGCATAGCCCAATCTTTGAGAAACAGATTTAATCATAAACAGGAATGAATCTACTTTATTTTTATTATAAAATGGCTTTCAAACCCAAGATTGAGGTAGGCTGGCTTATCACTTACTGCCATAACATTTGTGCCATTATTGCACCAGTGTATCTTCCAGGCAGGTCACTGTTGCAGGTTTCAGGGCTCACAGCTGGGTGACATAGACAACGGCCTTTCTCCTCTAATAGCATGCAGAACACCATCCAGAACCATGAATGCTACTCAGTAGGCGTGATGCTTCCATTTAGGTACCAGCTTGACATCTCCCTGCAAGATGACATAAGTCAGCGTTGTCTTCAGCAGTAGGACCCTACCATCTAGTTGTGGAGAGTGACCAATCACCTTGGCAGTAGTCTGGGTTGTTTGGGGGCGTTTGGCCATCAGCTCAATCAGACATAGCACATTCCTGGCACTAGAGATTTTCCTTTGATGGTGAAAGATGACTAGCCGGGGCATTGTCTCCCCTTATTATCTGGTTACTCTGTTTAGATGCCCTTCATATGTGTGCACTACATTTTAAGAAGTTCCTACAGTAGTAGATTTACATTTGGCTTTTCAAATGGCCTCTTTGTTAGTTTGCTCCTCCGCATATTCCTTTCTTTGCCCTTTAATCCTCCTATTGTAGTTTCCTCGTCTCTTCACAAGAAAATATTCCATTCCCCCCTCCTTGGGAGTCCTCCCCTTCAACCTAATCCCTTACTAGCTACCTAATCTCGATGGTTATTCGGATTATAACACACATTGAAAGCTTAAAAGCTAACATCCACATATAAGAAAAACTGCAGTATTTTTTGGAGGGGACATCTAGGTTATCTCAGGATGATTTTTTTCTGGTTGTATCCACTTAGCTGTGAATTTTATAGTTTAATTTTTCTTAGTAGCTGGATAATATTTCAACAGGACTGATATAGACATGAACTCATAGACACTATGGTAGCACACACAAGGCCAGTACAGGTTTAATATAGACAGGGTACCAGCACTAAGAAGGTCACTCCTGGAACCAAGAAGCTAGCTATAATTGATACCCACTGGCCAAGGGAAAATCAGCTTTCTCCAGTGAAGTCTTACTGGGTATCAATCACACTCCAGGGCAGGCCCCATGCCTAGGAGTATCTGATGACCAACATAAAATGAACTCAGTGGTATTTTTGAGACTTTGCTTTGTTATTCTTTGTTTTGTTTTATCTTATTCATCTTTTGCGTGTTCCTTTTGATTTTCATTTTGTGCTGAGTGTTTCATTTTGGTGTGTTTCTTGGTTTTGTTTTTAAAAGAAAGAGCGAAAGAACATAAAGTTGGGTGAGTGCAGAGGTAGGAAGGATCGGGGAGGAATTGGGAAAGGGAAATATATAATTTTCTTCAATTTAAAAAATATTTTTGTGACTATACTCTGGGATGGTCATAAGAGAACAGGGATTGGAGGAAAAGGCATCAAGATTAATTTATGAAAGAAAGCAAAAGGCAAAAGAAGACTGGGCCAGAACAGCCAGCAATTTGCAAGTAGAGGAAGGAGGAAGGGGCCATGTAAATAACTTATCAAGAGTTCTGAGCCTAGGGATCCAGCTCTTCTCAGTGCAGGGTTTGCCAACACCCTTCCAAGTGTTCTCCCTCTGTTCACAAACAGTCTCTCTACAGCTGAGAGAAAGACTGGAGTTCACATTTCTTCTAAGGAAAAATGCAAATATGTCGGCAGGTTAGGGTTTCTGGTGGGGCATGGCAAAGTATATTCAGGAGTCAGCTGCTCGTGTCGTCAGTGTAAATGTTAAAGTGCCACTAGCAATAGTTTTCTATCGCTGTGCACACTTTGCTTTCCATGAGAACACACTCTACAGTTACCTGCAATAGCATATTCGCCATCTTTAGAGCAATCATATAGTGGTAGATTCAGCTGCTTTTCAAAAATAAATTCCCCTTGAAATACAGTTTCTTTAGGAAAATGGAATAAGAGGGAAAGATAAGTAATATGGATTTGAGGGTCCCAGGTCATTAGCTTAGATGCAAATCTGATGTCCATTAAGCAAATGTTACATAGTCTTATTATCAAATAATAATTCATGTTGGAGTAGGGAGACTGCAGGCAGCCAGCCTACTGACATTTCACACTGCTGATTTTCTGGCTACATAAATACTACCAAGTAGATTATGAACCCCCTTACAAAATATTCATAGGAAAAGGTGAGAACATGTATGAAGATGGGATGGTTGTTACTGGACACAGATAGTTCTCCAAGGAATGTTGCTCAAAAGAAATTCTTGAAATGATTTTGACACTGCCCCCCCAGACAAGTAAAAAGGACCCATCTTTTTCCTGTCTTCACCATTGTTGCCAAGTTGGATTACACTGCACTTTATGTGGAACTGTTGGTTCTGTGGTTCTGGAGTCTTTGTGTGGAACTGTTCTATGGTTCTGTGGTCTTTGTGTGGAACTGTCGTGTGGTTCTGTGGTCTTTGTGTGGAACTGTCATGTGGTCTTTGTGTGGAACTGTCATGTGGTTCTGTGGTCTTTGTGTGGAACTGTCATGTGGTTCTGTGGTCTTTGTGTGGAACTGTCCTGTGGTTCTGTGGTCTTTGTGTGGAACTATTCTGTGGTTCTGTGCCCTGTGAATCTCGAAGAGTCACATTCCACCTGCTTTCTCTGAGTCCCTTTTTTTCCACCAATAAATGTCTATTTCTGGCCTCAGCTAAGTTATGAATTTCAACAGGACCCAATCTCATCTTTTATTTTTGTAGTTGTATAGAATTCTACAGTCCCAGAAGTTTAACTTTAATCCATGAGACAATGACCTCTCCACTCTCATTCCGCTTGCTTCTTCTCTTTTGCCAGGATTGCAGTCAGTGTTTGGAACATATGTATAATATGCATATAGCCATGGTTGCTTGAATATTCATCTCTTTAGGGATGAAATTTCTTTATGCACCCCTTAAATCTATGTTCACCCTGACTTGCTCCAGCCAAAAGGAGGTAGCAGAGGCATCATTCGGTGTGTTTATCCTAGGATCCTGTGATGGTCTGAATCAGTATGGACCCATAGACTCATGTATTTGAATGCTTGCCCTGTAGGGAGCAACCCTATTAGATATGGCCTAGTTAGAGGAAGTGTGTCACTGTGGGGACAGGCTTTGAGTTCTCAAGCTAAGCTCAGTGTGGTCCACAGCTGATTCTGCTGCCTGCGAACCAATACCTAGAACTCTCAACTCCTTCTCCAGCACCATGTCGGCCTGCATGCCATCATGTTTCCTGCCATGAAGATAATGAAGTAAACTTCTGAGACTGTAAACTAGTCCCAGTTATTTTCCTTTATAAAATGTTTACTTTCCTTTATAAAAGTTGCTGTAGTTATGGTGTCTCTTCACAGTAATAGACACCCTAAGAAAGACTCAAAATACTTTGTGTGGTTCTTGTCTTGATGCTTTTGAACCCTGCTATGAAGAACAAGCTTAAGCTAGTGTGCATGCAAATTAAAGGCCATGAATAAAAAGCTATAATCATCCCAGCTGAGGCTGCCATAAAGCTTGACAACCCACCAGGTATAACCATAGACATATGAACAAGATCAATGGAAATTGATTAAGATCCGGAAACCTATCTCACTCAGCCTGCCTTAAATGACTGATATCTAAAATTGGGAACTAAGTAAATGTCTTTGAGGACTTAGAAATACTGATTCCCCAAACCAGCAAGAATTCTTTGAAGGAAGACATTGGTTTCCACTATGAACTGTCAATAAAAGGAAATTGCGTTCCTTGGAGAAATTGTTGGTTCTGGAACTACAATAAAGAATATCCATGCCAATTCTTGAATCTCACAATCCAGAAACTCTTGAGCATAAGAAACACCTGCTGATGGGGTCTGCTGAATGGAAGTGAAGCCAAATAAAAGAGCCAAACAGCAGCTATGCAGCACTGGGAAGTGGTCCCAAATAAAAAGCAGGTAGACATGTTTGTAAGCTGATGCATAAATGAACCAATGAGTAAGACTAGAGAAGACTTCTGTGCAGAAGAATTACAAATGAACAATGCAGATGCTCTCCACCCGGTGTGTGACGCTGTAAACCTCTCGGTGCACATGTACATTTCTTATCTGATGCTTCTCCAGACACAGGCTTCTTTGACATCCCCTCTAAAGCATGCCATAAGACTCCATCCAGTGTTGGTAGCTCCCAGCAAGCATAGGCCACCAGTAGGCGTGGACAGCTGCACAGCCTGATGAGCAGGACCACTCATATGCTCTAACACTACCAACATCCTGTTGTCCACACCAACTGCAGAGCTCCAACAATGGCGAGTAAGCAAATTAACTAACAAAGCTGCATGCTCAACCTCAGTCTGATTTGAACTCCATTTATGCTCTGTACTAGGTTGCATTTAAGTCTCCTTGTGTTGCACATCCCAGCAAATCTGACCTTATTTAATATGCCCTTTGTATACATTTTCTCTGTAGAGCCTCTCCTGCCACTCATCTCAGAGGCTACCCCTTTTCCAGAGCCTCTGGCACAGTTAGCACATGATGAATACTTTAGGGAACAAAGGAATAGACCAAGATGGGTCCAAAACATGTGCTTTGGAGGGACGATCTCATCATTACTGCTGAAGAAGAAAGTGTGAGGCCCTGATCTCAAGTACCTGCCAGCTCACAAGTACCATCTATACAAAGAGAGAGGGAAAAGGCTCAGCCCATGCACACCGTCACCTCCTGGACACTGGATTTCAGATAACAACAGGAAGCATGTTGGTCATCAGTGACTTTCAAAAAGAAGTTCCCATCATGTTTCCCATGATGCACAGGCTACAAAGGAAACATAATGAAGATGGGCGTGGTAGTGAGGGGCAGGGCCAGGGAGGAATGGGTGGGGCCGGAGAGGGATGGGTGATCACCTGTCACAACAGTTTGAAACCAGTGAGATCTTCTGACAACTATATACATCATTTGGACAGGCTTGAGTTAATCTTCTGTGGAAAGGGAGTAATCAAAGTGTGTTTTTATTGGAGGGATAGAGAGAAAGATGTAAATGCAGGGTCTGGCAGTGGAGAAGAGGAAAGAAAGGAGACTGATAAACAGGCACAAAGAATTCTTGACAGCCAAAAAGGTGCTGTATATTAGCTGCTATGGTGTAAAATGGCCCAGCAGAGATCCGTGCAACATCTGCCCTCGTCATTTCTTGTGTGTCTACATATTCATGCTCAGCTTTGGAATTCTCTGGAGGCACTTGAGTATATAGCAAGATGAGTTCCAAGAGTGACGGCCTCCTGTTTTGCTGAAGGGAAAAAAAAAAACAAAACACCTTGCCTCCCTGATTCAGTCTTAGGCTCAAGCATTTTTGTTCCTTTATGAATCAATGAAGACATTAGGTACATGGGGAAAAGGGAAAGAAAGGGAAGATAAAGCAGTAAATGTGATGGATGGATGTGGCCGTGTTAGGACCACATGCTGGAGAAAATGGTGATGGTTCTGGCCTTCGAAGGTTTGGTTTGCATCTTGGCTCGCCCTCTTACAAGCTGTGTGGGAAGACAACTTGCTTATCTGTCTGCGTCCGAGAAAAGAGCAGCTGTCTGGTGCTGCGAGTGGGAACTGACATCTGTATAATATTGACAGGAATAAACACTAAGTAAATATGAATTTATCAGTCAGCACAATTCAAGCATCCATTGACTTTTTTTTTTTTACTTACTGAAATGAGTTTTATAAACTCTCAAATTTAGGACTTGATTTGATCTCAGAATGCCTTGCCTTCTCCAGATATGCTGTAGGACAGGGCAGGTTTCCTGGTCAAGATGAATGAGAAGAGGAAATGAAGAAATCTCTATGCTTACAAAGACAGACAGACACACACACACACACACACACACACCCATACAAACCCTATGCATTAGTTACAGTTGTCATCACCATGATAAAATGCCTGATGGCATCAACTGACAGAAACAGTATTACAATTAAGAGCTTCAGAGGATATTGGGGCATCAGGGTGAGGAGGGTGTAGTAGGGCACTTCCATCCAATGCACAGTGCACTTCCATCCATGGTGGTCCAAGCATGAGGCTGTGGTGACTCACAATGTCATCACCCAGGAGACAGCCATAAACCTCTTATTTGTATTGAGCTATGTCAACACTTCCCTGAGTCTGGAGAACTGCGACAGGTCTCAGTCGGCCCAGGCACATGCACACGGCACTGAACACTAAAAATCCAGCGAGCCCATCACAGCTGTTACAAGTTTCCTACCTGTCCCTTCTGCTTGGCATCAAGATTTTTGTTCTGTCAGAATCCCCTTGGTTTCCCAAAGTCTAGTTCAAAAGGCAGTGTTCTGCTCCAGCTTTGCTGGGTTCTTCAGGCCAGATTCAGTCTCCTTTTTCTTGGCTCCCATGTCTCCATTCCCTCTGACATTTTATAAACAAGTATTGAGAATCTGTGAGAGTCCAGGGTAGTTGCCCAAGATATATTAGTAAAGAAGACAATCCTATTGTCACAGCCCAGAGGAACACTAAGAATTGAGCAGATTTGAGCATGACCCTTGCAGAAAAGCTGTCTGCATGCACTCGGGATCTATGGAAGAGGGAGGCTCTTGTACATCTCGTCATGGTCAGGTTGCTTCCCCTGCACTGTGTTTTATTGCAGACACAGTCATTCTCCTAGTTACAATGAACTCCTTGTGGATGAATGCGACCTCATTTGTCATATATTCTTTTAAAGTCTGGGGCACTATATTGGAAACAGGTGCCCAACGGATATGTCATGTGACTTTTCCCTAGGGAAAAATGCAAGACCATTTAGTCATACCAGATAGTCAGCAACAACAGACTAAAAAAAAATAAATAATTCCACCCAAATCTAACTTAGCGGACCAGGGAGTTTACTGGAATTACTTGCAGAACTGTGGGTGACTCCTAGGCAGCTGCATCACCCCCAGTCCCCACCCCAGCGTGGGTGACAGCTCATGAAATCATCACCCCTGGATCTCACTGCACAATTTACAAGCAGCCTGGCTGGTTGGAGAGAGTCTGTGATGCTCAGCTCTTGGTACTGCGCATGTAACCACAGGGATGGGGTCAGGTGGGAGGGGTTGGCCTTGGGAATCTTGTAAGTTTCAGGGGCTTCCTAAATTTTGTAAGTTTTATTTGCTTCCAGAACTTTAGAAGTTCTGTTTACTCCCTGAATCTCCAGGAGCCTTCCTCTAGGCAGAATGTTTCCATTTGAAGGAAACGGCTACACAGCCGTTTTGAATGTACTGTTAATATGGAGATGGGCAGAGACTATCAGCCTAAGTACTTGCTAATGCCTTGGTGTGTCTGGGAAAAGCAGTGGATGTGGCTTAGTGATTCTAGAGCTAGAATAGTAAAGCAGATGGCCTGAGGTCTAACTCCCCTAACAATCCCGAATAACTGGGGACATTAACCAAAGCACATTTTCTTCATCTCTTCTGCTGAATGAAACTAATAGCATGTTCTATGTGTTGCAAAGCTGAAATGGGTTAATCGGTTCATTTAAAGTACTTTACTAAAGGGCCTTATTGGTCATTTCTAATAAACATTAGTTACTACCTCCTTCTAAACAGACTTGAGCCCCAGCTCCTACAGGACATGAATGGCCACAGACAGAATTCAAGCCCACAGATGACTCCGTCAGCTTCTGCCTTCCGAACTTCCTGCCAAGCCTCTCTGTAGTCTATTGAATATCTATAAACTTGCAGATTCGTAATGTTTTACAGTCCAAATTGTCACCTTCTCTAATATTACATACAATGATGTATGAAAGTTTGCTTTAAAATTATTCTTTCTTTTTCAGTAGATCAAAGTGAAAGCCCCAATAAGATAATTTTTAAATGTGTATGTTACTATGTTTCTATTATGTGCCATGTACTTTACATGCATTATTTCAAACTTGAAAACAATATTCTAAGTAGACATTTTTGTAGCTGTCATGCTCAGGGAGATGAAACCATCCCTACAAGGGTTACCATGGCTACCCTAAGTTCTGTCATGCTGTCTTTGTCTCTCACAAGCTTTAGTTGGTTCTTGGGTTCATTATCCATGATCTATGTCTCAAAGTTGGGGAACATTACTATTACAAAAAGAAGTCAAAATGGTAACATTTAAATATAGTCATTGAAGACACCTGAGTGTGCAATTCCCATGACTTAATTTGATTTAAGGTAGAAACAGGGTTTGAAGCAGCTTTCTGGCCCTAGTCTGAACTTGTAGATGCTTCTTCTACAGTGTTGACCGACATATGGCTGCCGATCTCATTGTCTAAGATTGTTTAGTAGGCACGTTCCAGGCCTTTTGTTTGCCAGTTCTGATC
The DNA here is from genome assembly GCF_903992535.2 of Arvicola amphibius. NCBI lineage: Eukaryota > Metazoa > Chordata > Mammalia > Rodentia > Cricetidae > Arvicola > Arvicola amphibius. The sequence goes on along the minus strand of NC_052047.1, from coordinate 6,935,839 downwards.
TTCAGTAGCCAGTAACACAGTTTATCGGGTTTTTTTGTATCGTATTGGCGCTCCGTTTGCCTGCTAGACCCATTAGCTTTTACTCCGTCCATTACCGGTTCAGAGAACAGCCGGTCCATCTTTATAATTATCTTTCGTGTGGCCAGCAGCAGTACTGTCCAAGAGAAATATACCGTCAGCCACAGATAGTTTGAAAGCAGCTAGCGGTCAGCTTGTAGGAAGTCAATGAAACAGAGGGAGTTCATTTCAGTAACGGGGTTACTGTAATAAATCACCACAAGCTTGGTAGTCAAACATGATGCATTTATTCTCTGTGAATTCTGGAAGCTCCATGTCTCAAACCACCTGGCTGAACTCGCTGTCTGCAGTGCTAGCCCTTGTAGCAGCTCTCAGAGAAATGTTCCTTGTCCCTCTCAACTTCTGGTGGTGTCTGGGTTTCCTTGGCTGAGAGCGTGGCATTCCTTTCTTTACCTGCATCTTTCTGGCTGCCCTCTCTTGTGCATGTGTCTAACTCCTTCTTAGTTGTATAAAAATATAGGTGTTTGCAGTTAGGTTTGAGTCAAGTTATCCAGAGTGATCTCCCCATAAGATCTTGGCTTTCATCACATCTGGGAAGATTCTTCTTCCAGAGAAGGCAGCAGTTACAGGGACTAAGGAGTAAGACTGTTATTCTCCTCATCATGAACAATGTATCTTACCTGATCAATATATCCATGAGATTATCATTTCAGTATGTAATTTCTCTATCCCATGTGACAACTACTTATACACTTATAGCAGATATCAATTATAAGTAGCCACTTTTCAAGGGCCCAGTGACCACCTGTGGAACTCTATTGAACAGTGCAGAAAGAAATTCTTTAGTGCCTCGAGGGGACAATTTTCATTCCTTGCTCAGAAGCAGAACAATTTCTACCTGTTTCTTCTTTAGATGTTTTTGTTTCGGTCATTGTCTGTACAGTTATTCGCTTTCTGTCTCACAGAATAGCTGCGAGGATTAACTCAGGAAAGCTCTGGAAAAACATAAATGATTTCATGGTTCCTGCAGGAGCTGCCATATCAACCGGCAGAATGCTACAACAAAATAGAAAAAAAGAGGGTGGGGCTGCTCTGCAGACTGGCATTAAGATCTTGAGTAGTAGAGCTAGTCATGGTTAAAAATATGAGGGTGAGTTGGGCCGTGGTGGCACACGCCTTTAATTCCAGCACTCAGGAGGCAGAGACAGGTGGATCTCTGTGAATTTGAGGTCAGCCTTGTCTACAGAGCAAGTTCCAGGACAGGCTCCCAAGCTCCAGAGAAACCCTGTTTCAAATATAATAATAATAATAATAATAATAATAATAATAGAAGAAGAAGAAGAAGAAGAAGAAGAAGAAGAAGAAGAAGAAGAAGAAGAAGAAGAAGAAGAAGAAGAAGAAGAAGTGAGGGAGAGAGGAAAGTGCTTAGGGAATCATTGAAATAAAATCTCTTTGCAGCATGGGTGGTATCAACCTATGCAATAAATGTACTTTCATGACCTTTTCATAAAACAATTGTTATTTTTACATGTGTGTATTTGTATATACATATATATTTTAACTATAACCTATTGAGTCCACATAGTGTTACTTGTTGTGTTACTTGTATGTATGCTTCCAATGCTGACTGTTGGCACTGAACAACCAATTGGTGTGCTCTTCCCTGAGAAGGACCATCTCTCCCACTCCCAGCTTTAGGGTCCTCTAGGCTCTTCCCATGAGTTTGGCATGTTCATTGCTGTCCTCCTTGTGCAGCTCCCACTGGGGCAGCCATGTTGGTAAGACTTTATGGGAATAGCTTCTGATGTAAGGAGGAGACCCAATCTCACAGCAAAGTCCTCTGGCTCTTACAATCTTTCCACCCCCTCTTTCACGATGTTCCATGAGCCTCGGGTACAGGAGTGTTTTGTTGATGTATGTATTGGGACAGGGCTCCACAGCTCTGCATTTTGATTGGTTGGGATTTTCTGTAAAGGTCTCTATATGTTGCTAAGAGAAGTTTCCTTGGCAAGGGGTAAGGACTAAACATATCCGTGGGTGTAAAGACAAATGTTTACAGATTGTCTCCAGGGATTATGCTAGTTTAGTAGATTAAAGGCTGTAGGTTCTCCTCCGATAACCATGACTTCACTAGCACTGATTAGTTAGCTAGGTTTCTAGTACCAGGAATTGTATCTTGTTGAGTGAGTCTTAAGTCCAATTAAAGGGAAGTTGGTTTCTTCCCAGGTATGTGAGCCACTACTGCACCAGTATATATAGCTGTGGATATGGTCCACAGGTGCTGTAGTGAGCAAGACTACTGGTTGCCTCCTGTCTTTGGAAGCTTGCAGCGAGCTTTCTGGTATCATGAAAACTAGTTCTCAGAGAGGGGTCTCTAGGTGTTTTTTCTTTTTTTTAAAATAGGGGCACTAATTACATTGGTGAGGGCTCCACTATTCTTATCTAGTCATCTTCCAAAACTCCATTTTCAAATACCATCATGCTGATCATCAGAATTTCAATGTGTACATGTTAACAGGACATAAACTTTCAAATCCATTGCAACATCCAAATGGAGATCTCAGTAAGGCCACCACATGTGCAAATTATGCACTTGGGAGGGAAGGTCAGGCTAGATATATAAGTCTGGGTATCGCCAGGATATGCATGGTATTTAAAGTTCCTGAAGTTGGAAGAGACTATGAGAAATGCAGCTTCTAGCAACAAAAACAATATCCTGTCAGCTCCCAGGTGTAAATGCGGTCAAGTGATCCTTCTCAGCCAGAGCCTACACAGATAGAAGGAAATGCCATGGTGGGTTAAGTAAAAGGAAACATTGTGGGCAGGAAGTTGCAGCAGAGGCCGAGTTCCTGCTCACTGATCACTAAGTCATAGCTAACTTCACAGATATGTGACCAAATTAACTCCCTGGCTCAACTGTCTACTGTAAAAGATTTAAATATCCTTCAGGACCAAAACCCTTACATGAGTTAAGATACTCATTATGCTATAGGGTAGCATCTTTTCAAAATATAGGGCTGCTTTCAACACTAGAACATGACAGAACTTTCATATGGATAAAAGTATCCACTCAATTATTCATTTAAAAATATGTTCCACAGATACATCGAATGTATGAGTTGAAGGATGATGGTTGAGTAAATGAAAATACAGTGGTGGCCAAAGTAGTCTCCTTGCGTTCATGAAATATAAAATTATGATAGATGACAATAGTAAGTGTATTAGAGCTCTGTAGAGTAGTGGTTCTCAGCCTGTGGGTTGCGACCCTTTTGGAAAACATCTATCTTCAAAAATATTTACATTATGATTCATAACAGTAGCAAAATTGTAGTTAAGAAGTAGCAAAAAAAATAATTTTATGGTTGGCAGTCACCACAACATGAGAAACTGTATTAAAGAGTCCCTGAATTAGGAAGGTTGAGAATCACTGCTATAAAGGAAAAGAAGTGATATATTGAATATATATTAGAACACGCATTAAAAGGGGACTTATTAGCTTGGCTTATGGTCTGAGTCATCCAACAATGGCTGTCTATATGCAGGAGAGACTGACAGCCAGTGATTGCCCACTCAGCCCACGAGATTAGATACCTCAGCAGTACCAATCAGGCCCTGAGACCTGGAGGGTTCCTAAGAGCCACTGGTCTTCAGTCCACATTAGAAAGCAGAAGAGGTTGGGTGCAATGCCAGTGAAGGACGCAGCATCAGCAACAGTGGCAGTGATTGAGCAGCAGCAGGTTAGATGAGCTCTCCAGCAGGCAGATATCTGAACCACCACTGGAAGGAGCTGCCCACATTTAGCCCCTTCAATTAACCTAACCAAGAAAAGCCCTTGTCTCTTAGCTGATTCCAGATCCCATTGGACAAGCAAGACAAATCTTTAGTAATCACACATGTATCTCCATAATAAATGCATTGTTCTAGGTACCATGATGAGGAAAAGATAGTTGCTACAAGGCTACTGATCAGTAGATTATCCTAGTTACTATTATGGAATTGTTTCAAGGTAGATATATAAATAAAGAGACAGATAGATGATAGATAGATAGATAGATAGATAGATAGATAGATAGATAGATAGATAGATAGATGATAGATAGATAGATAGATAGATAGATAGAGATAGATGATAGATAGATAGATAGATAGATAGATAGATAGATAGATAGATGATAGATAGATAGACAGACAGACAGGTAGATTAGAGATGATATACAGATGATAGATAGGTAGATTGATAGTAGATAGATGCTAGATAGATGATTAATTGATAGAAGATAATAGATAAGCGATGATTGATTGATAGACAAATATAAATAGGTGATGGACAAGTGATAGTAGATAGTGGAAGATAAAGAAATGATAGATGACAGATAAATATATACTAGATAGATGGCTGATAAATAAATAACAGAACACTGATAAATGAGAGATAGTAGATAATATGTCATTGATTGATGATTGATGGACAGATTACAGTGATTATTTTTTTACTATCATTCTCTTTAGACTCCAAAAGTCAATCACGTTGCCAACATATCTTGTAAAATCAAGCTTCCATAAGAGGACATGTGGCTATGTGTGATATTTAAGATATAAGGTTGTTCTGTGTGTCAGGACCCTAAGAGGAGACCCAAAACACAGGGGGGATGGGCACTGATGGGTTGAGAGTGGCTCCCTGGAACTGGCTGTCACCTGCCCCACACCAAGATGGTGAAATGTCACTACTCAGACCTCCAAAACGTTGGTGAGCATTCAGAGCCAGAGATTACACCTATGTGGAAACAAAGTCCAGGGAGTGATGCTCAGAGCTCCCCAAATAAAGGTTAACAATGATCCTTAGGGGTAAGTTCAGCCTGGATGCCAAGAGCATAAGGAGCCGCACCAGCTTTGCTTAACTTCTTCCTTCTCCTTTCGCTTGCTTCCTATGACTGTCTGAAGTCCTACTGCTGAATTCTGCGTCTTTCCAAACTCACCAGTACTGGAAAGGCATTGTTAAAATCTGCTGCACTCCTTTCTGGCTCCTTTTAGCTCCAGAAACCCTGGCCTTCAATGGATAAAGGCCACCCTTTCAACCATCTGATATGTCTCTGGAGCCAGGAATTGTGTGAATCGTCACCATAAAAATGCCCAGGCAGAGGGCAGACAGTCAGATAGCTCTGGGGGTGGGGAACAAAGGAGGTGTTATGTGTAGTTACAGCCATTCACTGCAAAGGGATTGTTTAAGTGGCGCTGACTGGGCGACCCTCACACAAGAGGGAGCCTTCATACGTAAATAAAGGCTGGCTGCCACGGAAACCCTCCATCTGTTGCTGCGCACTGCCAGGCTTCCAAGGAGCTGGCTGCACTAATTGAAACCATGGGTGGATTTGTACCCCCACATAATCACTTTTAGGAAATCCCCTAGAGTTGGCGTCCAAGCAGCTCAGCACCAGGCTGGCTCCTGGACCCTCTAAGTCAAGTGGCTTGCTTTACAGCCCTGTCTTTTTGTATTGATTCCTGGTGCTTTTCCTCATTCATGCGCTCTCCTATGCTTGGATGTCTCTAACATTCAGGACAGGGAACTGTTTATTAAGCTGTTAGCTTCTTTCGCTTGGAGGTCCAGTTGCAGGGGGCACTCACTTCTGCAGAGAGGAGAGACTGTAACAGCTTGTGAGGGTATGTGCTTCTAGGAGGGTGTGGTTTGAGACTTCACAGTCACACACTTGCCATCCTCTGAAGAGGAGGAAATGTCACAAGCTGCAGCATGTGATCAGGACACAGGAGCCTCTGCAATGGCAAGCCACCTCAATGCAGTGCAACTGGCCCCACCTGTTTCTTGTCCTTGCATGCTGAGTACAAATCAGAGGCCAGCCCTAAGCACTGCCATCTTCCAGGTGTTCACAGGAGGAGATCGTGAATCAGAACTTATAGCAAGTGTTGGGCTTTATCCAGAGAAAAGGCAACTACAAGGTGCCAGGCCTGTTCTGCACTCAATGTGTGAGCTAATGTACAGCCTCATGAAAAATGAATAAGAGACCCTCCTGACTGATAATGTGGAACTTGCTTTCTGTTAGATCACACAAGCTTGAAAGCAGCCACCTGGCTCAACTCCCCCCTGGAACAATGGAGACGTGGGGGTGGGGAGCGATCTGAATTGCTTACTTGGTGGACAGCTTGTCACAGAATTGCACAAGGCCAGGATCCCAAACCCATGTTCTGAGGTATCCATTCAGACTTCTGGTCAACCTACTTGAGTACATTGTTTCTTCTATGAAATGTCAGTAATCAACAGTTTTCTTCACAGGGAAAGTTTTGGGAGTTATTAAGGGGCTGGGGTGAGAGATAGCTCAGTTGTTACAATGCTTGTTCTGCACAGGTGAAAGATGGTCCAATTCTCAGTGTCCCCATGAAAGAATCTGGGCATGGTGATACGGGCATGTAATCTCGAAGCTGGAGAGATAGAAATGCTTAGATGCCTGGGGTTAATGCCAGCCTAGCACACGGGACAACTTTCAAACCCTATGTAAATAAGGAAGTGAGAGGGATGATCCTGAAAACAACACTCAGACCTGTCCTCTGACCTCCACATGAACCCACCCACATACATACATATCAAAAATGATTTTCTTTTTTTTTTTTTTTTTTTTTTTTGGTTTTTCGAGACAGGGTTTCCCTGTAGTTTCTAGAGCCTGTCCTGGAACTAGCTCTTGTAGACCAGGCTGGCCTCGAACTCAGAGATCCGCCTGCCTCTGCCTCCCGAGTGCTGGGATTAAAGGCGTGCGCCACCACCGCCCGGCTCAAAAATGATTTTCATTATTAGGATGTGTAGATGAAAAGACACAGGCAATCAGTGGCTGTGAATGCAGGGAGAACCAGACTTCTCCAGAAACAAGCTCTCTGGTGGGTGTTTGGAAGTGGTCAGCACTAAACACTATCCATATGAGTGACCCTAAATGCACTCAGTGGGTTGCACACATACACATATGGGCAGTTATGTAGTGATAATGCTAAAGAAGAACTTGGGGACTTGAGAATGATTTGTGGAGCGCAGTCGAGGAGTTGGGTTAGGGAGAAGGAAGGCTGGTGGACATGATGCAAATGTTGTACCCATGTATGAAATTCTAAAAAACAAAATAAATTTAAATTAGGTAAAAAGATTAGTGTAACAGCCATAGCTAACTGAAGTGGGACAGACCTCTTCCACAGCTTTTGTGCCTTCATAGGTAGACAGTGAAGGCAGAATTAATCCTTCCCTGGATATGTCTAGAGAAGGTCTGGAGTGTGCAGACAAATTTAGCTCAGAACCATCTTTCTTCCAAATAGGAGCCAGCCGAGAATGAAGGGGGAGTTGGAAATAAAGCAGTCTGAGGGCCTATTGTCTTATTTCAGCTTGAGATCCATGCTAAATTGAGCAGGGAGCCCAACCACATTTTACAAAACATCAGCTTCTTTCAGTTTTTACTGCAGTAGTATCCACTCACATTGGGGTCGAAAATGGAAAAAATCTCAAGTTTGCTTCATAAACAAGTTCATAGATTCTGGATTTAGTAAATGTTTTGTTTGTTTGATTCATCTGGTTCCCCCGTCTGTTAGCAAGATTATTTTATTAATTGTTGACACCAATATTATACACTAAGAGCTGTTTTGAGCATTTGTTTTAATTGTCAATCACCTCATAGATCATTTAATGTTTAAAGTACAATGTACAGATGCTATTTGATGTTAGGGTCCCACAGGTATTTTTGACAAGAAGTCTAAATGAATATGTAAACAATTCATAGCTGTTGTTAAATTTCCATGTTTTTCCTTTAATCCAAGGCACCAAAGCTAAGAAATTGGGCTAACTCAACACAAGAGTGAGCTGGCGGTTTGGGTACTTCTGTTTTGATAAGGGCAACACCACCTTAGATGTCAGCGGCCCAAGTCAGAGGCACAGCGGCTTGGTCTGCTCTCGCTCGCTCTATGTGATGAAGTTCTTCTGGTTAGTGAACATTTCTTTTCAACAGAAGAAAGAAACATTTAATCTTAAGTTCCATGGCCCAAGGCCAAGAGAGGCCTTTTCTTCTCTTTACCTTCACCCTTTACCAAAAAGGAAAAAAAATCTCTTCTGTATTTTTTGTGTGTTTGAAAATGTCTTTTTGCTTCTGTTTCATTATGACTTTTTCCTTTTAATCCTTGTTGGGGAAAACTGACTCGCTTGATGTTTGTTTATTCTTTTCTCTGGAAACAGGTACATGAGTTCATTGCTGTGAAGGGTTTCTGACTTTGGGAAGGGAGCACAGCCTTGTGTCTGTATCTGCATAGACATTTAAAATGAACTTTATTTTGTTTGGGTAGGTTTTCTTTAGCCCGCTCATTAATAAGAGTGAAATGAATACAGTCATTTTCTTCAGAAAGATGTGCCCAGGGTCTGGGTGGGAACAGTTGATCCAGGTCACAAACTCTTCCTGACTCTCCTCTTCCACCAAGAGAAATGTGTGTGGAAATCTTTCCAACAACTCTCATAGCTCAGGCAGCAGGATAGTGCCATTTACCAGGGACTGATCCCTGGAAGGGGCCAAGCAGTTTTCTGATTGAAGGACTGAGACAGAAGGAACCAGAGCGCAGGGCAGGAAAAGCCAAAAGATAAAATTTGAAGGCACCAGAACTGAAAACCGAGTTTCCAGGGAAACAGAACTCATGTTGTCTAGGAGATTGAGACCCAGGGAGTGGCCCAAGACATCTGCCTTTTCTGAACCCTCCCTGCATGATCTGCATTTGACTTCTGTCTGATGCCCCCTCTCCTTTCAACACGGGTCTCTTGAGCTTTTCACACGGGCCTTTGTTTCCTGCTCACCAGTGTGCTCTGGCCAAAACAGGTGTCATTATTAACTTTTAGCAAAACCTCAAATCACTACTTTTTGCTAAGGAAGAGATATTTTTAAGGACAAAATTATTAAAGTATTAAATTTGGAAAGAAATCAGGAGCTTTGTACCTCCCTCCCACTATGGCTCCTTCCCTGGGCTCCTGGCACTGGAAGGGGGGTGGTGAATGATTTGGTGGGGGGTTACCTACCATTTCCCAGAGGCTCAGCACAGGAGGATAATGAGGCTACACAGCTAACTGACCCAGCTGATGAAATCCATTTCAGAGGCAGCACATCTCCTCTAGCACGGACAGATTCTGGTTTTATTTAAATCCCTCTCCGAATCAAATCCCTTCGAAATAAAGCCAAAAAGGAGCGCCGAGCAGGAGACCGCACCGGAAGCAAGCTCCTAACCGGGCCGGTTGTGCTAAAGCAGTGCAGAGCGAAATTGTGACTAAGCACCTGTGAGGAGGAGCGAAAGGCAGTTGCAGGGGGCAGCCACTGTGGGTTTGAAGGGGTGGGACGTCTATCGTGTTTGGTTTCTTTCGGGAAATATCTAATTTCCAGTCTGCACCCAGCGTTGTCAGGTCTCAAAGCAGATCTTGTGAGGAATGTCACTTCCTCATCAGTTTGGAAATTTTGAGCTGTCTTGGACAAACTGTCCCTCTGGGCTGATCTACCAACAGGCACTGGGATTAAAACCCTTTATAAATCATAAGTGGCTAGCAGGTATGCTTGCGCTTGCGTGCCCAATCTGAGCACCTTCCGGTTTCTGTCCCATTGTCTTTCCTGGCTCCTGCAGTAGCTCCCATTTGGGAGGCTTTCAATGCGCTCATTAAATCGCATGTCACCTAACTGAAGTTTGGGGATGTGTCCTAAATTCATTCACATCCGGGTACAAAGAATCAGCGTGAAAACACTCCCAGAAATGCATATTTTTGCCTAAGACCAAACCTGTCAGATGAGCTTTGCATGGAGAGAATTTAGGCGTCACTGGCTACAGTAGATACACAGAAGGCTGGGATTCTCCTGAGGTTCACGTGAGAGGCTGAGCCTCACCCAGTAGGGCTGCATCTGGGCAAACATCTGGCTACATTGGCACCCAGAATCCAAGGACACTCTTCCTTCCCATCATCAGGAAATGAGGCGCAGCCCCAGGCTGCCCAGCGCCGTGGCTGAGCTCCGGTGACTCCCAAGGAAAGAGTCAAGAACTCTGAAGACACTCAGTATCAGACAGACTCGAGAAAATCGCAGTGTAAGTTCAGAGAGATGGAAAAACCCAGAGTACTGTTTGAATATTTATATTCCTTAATTAGAAAAACAATGGCAAAGGGGACAGTTTGTGAGTGACGTGGTCCCCAGCATGAGGACTCCCTGAGTTTGCACCAGTAATTCCTTGCCTCTGACTTCCCCCTTCTACACCAACACTGCGTTCACTTCTAGGCCACAGCCCAGGCTGTGCATATCCATGTTCTTGTACCAAAGTCAAAGCAGCCATGTTGCCATGAGTTCAGCCGAAGTGAAGATGAGGCAGGATGCCATAAAGGGGCGGGAGTGAGCTAGAGATAAAAGTCTCCAGAATGATTCATAAGACACCAGCCCCACTTGCCAGTGTCTTTCTTTTTGTTGCTCACGGAAGAATCTATTTTTTTCCAAAGCGGAATAGCAGTATCTCTATGGCAAGTGCATCTCCAGTATGACAGGGACACAAAAGCCAGCCCCGTGGATGTCGTGTTTAAAAGTGTCATGGTAGTTTTGTTCCCAGTAGGAGAGAAATGTGACTGCACAGAGGCGAAGAGGAAAAACCTCTGCTGGATTCCTCTAGAAAGACCTACTACATGGCTAGCTTCAGAACATCCCAGATGGGGAGGCTTACTCCAAGCTCTTTGAAGACCAGAATTTTCATCGTGTGAGGACAGAGAGAGCTTCCAATGACAGAAGTCACAAATTTCAGAAAGGAGCAAATGTAGTGGGGATATTTCGTATTTAGTCCAGAATTGGTGAGTTGTGTAGTTAATTCTAGTAGGATGTGTGTGTCATGTCTGTTGTCTGTCTCCTAGGCCTTTCTAATCTTCAACCCACAAGAACGAAGGATATTTTGTAACACACTGGATTACCCCTACATTCTCCACTCACAAGTTGAAAGCAAATGGAGACCACACTGTAGCTCAGACATGTCCGTCCCAGGATTCCTTTCCGGTCTGCATTCACCTCAGCATGGGCACAGGCAACATGTGGTACGCATGACACGAGCCACTGTCTTCACAGATATTTTCCTGTGTTCTGGTCCACATGGTCGCTAGCTGTTCTTTTCCTCATTTCCCTAGTCCTCATTGTTCAGACTATTCTTAAGGGGGGACCTGCGCAGCCGATAGGGAGCCCCTGATAGCATCACATTTGGCACTGCAACCAGGAGACGCTCTGAAAACCATTTGTAACCAGGCCATTATCCCACTTATAATCTGCTTTCCTGATTGCTTTTAACTAACTCGAGGAGTAGATGCACTGAGGTAGAAAGGTTTGTGACCCATCTGTTAAGTGTATAATTTCCTTTTCATTGGCTAGCACAGTCCAGTAAAAAATATATTATTAGGTGCACTAACTCAATCAGCAAACAAATGACAGGCAGATGGTCTTCAAAAACAATACCGGTCATGAATGCCACAGAGCCATGATGTGGGCCCCAGCTTTTGGGCAGCCTTTGTCTGAGGACACTCCTCTGGGTTAAGTGATGCAAAATTAGACAGAAAGACAGAGACGCTGTGTGTAAATTAGGGAGAAGTTAACGGGCTCTGGAGTGCTCCATGAAAGGCTATGATAATTTTATTGGGAACAGGAAAGAAAAAAGGCATCTCACTGAAATGACAGCCACCCCGGGACGGTGCTGATGACCAGCAAAATCTGCGAGTAACACTGTGTTCTAGGTCTTTACTTTAGCTGGATATATTTTGACTTGTTTGTTTTTGTTTTTCCTTAAAAGGGTCTTTATTAGACTCCTCTCAAGTTTTAATTCAGTTGAGTCATGCAAGGAGGTATGAAGTAGCTTTGTCCATGAGAGAATTTCATGTTGGGGGTTAAGAAAGGAATTGTATAGATTTTTGAGGAAACAGTGAGGTCAGAAACTGGCATGGAGAATTTCCTAGTCGTGAGGGTGTGTACGACCTATATAATAATCCTTAGTGTTTGCTAATGCAGACCGATAGTTGAGCATCGTGTCCTCGGCGGATGAACTTTTCACAGGGCTTGATTCCGGTCCTTTCTGGAATTAAGGCATTAAGGGATGGTTCAGGGATGCATTAAGATTTGCTGTGGGATCTAGGGTAGATTTAAATAAGTCCTTGACCTAAAAACAGCTTAAATTTGGTCAAATCCATTATGTAGTTGTGTATTTACAGAGACGGAGGGAGAAGGAGGAAAAGGGAAGAAGGAGAGAAGGAAAGGATGGGGAGCACCGCTATCTCTGACTCAAGAGAAAAGGAAACAGATTAGGTCTTTTGGATCTGTGTGTGTGTGTGTGTGTGTGTGTGTGTGTGTGTGTGTGTGTGTGTGAAAGAGAGAGAGAGAGAAAGAGAGAGAGAGAGAGAGAGAGGCAGAGAGACAGAGAGACAGAGACAGAGACAGAGACAGACAGGGAAAGGAGGCCTTCCCCCCCCCCTCTGTGTGTGTGTGTGTGTGTGTAATACACCAGGGTTGAGCGTTACTGGACTTGATCCCAGGGCCTCATGCATGCTAAGCAAATACTCTCCCACTGAACCATACCCCAGTCTTCTGTTAACCTTTCCTTGAGTTTTTTAAACTACTTTATAATGCCTTATTGGACATTTTCTATTCAACCTACTATAAAGCTCTTTATTAATATCATCTTAAAGTCTGCATAGCATTTTGATATCCGTGTAGAACAGAGTCTTAACATCATAAAGAGATTGCATTCACCTATATGTCTTCCTACTTTGTGATTTTTTAAACTTAGAAGAGAAATTTACCTCCTGAGCCTCAGAGTATGAAAATCAGATCAGTTCCTGTTTAGTCCAGCATTACTCTGTACATAGTAAGCACTCAATGAAAGTTACCAATGGTGAGAAGTCATGGGTTAGAATCCTTGTTCACATTTCAGATAATGCCATAGTAAAGGTTTCCAAGAAGGAGACAATAGTTTAGCACAGCTAATATATGTTTTGAAATATCTCATGTGTTTGGTAATGAATAATGCTGACCCTTTCCTACCTTGACGCATGCTTTGGGAAAACTTTGCTTATTTGATAGTATAACATCACATCTTTCCATAAAATTGGATTTTTTTAGGGTTTATTTTATCTTTGTGTATATGTGTATATCTCAGTGTATGTGCACACATGCACAAGTGCACACGGGTGTATAGGGGTTCATACAGGAGGCCGAGAAGGGGTATCAGGAACCTGGGAGCTGGACACAGGGGTTTGCAGGAGCCAGTCTTTCATGAGATGCTGGATCTGAGTTCCAATACTTACGGTTGTGCAACAAGCACCCTTCACCATTGGGCCATCTCTCCAGCCCCAGATTTGGACTTCTTTAACTTTGATGAGCATATATGGAGCACTTCCACTGGTGAAATTTCTGCGTGTTTTCTCTTGCTGGGTCGTTGTAACTCCTTGGTCTAATAACTGGGCTGTTGCATGCCCCTGGGTCATTGTAACTCCTTGGTTTAATAACTGGGCTGTCGCATGCCGCTGGTGCTGTCCCGTACCCCACACCATGCGTGGGTCAGCGGTACAGTTCCTCTCTTGCCCTTCTGACCTTTGAACTAAACTCTCTGAGGCAGTGCCTTCTGGGTTTGAATCATCTAGAAGGCACTGCTGAAATGGAAATTCTGCTGTTTTAATAAACCCCTGTGGTTTTCGCTTTGACATTGATGCTGTTAATTCTTCTACCCTCTGTAGGGATTACTGGGAGTATCTTGCAATTGATCCAACTATGACAGCCCCAGAAAAGCATCTTCCTTCATAATTTCCATTTTAGAAAGGAAACTTTGTAAAGGGTGATGGGTGGCTTCAAGGGAAAAACCGCTAAGCAGAAGAGGCCTCTTCTGGTGCAAATGCCCATGGTATACAGTGATGTCTATAATTTTCCCATAACTGGCTTGACTTAGTTATCAGGTACTTTGTGCCAGTTACCCATTGGTTAGGGAAACACAAGTTCATTGTTACTCTCACCTCTGTTGGTTCTGACCTTATTACCATTAATTAACCATGCATAAGATAATAAACTATATCACCTGGCTGTTGTCATTCTGGAAACTGGTTCCAAATACCCACACTTCATGATAATGACTTTATTGTCAGCACAGCCTAAAAACATGGCTGCCACTGAGCTTCTACAAGGTGTCAGAGACCCTCAGCCAGTGAATCCAACTGGACCTCAGTCATGGTAATAAGGACCATGACTGCTAGGAAACCATGGAGAGCAGCGGAGTCTGTGTTCGATACTCACTCCTCTCTAGGCTCTCTGGCTTCTCCCATACCACGCTGTAGAGGCAGTTTCAGCATCCTTAACCTTGTCACCATGTCTAGAGGCATGCCCACATCTGTGCATTTTCTTCTTGCCTGCCTTTGGTCCTACCACACCCTCCTGAGCTCTATTCTAACCGAGTACCAAGTTCCACAGCCATCCTTCAGCGTTCTCTCTCTGACTGAAGGATTAAAGGAACCCAGGGATTAAGATTTCACTACTGAAGACTGTACTACCCCAAGGCAGAGGTCAGGACACCTTATTCTATGATCAGGATCTTGGCTTCATCACATAATAGTCAAATGCATCCACTGTTCTCTGTACAACAGGTGCCCTTTTGCTCTATGATATCCAGTAGCCAAAAGAGATGAAGCCCTCTGATTGTGTTATTGTTGTTGTTGTTGTGTCTGTTTTGTTTTATCAAGCCTGATGTTTTCCTTTATACAGGCCTTTAGTGGAGGTAAAAAAAAAAATGCAAGATCATTTTGCTTACCATTGTCCCTATAGCTCCATGACCCACTGAAATGCCACAGTCTCGGGTGAGCCTGTACCACGTCTGCAGTGCATTCAAGCACAGTAGACTCTGCAGTGCTGCAGCATACTAAAGATGGTGCCATCACCATCAACTTACAGTCAGCACTGGAGGTGTCACTACCGTGTGGTTGGCAAGGGATTCAGTTTGGAACCCTATCCTAAGAGCCAGCTTTCTGGACATTTCTCTAGACGCAGATGCCTTGGCCCTGATGCTTCTTCTGAAATCACAACCTAAGACAAGGGTGATAATGTGATTCTGGGGGGCAGGCACGCTAGTGTAAGTGAGCAGGGAAGGAAAAAAGTCCACACGTGATGGAGGAGGGTCATCTGTCTATGTGTTACTTTCATTGGTTAAAGAAACTGCCTTGGCCCTTTAATAGGACAGGAAATTAGGTAGGTGGAGTAAACAGAACAGAATGCTGGGTAGAAGGCAGTGAGGCAGTCGCCATAGGCAGTCGCCATGCTGCTCCTCTCCGAGATGGACGCAGGTTAAGATCTCTCCTGGTAAGCGACCACCTCGTGGTGCTACATGGATTACTAAATATGGGTTAATTAGCCAATAAGAGGCTGAAACTAATGGGCCAGGCAGTGTTTAAAAGAATACAGTTTCTGTGTAATTATTTCAGGTATAAAGCTAGCCGGGTGGCTAGACACATCCCCTGCTGCTCCTTCTACATTCTACGCACAGGAAGATGGCATATTAGCCACAATCCTGGGCTCTCAGTTCCATGGGGCTACATGGAGATGTTTAGAAAATGTTCTCCAACATGTCAGGACAGATGAGTGAGGGAAGTGTGACCCATCAGTGGTGACTTGACCCATCTGCTGGTGGTCAAGGATGACCTTGTTTGTATTAGCTCCATCACATTTCCAGGTTGGGGTTTCCAGGACAAATCCCTGAAACTTCTGGATAAGTGCACCTGGTGAGTGGCATTGTGCCCTGCACATGTGATTTTCTGACAGTCCTTGAGGCAAGCAAGATGATAGCAGAGCTAGATTTTACTGTGACCTGCATGCTGAGTGGACCCAAATCTCTCTGTACATCTGTGATCGGTTTTCCTTTGGCTAATGTTTATTCCAACAGTAACGTGCTTTCATCTTTGGAAGGGTTCAGCTCCTGCATGGTGATGGGAGCCCTGTCAACATTGGTTTTGTGAGCTGTTTTTAGAGCACTGGAGACCCTAAGATGTCCAGAGACACTGAGCTGAAAGCATCTTGGTCCATGGTCCAGGAGATTCTCCTCTCACTCTTCATTCCACTGAAGAGTCTTCATGACTGTTTAGACAGGATCCTTGATCCTCTTGCTGTTCACACTTTTCTCTTTTTGAGCTCCTGAGTCTCACAGAACCAGTCCTGGTGCTCTGGACTATGTTTCCTTAGAGCATTTCAGATTGTCATGAGGCAGTCGGGCAAAAAGAAAACCTAAGTCACCTCTGCTCACGCCTAAACACATGTTATTAAAATGTGCACATGCTCATCTCTGATTCCAGAATTGTCTGGGAGTAAATGTGGGAACCACAACAATATTCATTAGGAGGGAAAAAAAAGAAAAGAGGCCTGGGAGACAAATCTGTGAAGTGTGGATGTGAGGAGCCAGCCCATGTGCCGACGCCTCTGAGCGTTAACACATGGTCCCTCCATCAAAGGTCTGTATATGCAACTCAGCTGCTCGCCTGACAGAAGATTTGGAGTTGTTAACACACACTTCATTAAAATACCAGCAAAACTGCAAGTTTGAAATCCCACCGTTTGTGTTAGTTGATAAAACTCGATTGCTTCTAATTACTGTTAGTACGTCTTAAAAATAATATTTTGTTGTAATAAAGGATTCACTGTGACAAGTGAGAGTTGGCCTGATGAACTGGAAACACCAGGCCAGAAGAATGTGTGCTGTTCTGCCTGACTTGTTTTTCAAAAAAAAAAAAAAAAAAAAAAAAAAAAAAAAAAAAAAAAAAAAAAAAAAACCACAACTTTTTAAAAGCATCCCACAAAGAAAAAAAAAATGACCAGGCTTTAAGTGGCTTTGAAAGGGATAGGAAAATTCAAACACTGATATCATTTGCATCTCTGATTAGACCCTGGTTTTAGGAAGAAACACTGACTTGAAATAAAAAGGACCAAGGACCAAGACATGAAATTTCTTAGTACTTTGTCAAGCATGTGCCAGAATTACCCAGCATCCTCTTTTTCAGTGCTGATATTTGCTCCCCATGCCCGACTCCTAGAGATGGCTAAGATTGGTTCATTTGATGAGTTGAAGCATCTTCAACTTTTAAAGGTTGTTTGTTTTGGCATTGGAAGAGAAAGGGAAGTGTCTCTCACCAATCTCTTTTTTGCCCAAGTTCTAATCCAGGACCACTAGTCTTAAAGTTGTCCAGCAGGCTGGACTGATGCCCACTGCCCTGCCTTGATGCTTGCTCTACACTGAACCGCTGCATCTCTTGACCAACTCTACCCAACCTTTATGTCTCAGCTTAACTCAGACCCTAAGAGAAGTACCTTTGACCTTTGTGTTTAGGTTAATCCTTCATCATGTATACACTGTCATCACAGTCTGCATGCCTCTTTCAAAGTTCTTTGATCAAAAATGCGATTATTTGCATAACTGTGTGTTTAATATTCTTTCCCTATTAAGCACCAAAGTAAAGGGATCTCTTTGTCCTATCTCTTCTACAGCCATGACCTAGTTACAGAGGGCATAGTAAGGCATTGCCAGCTAAATGATAACCAAGATCAAAACACCAAAGCTAATTTTTTATTGATTTTATTGAGCTATGCATTTTTCTCTGCTCCCTTCTCTCCTTATCCCCTCCCCTTCAGCCCTCTCCCATGGTCCCCATGCTCCCAGTTTACTCAGGAGATCTTACCTTTTTCTACTTCCCAAGTAGATTAGATCTTAGTGTCCTCATTGTTGTCTAGGTTCTCTGGGACTGTGATTTGTAGGCTTGTTTCTTTGCTTTATGTCTAAAAACAATTATGAATAAGTACATATGATATTTGTCTTTCTGGATCTGGATTACCTCACTCAATATGATGTTTACTTGCTCCATCCATTTGTCTGTAAATTTCAAGATGTCGTTATTTTTTTCTGCCGTGTAGTAGTCTACTGTGTAAATGTACCACATTTTCCTTATCCATTCTTCAGTCAAGGGGCATTTAGGTTGTTTCCAGGTTCTGGCTATGACAAATAATGCTGCTATGTACATAGTTGAGCACATGTCCTTGTGGTATGATTGAACATCCTTTGGATACACACCCAAATGTGGTATTGCTGAGTCTTGAGGTAGGTTGTTTCCAGTTTTTCTGAGAAATCGCCACACTGATGTCCAAAGTGGTTATACCAGTTTGCCACTCCCACCAGCAATGCAGGAGTGTTCCCTTTACCCCACATCCTCTCCAGCATAAGCTACCATCAGTGTTTTTGATCTTGGCCATTCTTACAGGTATAAGATGAAATCTCAGAATTGTTTTGATTTGCATTTCTTTGATGGCTAAGGATGTTGAACGTTTTCTTAAGTGTCTTTCAGCCATTTGAGATTTCTCTGTTGAGAGTTCTCTGTTTAGGCCTGTACTCCTTTTTTATTGGATTATTTGTTCTTTTGATGACCAATTTCTTGAGTTCTTTGTGTATTTTGGAGATCAGTCTTCTGTTTAATGTGGGGCTGGTGAAGATATTTTCCCATTCTGTGGGCTGTCGTTTTGTCTTGTTGACCATGTCCTTTGCTTTACAGAAGCTTTTCAGTTTCAGGAGGTTCCATTTATGAATTGTTTCTCTCAGTGTCTGTGCTACTGGGGTTATATTTAGGAAGTGGTCTCCTGTACCAATGCATTCAAGTGTACTTCCCACTTTCTCTTCTATGAGGTTCAGTGTGCACCTAAACCATTTTTTATCAAGGATGTTGATGAAGAATTAAGTGGTAATGCATGGGCATTGGCTGCCAGAAAGAAAGAGAAACTATCTTACCCTCTTGGTAGACATCTCACGGACACTATATTCTCTTGGAGAAATCCAGGTTCATAAATTGTTCAAGCGTTCGCTGACTAGGGAAAACAATTCGAATCTCATTCTTCTGTCACACCGTAACATATGTGTCCAAATGTTCCATAACAAAGGTATCTATTTCTGTCCTGGGCCTTCTCTTGTCTTATTCATAACCATAAGCTCCATTCTGGCCTTGAGCCCTCACAGCCTATTTCCAAGAATATACTGTATTAAAATTCCTCGCATATGTCTCCATCCTCCAAGCCACAATAGGGGTAGTTTAGAATACTCCCAATAAAGTTGAGTATGTTGGTGGGTGTTTCCCTTTGGCTGGCCAGTTTCCATCCTACTTTCTCATCCAGTAACTCTCTGATACCTCTGGTGGGAATAGTGGTTCCCCTGTGGTTCTCATTTTTCTCTTGTATAGATTATTCAAGTGCTCACTCCCTGGAATTTAAGCTTCAAGGAAAGTACCAGAAAGATGAAAGACTGAGTCCATTGAGAAACTGGGGAGAGCATCTTCCATCTCTCCCCACACCGTGAACTGAATGACCTTCCTTCACACCTGCACCTAGGCCTCCTGGTTAGCCTACCAGTTGGCAACTGTCCATAGGTGATTCCTCTCAGCATGATGGCAAGGGTGGAAATAGCCAGCCAGCGCCCAAGGTGGTTTGCTATGGCCAGGTTTGGAGCCACAAAGCTTAATTTTATTCTTAAATCTCATGAGGTCAGGAAAATTCTCAAGAATTTACAAGGAAGGAAGGAATTGTTCAATAAGTCATTAAAATATACTTTCAAAATGTCTGAGCCTTTGCTTCTGACACAAACACTTATACCCTATTGTTCAGAGCACAGCTCAGGCCTGAGCCCAGCATCAGTCACAGTGGAAGCAAAGTATATTCCATATAAACCGAGAAGTGAATATTTTGAATAGTTTCTGAACAATAATCCAAGCTGTCATGTAAAATGGCAAAGCATCTGAAAGACACATCTTGCCTATGTATATACAACTGTAGTATTGACTAGGCCATGTACATGATCACTCCCTTGATATGCACAAATATGAGGCTATCAGAAGTGACTCTGAAACTGGCAAATAGCTCATAAAGCCACAGCTGAAGCCAGATTGGAGACTAGATGAAGTCTGAGGCCAGCTGGCATGCCTTTGATCCTGACAATAATGTCCACAGCTGGGGCTTGACCCCTATCTAGCCCACCCATACCCAGTGCTTTTAGGCACCATGCTCTGTGCTGTAGAGCATGCACCCTGTATTCATTTTGGAAAAGGAGAATTGGAGCTCAGAGTGCTGACACAGTCAGCCATTTCCTCTGTGCCGGGCTTCGAGACACAGCATTTATGAGTTTCATTCTTAAATCTCATGAAGTTAGGATAATCATCAAGGACTTGCCGATAAGGTAAAAACTGCTCAGGAGGTCATAAAAATGTCTTTTAAAGTACCTAAAGATGGGTGGGTGGAAAACTTAAAATTTGAAGGGAATCCTATATGACCACACAATACCTGCTTTGCTGTCAAACCACACAACCATCCCAAATGGACCACACTTCTCCACCCAGGCAGCTCATTGCTCCAGCAACCATATTGTTAAGGTACTGTATTTTATTTTAATAGACTATTTAACAATTATTCAAAAATATTTATATTTAATATTTTCCGATACTTCCTAGGTAACATTTATATTTGATAGTGCCCCTTATTAATCATTCAGCCACCATCTTGGCCTCTTTATTAAGGAGAAAAGATAAGTCACATGAGGTATGTCATTAGGAAGAGAATCACATTACCAAGGTGAAAGTGGTGTGAATATCAGCCCAGGTATTTCATTTATGTATCATTGTCCCATGTGTAGGATAAAGTTGCTTCTTGACATTGATACAATAACATAAAATTTGTGCTTAGATACCCTCCATAGACTGTAATTAAAATTCTTTGAATTAACATTTTACTGATTCTTCACTTTTGCAATAATTAGAACTAAACTCAGGACCTCGAGCATGCTAGGCAAGTGCTCTCTCTGAAACTCTGTCTGCAGCCTCCCATTAGTGATTTTTAATATTATTATATTTTCATAGACTTTGTGATATGCTCTTCAGAAGAAAACTACTTTTGACAAGCTTTTAGCAGGACTGGTATTATGAATATATTTCAAAATACATAGTTAACTCCCTTGTAATAGTCTATACTGATTTTACTGTACAAAGAATCTTGGCCACGGCTGACAACCCTTTATATAATGATTGAATTTTAATTTTACTATATGATGATTAATTGAAAGTGAAATGACTGCAGCAAAATAAGACTAAAAAATCATTTTCTGCCCTAACTTTAGGTGATTTAATAGGAAATACATCCACTGTAAGAAATAAGATTCATATAAAGAAATATAAGAGAATACATGGACAATACAAAGGCAGGAAAGACTTTAAGAGTGAAGTCCCAAAGCTTTAAGTGAAAACATACATACATGACTATATATATGACTACACATGTGGCTACACAAAAAGTGAACATGTATGACAGAAAAATCTGTGAATAAAGTCCAGCAACAAATGATGGAGGTCAGGAGGAGCCTGGAGGCAGGTTTTTAAATCTGAGAACGAAAAGAGGCGTGATGTCCATAATAAACAAAGCACTCTTGCAAGTCAACAAGAAAAAAATATGCAACTAAACAGAAAACTAGCCAAGGCAGAAAAACAGTTCTCAGATGGGCTGGTTCAAATGGCCAGCAAACCACAAACCAGAAAGAGAGGCAGAGCCCATGAGAATGGGATGGCATGTTAGCTGGGCAAAGACACTGGGCAAAGATGACTGCCAAGGTGCGGGGAAATACGGCGTATGCAGAGGCCCAGGAGTGGCAGGCACCACAACTCTGGGGGAGGCAATCTTCCAAAAATCTATGAAAAGTATGTACATATACACATCTGTAACTGCATCCTGGAAACAATACCTGTTAGCAATGTGAACATCAATACAGAAGTATATTTACAATGACATTTCTGTATAGAGAAAAAGCAGAAGTAAGAGAGACAGGAGCACAGGGAATACACATGAGCAGAGAAGTATTGGAGTGTGCTGGAGCACATATTTTCTGTGGAATACTACCAGATAGGTTTTAGTTAAGATGATCTAAAACATACCTGAACATAAATTTTATTGGTACAAAAATATAGAAATCTGTGAATGATATACATGCATTTTCTAATTAAAGGAATAGAAGACAAAATGTCCCCAAAGTATTGTGAGTGTGTATATGTGTGTGTAAGTGTGTGTATATATGTGTGTATGTGTCCATGTGTGTGTGGATGTTGATGTGTACGTGTGGGTATGAGTGGAGTTGTGTATGTGTGTATGTGTGAGTGCCCATGTGTGTGCATATTCACATGTGTGTATGTATGTGTGTGTATATGTGTGTGTGTCTGTGTATGTGTGTGGGGGTGTGTGCATGTTATTTGAAGAGGCAGCAATGAAGAACAATGCAGAAGGAGATATGCTGGACTGTTAAAATGTTACTTTGTGACAAGAGAGTCTTAACTAATTTAAGGGGCAAGGAAGAAAAGAGAATCAGAAAAGGGGGAAATACACTAAAAATTAATAGCATAAGATCACATACATGTTTTCACATACCTCGTGTTTCTTCACTTAAGTGTAGGAATGAAATGTGTAAGAAAAGCTTTAAAGTTAGTAGTTTTAATAAAATGAGCCTCCTATTAGAGTGGGCTAAGTAGAAGTATTCAAAATCCCATGTCCTTGAGCAATTAAATCGATGCAGAAAAGGCTTGTAACAAAGTTCAACATTGATGTAGGAGAGTCTTCTGTTTGTGTTGATTTCATTTGTTAATAAAGAAACTGCCTTGGCCCATTTAATAGGCCCACCCTTAGGTGGGTGGAGTAGACAGAACAGGAAGAAGGAAGTGAGGTAGATGGCTCAGACAGATGCCATGCCTCTCCTAAATGAGGCAGACTGCCGTGCCTCTCCTCAGGGAGACAGTCGTGATGAAGCCAGCCACCAGGTCAGACATGCTGAATTTTTCCCAGTAAGACACCACTCGTGGTGTTACATAGATTATTAGATATGGGTTAAAGCAAGAGATGTGAGAATTAGCTAATAAGAAGCTGGAACTAATGGGCCAGGCAGTGTTTAAAAGAATACATTTTCCATGTAATTATTTAGGGTGTAAAGCTAGCTGGGTGGTGGGACGCAGCCCCACCGCTCCTCCCACTACACAACATCCCTCAATGAGGAGTGCTCTGGAGAAAGCAGGAACAGAAAGGACACACCTCCACATAACAAAGACTATACATGAAAATCAATGATCAGCCTTGCATAAAGTGGGAACCACTGAAAGCATTTCCTGTTACACCAGGCAGGCCACAGGTGGTCTGCTCTCCACTCTGGCTTGATACATCAGGAACGCCCACAGGGTGTCCCTCACCTCAGGAGGGCCACAAGGTGTTCACTCACCTCAGAAAGGCCACAGGGTGTGCACTCACCTCAGGAAGGCCACAGGGCGTGCACTCACCTCAGGAAGACCACAGGGTGTCCACTCACCTCAGGAAGGCCACAGGGTGTGCACTCACTTCAGGAAGGCCACAGTGTGTCCCCTCACCTCGGGAAGGCCACAGGGTGTCAACTCACCTTGGGAAGGCCACAGAGCATCCCTTACCTTGGGAAGGCCACAGGGTGTCCTCTCACCTTGGGAAGGCCACAGGGTGTCAACTCTCCACTCGATATAGCTTTTGCATCCCTGGCCAGATCAGGAAAGAGCAGAAAAGCGGTAACTAAAAATGACACAGACACAGTAAGAAGGGAAGAGATCAAGTTATCTCTGTTTCCTGACAATTTGATCCTACACCCTAAGGAGTTCACCCGAAAACTGTTGGATGCCATCAGCACTAAAAAAATCCCCAGGATCTTTTTACACACTCACATGGTAAGTGAGAAATAAGGAAAAGAATCCCAGACACAAAAACTTTCTAATTAAAATAAAATCTGCACAAATATGCTTAGCTGAGGAGATGAAAGTCCTGCACAATGAAAATATTAGAGCATGAAGAAACTGAAGAAACACTAGAAGACAAAATGAACATTCGTGGCCATGGATGGCAGAATTAATGTTGCAAAAATGGCCAGTTTACTCGAAACAATCTATAGCACCAATGAAATCCCAATCAGAATTCCAATGGCACTCTGAAACAGTACTAGAAAAAAACACTAAGATCAGGTGGAAATCGGTGAACAACTCCCTGATAGTCAAAACAACCCTGCGCAAGAAGAGAGACAACTGCAGGCCCTGTAAACCTGACTCCCAGTGGTCTGAAGAAGCAACCAACAAAACACACCAATGTTGGCACTGAAGGCATGGAGCAGAAGACATGTCCTACAGCTTCGACCATTTAATTTGGGAGGAAAGTGCCAAAAGCATATGTTGGAGGGAAGACAGGCTCTTCAACAAATTGATCTGGGAAAACTGAGAAAACGCATGCAGAAGATGGGTCTAGGTCCTTATTTCCAACCCTGTTCAAAAAATTCTTTGAACTGGATCAAAGACTTTGATGTAAACCTAATACAAAAATAATTAAAGGAAACACTTCAAGATACTGGCAAAGGCACTGACATTCTGAATCAGATTCTAAGAGCTCAGAACACTGTAGGAAGATTGCTCAATGGGGTTGCCTCAAACTTAAGCAATTCCACAGCCAAGGAAGTGGCTGCCAGAAGGGAAGAAACAGCCTACAGTACTGGAGAGAATCTCTGCCACTTATTCATGTGACAAGGGATTAATATCAAGTACATATAAAGAACTCAAAAAATTAAACCTTAAAATAACAAGCTGTCCAGTCCATGACCAGACAAATACATTAACCAGGCAGCCATTTAAGGTACATAGGGAAGAAGTCCAGCATCTTCTGCCACTGGGGAAATTCCTGCTAACCCCGTATGCGACCCCATCTCACCCCATTCAGAATCCATGTCATTAAGACAACAACAAACCCTGATGAGGACATGACAAAGCAGAACCTTTATGCCTTGCTGGGCAATATAAACTGGTGCTGCATATGGAAATGAGTCTGGAAGTTCCTGGAGAACGTCAGAGGACCACCATGTGGCCCAGCCCCCAGGCCTCTGTGGATAAGTTAGAAAAAAATCAAAGCCTGAACACAGTATAGTTACAGGCCTGTGTTCATGGCTCTGCCCTTCACAGCAGCCCAGGTGCCTACCACCTGAGGCATGGGAAAGAGAACTGGGGTGTATGGCGTGCTGTTAGACATAAAGGAAAATAAAATTATGTTATTTGCCAGAATGACTGGGGCTTGAGACCCTAATACTGAGCGAGACATGCCATTCTCAGGAAGACAGAGAAGGCGTGAAGGCAGAGGGTTCTACTCTGGGGCAGCAGAATCAGTGGGAGGAGGCCGAGAGAGAAGGATGGGGGCGCTATGATTGAAGAACACTGGATATGTATTGAAATCTAATTTCATGGGAGTTTATTCAATACAGGTGTTGGGAGCAAACTTCAAGTCTTGTGTCTGAGAATAGCGACTGTTGAGGAGTGACAGCAGTGTCGGAGACCTGAGGACAGACTCCAGGTGGACTGCACATGGGTGCTGCTCCTTTCAGAACTTTTTTTTGTATCAGCAGAACTGAATCAGCCTCGCCACCAGACAGGCATGTAGACATTGTGACAGCTGCCCCTCTCAGACCGCTTCTCTGAGGAGCGGGTACGCCTCTGCTGCACTGGGCAATAAATTGTTAAGGAAACTGCACCCGCACATAAACGTCCTCCTGGCCTCTGGCTGCAGGTTGTGCTAGCATCCTGAAAGAAGCTCAAATGGAAAAGGAACGGACAGGAGAGAAAGGTCATTTCAGAGCCATTAGTTTTCCGGAGAGACTGTGGTGCTCGGCTGGGGGCAGCAGAATTATTGCTATAGTGTTACTCTCAGAGAGCTTTAACCCCATGGCTGAACTGTATTCAAAACAATTCTGCTGTGATAGTAAAAATTATATCCATGCAGTGAAATCCCAGAAGAGCATATTGGCCTCCTTACCTACATGAGCCAAGAGCTGAAAACGAGCTGAGCGGGTGACTGGTTAAATGCCATCACAAAGACCGTACTCTGAATTCTGGCCGCGGAAGTCCCGCAATCCCAAAAGGTTAGAAACATCACATGTTTTACAGAGTATGTGCCCAAATGAATAATTCATAGAAAAATGCTTCTAACTCTATCCAGGCAAGATTATATGGTAAAGTAAGCGGAAATACCAGATATAATATTCTTTCCCATGCAGTCCTTCTGCAAAGCTCCTAAATTAATCCTCCATGTTCACTCCTCCCTGTAGAGTACCAACCAAGGTGCTGGGGAGATATAGTGATTGCTCTCAAGAAAACTGTGCATGGATGACAATATGATGCACCAATGGTTATTTAACTGCTGGATTTTAAAATAGATATTTAATTATGTGTTAGTCAACCTTGTATTGCTATAAAGAGGTTTCTGAATCTACCAACTTTATAAAGAGAAAAAAAGGTTCTTAATCTATGATATTGAAGGCTCAAGTTCAGGATTGGGTGACCTCCAGTGACACAGTTCTTGATCTGGGAAAGTGTAGTAAAGGAGACATCTCAAGAATTAAATAAATTGATTTTGAAAACCCAGAATGATGGGCTTTACAATATAGCCTATATTAGTCTATCCCCCCTTCTAGCTGTGAACCTCTCTCCTGCACAACTTGGCACTCCTCCCATGACCTCACAGGTTCAGTGTCCCCCACTGCTACCCATCTGACCACTCTGGTCTCCTGTCACTTCCCCCTGGCTCCTTGACTATGAGACTTTATCTAGGAAGACAACAGAAGCCAGCAGCATCCCTGCCATTGGCACACTGTTGTTCCATTATCTAGGTTTCTGCTATAGTGTCCTCTCCATGAGCCTGTCTATAAAGAATACACTCTGATTACGCTGTGTCTAGTCCATATTGTTTTCTTAACACTCGTCCACAATTCCTAATCACTTATTTATTTACTGAGAGATTTCCAAGCACATTAGCAGGTGCCTGGTCACAAGCACACAGTTAGAGCTTTGCACACATACATAATATTTACTCAGGAAAACTGGGTTTCCCCAAGTGTAGTAGCCGCTTGGTCAACTGTATTGACCGAGTGAATTGAGTCCAGAGTGAGCAATGCTGAGGTCAGCTCATCTTCATGGAAATTGACTTAAAACTTGGTTACAGATTCTCATTCCCCACAAACTCAGCACTATGGTAGTGGGTTCCAGAGAAAGGAGAAAGCCAATTCTTCGTTAGAATAATGTCACTTCTATTGACTATGTTGGGTTTCAGAAGCTGACTCTTGTGGTAATGTAGTGGGGTTGGCCCTTGGAGTTTTCTAGAAGAACTCCTCGGCCTTTGTCCTACCAGCTGGCCACTGCTGTGTCTTAGGAGATTGAATCAAAGACACGGTGCTTAAGCTTTTGACAACTAAGTGCACAAGTGACTGTTGAGTTCCACACTCTCTCCCTGTGCCTGGCTGAATCCTACAGTCTAAATGCTAGAAGCATGGAGAGCTCGGATTGGGATGTAGCAAGAGGATGAGGGAGGGATCTGCACCCTCCTGATCCTAGATCACACTCAAGCTAAGGAGCCATAGACCCATGCACTGGGATCTGGATCACTAGAAGACTGTCCTCTGGTTAGTAGATTTCTAGACAAACCGTGAGTATCTGGTGGGGCTCTCATTGTTCCGTCCTCAGAGCGATTATGCTATAATTTGATGGTGGTTCTGCAGTTTGGGTCCAGGACTCTGGACCTGGGGAAAAGGGGCCTTACGGAACCATCATGACATGATGTAGTCACCCAGAGATGTTTTGTTAATTAAATAGAAGACTTAAATTTATTAATAAATTTATGGTGGAGTTGTACCCAAACAGAATGACAGTCTCTTAAAAGCCAGATAACCAGGGAAGGCCCATCTTCAGGATGGTCAAGTATTCCTAAGGCCACCAAACAACTGCTTCCTGATCCTCCTCCTCCTTTTCCTCCTCTTCCTCCTCCTCCTCCTCCTTCTCCCCCCCCCTCCTCTCTCTCCCCCTAAGATCAGGTTCCTAATACTTTCCATCCTCAGTTGCTCGTTCTTTCTCTAGTGTTGCTGCTCAACCAACTTCTGTGGGGGCACAGATGCAGCCTGTGTTTGTGAGCAGGAGTGACTGACTGGCCTGCAGGACTGCATAGGAATCTCCACACAGGACCCATGCACCATGGGCCCCATTCACAAGATTCACCCATCCACCTCCTGCAGTGGTGTGTTAGAAGCTTTATGCGCATGCATTTCTGGCCTCTAGCCAAAATCCAATGCAAACAAAAGTATGCAGCAGCCATTGTGTCTTCAGCTCTGGGACACAGGCTTTGTAAAGCAGCCCAACACTGAAGGGAAGCATCTTTTTTCTTCAAGTAACTTAAACACTGCTTGTAGTTTGGCAGTAATACAGAACGTGAATTCTAATTGGTCATATAAAGTGCAATCCTAATTAGTATTAGTAAATAAAAACCCAGAGTCAGATACAGGGCGAAAGCTGAAAAAAAAAGAGAAGCAGAGCAGCCAGCCACTAGTTCTTACCTCTACTGAATCCTCAGACCAAAGGGGCGACTCTGTGCCTCCAAATCTTCAGACAGAAGCTCTGCGCTCCTGTCTCCTTCTGCCTCATATTCCTCTCTCTGCCCAGCCAAATCTTTCTTGTCTCTACCTCCCTAGTGCTGGGATTAAAGAAGGTGTGAGCTCTGTTTCTCTTTTAGACTGATTCAATCTTGTGTAGCCCAGGGTGGCCATGAACTCACAGAGATCCATCTTCCTCTGTCTCCAGAGTGCTGGGATTAAAGGTGTGCGCCAGCACTGCCTGGCCTCTGTGGCTAACTAGCGGCTTAGCTCTGCACACCGATCTTCAGGCAAGCTTCATTTGTTATATTGTAAACAAAATATCACCACAATAATATGAGATTTTTTTGAAGTATATAAGCAAGTGCAATCACCAAACAATAGCAAAACAGATTGGTATTAAGATAAAATGGTAGGGTTGCTATTTAAAAACAATATAGTACTTCTTTGGAAGTTCAAATTTTGAATTCCTAGCATCTATCAATTCTACTTATGAATATAGGCCCACAGCAATTGAAAGTCAGAATTAGAGTAGATATTTAATGCAGCTGTATTCATAGCAGCACCATTTACAGTCACAGGATGGGAGCAATCTACTCCTCATCAGAAGCAGCACACACACACACACAGTGCTGAGATGTTTAGTCATCCTTAGACTGAGAAGATTCACTCGTGCTGCAGTATGGATGTGCTGGGAGAATGAAGCTAGGAGACCAGCACATCACAGCAAGACAGCCGATGTCCCATGAGACATCTCAAGCAATCAACTACACAGATGCAGGAATACAGCAGCGGGTACCAGGGCTGGGAGGGGGTAAAAAACGAAAAGCTGTTGCCCAACAGGTATAGGACACCACTTCTGTAGGATGACAAGTCCTTAGTTTGTATAACAATGTGAATCTCATAATGCCACTGAATTTATACTTAAGAATAGCTAAAATGGTTCGAGGCCAGCCTGGTCTACAAGAGCTAGTTCCAGGACAGGCTCTAAAAAAGCTGCAGAGAAACCCTGTCTCGAAAAACCAAAAAAAAAAAAAAAAAAAAAAAAAAATGGCTAAAATGGTAAATTTTAGGCTATGTGTCAATATCACTGCAAGAACCTGAATTATTGTTTGACACATTTTATTTTATCTTGGCACGAAGCCTCCACACATCAGACATGCAGTTACTATCACATGGCTCAGTTTTACCCTCCACAAGCCCCAGAAACCTTCCTCGGAAGGCCCCAGCAACCGTCCCCTGAGTTCTCATTTCGATCCGTTGTCTCAAGCACAGGTTGGAGGGCAATTCTCATGGGTTATTGTTGGTGTCTTCCCCCAGACAGCCTGGAAGAAAAAAATTAGATGGATCAGCATTTTAAAACATTGAATGTCCTTCAAGGACAGCACCTTGTACACAGAGGCCACCGTGGGAAAGGTAGGTACATTAATCATCTCTCTTGCCGAGAACGAAGGAGAAGAAATAAATAAACAGCCTATCACCATAACCAGGTATCAGAGGTTCGTTCGAGGTCATACCCCCATTAAAAAGAATCCCCATGTTGTCAGGAGGAATGTCATGAGTCCTCTGTTCTCCCTTTATGGGTAATTTATGCAAGGAAGAAGCAGCCTGCCTGTGAGCACATCTTGCGTGCCCCTGTCAGTCTCCCCTTTCCCGTTGTGGGTGATCTCAAGGCCGGGGAGAGCAGTGCTGCCAGTGGGCTGTTCCTGTGCCCTGCATGCCTCTGTCTTATGGAAAATACTAAAGGAGCCCCCACAGCTTGAAAGAAAAAAAGACCGCTTGAGAAATGTGGAAAGGCCACCAGCATTCCACACTAATTGTGCTTGCCCATGTGGGGTTAGAATCAGGATATTATTCTTTCAAAGCTTGTCAATTCAACCAACTGTTTGGATGGCTTTTACAGCAATGTTAGAAATACACACAGACCAAACAGATGAACATGGGAAAGCAATACCAACTGCCTGGTGGCAACAGTTATTAGCGCTTCGGCATACTTTGCAAAATCATTTTCAAATGTATGTAAGAACAGAAGATTTAGGTGAATGAAGTATGGTGGAAGATTATGGTGGCTTCCTGTTTTGGCAGACAAAATTCTGAGATAGCACCTAAAGTTCTCCGCCAGACATCAGAGGTATTCCAAAATATAGCCATTTCCCTAGGGACACCGGGAACATAAGTAGCAAGCTAAACACGCAACCTTGCCGAACAAAATAAATTCCCCCGAAGAATCTGTTCTAGTCATAAGGGCCAGGAAACCGCATCCCACCTGGTGAGGATGGAAAATGGTTCTGGCCGACCCCTTTAAATGACCAGATCTTAGAGAAAGAAGAGGACTAAAGGAATACATGCCACCCGTCCTATTGAAGAAGGAAGCTTGAGAACAGAGACATAGCAGGGGAGTCAGACAAAGGGATTGCTTATAGTTGTCAGATTTAGGGTAAGTATTTCTGAGTCTGGAATTCTTTAAATAGGCTTTGTCATTTTTAACTCATTTGTTTTTAAAGTGTGGTAGCTCAGCTCCCACCCTACCCTGACCCCAAGCTGGATGCAGTGGCAAGAAGTATTAAAATAAAATCCAAGTCAATAAACAAAGTCCTGGAGCCTCGTGCTATGTGAAAAACAAAATATGCCAGTCTGACTTCTATCTCTTCCAGTAGAATGCCCACAGAAGAAGTTTTCTCACACTGTTAATCTAGCTATCGTCAGATTCCCATGAACAGGAATGCCAAGACTGTTGGTATGTAAAAGAATTTGGATGGCTTTTCTCAAAAACAGGATGATTTAAAGCTCAGGACAGCATAAATTAGCTCCTGGCGGCTTTAGATTCTCAGAAATCTCTTTTCCTAGAAGAGTATAATTTTAGTTCAAATATTATGTGTTAAAAGTTTAAAAGTTTAACACATTTTATCATCGTTTGTTTATCTTTCATTCATGAATACAAATTCCCATTAACTCACTTTTATCAATATATTTATTTCTAAAATGATGATGTGATTATATATATATATACATATAAACATATATATGCATATATGTGTATATATGTTCTATAGCTCTAGGTAAATATTTGAAAGTGCTGTTTGAGTAGCAAAGACTCAGCACTCACCTGTGATCTTAAGAGAAGAAAGGTAAATCAAAAGTTCCCTATGTTTCTTCCTTGAGGTATTTTGTGGAGGAGAGAGGAACAAGAGGACCATCATGAGGACTATCATGAGCTCCCTGAACTGAAGGGCTGGAAGGATGCTGCGGCTGAAACTTGTGGTGGAGAGTACCAGAAGACACAAGATTGCAAGAGTACGAACAAGGGTCTTAGTTTGACATTTGCTGGCAACTAAGCATCCTGTTTCCAGGATAGAATGCCATGAAGCTAGGTATGATGGCTGACCCTCACTGTCAGCTTGGCTGGGATTTGACTGAGCATCCTGTGTCCAGGACAGAACGCCATGAAGCTAGGTATGATGGCTGACCCTCACTGTCAGCTTGACTGGGCTTTGAATCAGTTAGCAGATGGCCAGGCACTTGTCTGGTTGTACCTGTCGGAGCACTGCAGGGTGGAGAAAGGCCCACCCTGAGTACAAGTGGCACCATCTCTTGGACTAAGGAAGATCTGGAAGAAAATAAAAAAAAACTAGTGAAAAGTCAGGATTCATTCTCTTTATTTGCCAGGAGACCACATGTTCAGAGACACCCTCTGGGCTATGATGACCTTAATCTTTTGAAACTCTGAGACAAAGTAGACCATTCCTCACTTAAATAACTTCCTTCCCATATTTTACATATTCTAATAGTGATCTACATCATTAGTAGGTAACATGGTGCAAAGCAATCAGTTCCAGTGGGGGCCAGAGATGACTGAGCCAATGTGCACCCTGAGTATCTGGGGGCATCCCAGAGTACTGTGCTTTGGTAGTGGAACCAAATCATCTCTGGAGCACAGGATACTCTGGATTTCCCTTATTAAAATATTAATTGGTTTTCCAAATGGTCAAGCTGAATAAATGATTTTCCTGACCAGAACAAAGTATGCACACCCTTTCAAATGTGCTAATGAAAGCCACTCAATCTGACAACACAAAATCCATAGTTTTCTGCACTCAATTCAAAATTACTAGACATGATTTCTAAAGCTAGAAGATAAGATCAAAATCCAGAATGAAAAGCAGTTAATACAAACATAGTCAGAATAGATTAGTTGACTATTTATCATATAAAAAATCTCTATTTACAACTTTTTCCTTATCATTTCCTATATAATGAAGAAGTTACATGATTTGATCTCTATAATAAAAACCAATACAATGAACATCCCCCACCAACTACACTCATGATATGGGAGGGTCTTCTGTTTGAGTTGATTTCATTGGTTAATAAAGAAACTGCCTTGGCCCATTTGATAGGCCAGCCCTTAGGTGGGTGGAGTAGACAGAACAGAAGGCTGGGAAGAAGGGAAGTTAGACAGCCACCATGCCTCTCCTCTCTGAGACAGTCACCATGAAGCCAGCCACCAGGTCAGACATGCTGAATCTTTCCCGGTAAGCCACCACCTTGTGGTGCTACACAGATTACTAAATATGGGTTAAAGCAAGAGAGAGTTAGCCAGTAAGAGGCTAGAGCTAATGGGCCAGGCAGTGTTTAAATGAATACAATTTGTGTGTTGTTGTTTCGGGGCATAAGCTCGCCAGGCGGCTGGAATCTGGGCAGCAGGAACGTAGCCTGCTGCTCATCACTACACACTCATAACCACTAACCACCAAATATGTGGGAAAACAGAGAATAAACTATCTTGATTTTTAATAAATACACAGATGGGTCACATAAACATATCAATAAAGTGCCATGTAAGCATTGTTATAAAAAAATTCTGAAACCAGGTTGCCTGGACACAAATTCCTCTTCCACCCCTTGTGGCAGTGTGAGCAAGGTAACCACTTACTCTTTCCCTCGTTGCTGGAACAGGATGACCACAGTATCTATCTCACATAGCTGTGGAAGGATTTAGTCAGTGAAGGGTTAAATCAACGTACTGAACACATCGTTAGCACTGTGCAATCCATGATAGTAGAGCTGAAGGAAGTTTCTGGGAGTTTGCTAATGGCAATACTTTATACAGTGATTCTCTTTTCTGGAGGTATGCAGGTTCGAATTTACTTTCAGACTCTCTAGGCAAAGCATTGTGGTCAGTAGTATTTCCGTGACCATGCTGACATGAGGTAGTCATATAATATGCAAAGAAAAGAAAGTTCCTCCCAGGCTAACCACCCTAGGAGGCTCCAGGCTGCATCTGGAGGAGAGGGACCACTAATCTTCTAGGGAGGCAATCCTTGGTTGAACTACAGTGGCGAGCCCAGTTCTAGACACTCAGCTGAACAAACAAAACCTAGGATTTAGTTCTTTTCCCAGAAACTAGATAAACAGTAACTTCCTTCTTAGTGTCCCTTTTTAAAGTAAGGAGGTCCCTACCTCCCCTAATCATCACTTTGCTCTGCCTTTCTATTTTGAAAGTTGCTTTTCCTAGATGTGGGCTATTTTAGGATAGTAAAAAAGTCATTGACAAATACGTTCCATAAACAATGGACGGATGTAAATAATATGCCACCGCCAATACGTGCATCTTAAAGCCACAGAGTCACCCACTGGTCAGAGGTGTAGTGGCAGACCCAAGCAGCTGTATGGACAGACACCCACCCACCCAGTGAGGATGCTGGATCTGACCATAGCCAAGGCATCAAGAAGGTAGAAAGTCTGAAAGCCGGCTATTTTCTGTAATCACTTGGCAGTGGACATGTAGTGCTTTATCTAATTCTTTGCTTCTTGGCTTTATCTAATTCATCCTTCTCTTCGTTGCCTCTGGCTTCCTCTGTCTCATGACAGCTTCCATCCGCTACCTTGGACTTGGTCCTGAGTCACAAGGACCTTACTTAAGTCATCACTAAATTTCCCACTCCGTTCACTTGTGACCACCCGCTCCTTTCTGTCCAAATCAGTGACAAAAGAGGGATTAAATATCTAATCAGTCTAGCTTACCCAAACAATCTACAGACTGCTTATAGAATGTCAAACTACAGAGTGGTAGGTTGGATGAGTCCAGGTCCGCATGGGAGAAATCACACAATGCAAAACTCCAGCTCCTCTCTCCACCTCTTTTTGTGATGAATCTGTGCTTTATCAGAAGGGTCTGGGAGCAAGCAGGCATCATGCATGTATCTAGTATATATGTCGAAATGAAACAAGCCATGTCCAGGCAACATGCTATGACTGGTGTCGCTTTCTTAGAATGCTCACTCTGAGAGCTAGAGTCTTAAATACAAACGTAGGTTGAGTTCATATAATTCAAATATTTGTAGCAATATCTCAGAGGGTTATTTTAGAATAGGACATAAGAATGGCCTCAAAATGTTAAAAGTAGAGTTTACACCTTGAAGCAACTTATGAACAATTCTCCAGTCAATTTGCATCTAAGAATAGTTCTCTGTTAGAGTGGCACACATTCAAAAGTAGAGACAATTCCCATCTCATTTACTATCTCTGTTCCTGGAATCTTGAGTCTTCTTGACCCTGAAAGTTTCACTGTTATTTTACTTTCTCTTGACTTACTACTTTTTCAGATTATCCTGAAATGCTGACACTCCTAATGGTTCTTGCCAGTTTGACCACCTCTATGTGTATAAGATAGATGGCTAAAAATGGCAACCTCTGAAAGGATAGTTCTCACTATCATGTAAAGTTAAATTTTAAAAACTGTATCTCTGCTGGTCTAGTTCTTTCTCTCCTTGTTTACTGACAAAGACGGTCGACAGCTGGTCCAGCTGCAGCCTGCCCTCTTTCCCCATGTTCAGATGCATTTCATAGCCTTCTGGGTGAGGTTTCTATTTTATGTCATTTTTATTGTACAGTACCTCAAACCTAGAGAAAATTTGCAAGATCCCTTAATCTAGTCCTTCCTTCCCCTACTTGATCCATTTTCCCTATCTCTATGATCCTGTGTTTTCATAAATTGTGTGTATACATATACACTGTGTGTATACACACACACACACACACACACACACACTTATTCTGATAAAGGGCATCACCCCTTTTCTTCAGTGTACCTGTCTGTGTTTATATGTTCAAGAATTTCTCAAAGGCGGCAGTTCTCCAAATGTTTATAGGTCTCTGGGAATACACAGGAGTTCACAAGGTCAAATAATTTTCATAATACAAAAACAGTATGTTCCTTTTACGGTGTAAGGACAGCGCTGACAATATGAAAGTGAAGCCTAACATGTTCATGCTTACAGACAATGGCAGCAAGGCCTATCAGCTGTCATGGCATCAGTGAGCTCATAACCAAGGCTTAATAGCACAGGAGTGATAGGTGTTAGTGGTGAAGGCTCAACAGGGATGTGTGCTCCTGCTATAAGCAATAATAGTTGGCCATATTACTGTTATGGTCTTCATCACCATGTGTTTGCACTTTTAATATGAGTCTAATAATCTCTTATAAATCAACAAAAATGTCTATTAACTTTCCACCTCAAGCACAAATGCTTTTTAACATTCCTTGTGACAACATGAGAAGGAATCATGAAGCACTTCTGCTATGTGTGATAATCATCTCAGGAAAAAGCACCATATATTTTTCCCACTCTTTGAAAACATCATTTTTATTGATTAAACTTGTCGTTGGAAATTAATATTCTGATTACTGTCATCCTTATCCTTCTTACCTCTCCCTACACTTGCCTCTTGTCTATCTCATGTCCCTTTTCCCACAGTCAGCTTCTGTTTTATTTTATACCCAGCTGAGTTTAACCAGGGCATGACCATAATGTAGAGCTACCTGCTGGACCCTAGTGGGCTCACCAGTGAATTCACAACTGAGGACAATGATATTATCTTCTTCAGTGTGCATCAGTAGCTAAGTAAGTCCTTTGCCAGGTGGAGCTAGGACTCTAGGCTCAATCTTGTGCCTAGACAGCCACAACTGCTGTGGGTTCAGAATTGAAATTTCTGTGTCGTGCCAGAGAACAGCAACTCATAGTCCTTCTCTGGGTCATCCCTTTCTTACATTCTTTCATCTCCCTGTTACACATTGTTCTCTGAACCTTAAAGGAGGTAATAAATACCCTGTTTAGGACTGAGTACTCAACATTCATTGATTGTTAGCCCCTTAAGTAGCCACTGGTCTCTGATGGTCTCTGAATTCACCACCAAGTAACAACTTTTTTTTTTTGTTTGGCTTTTTTTTTTTTTTTGTTTGCTTGTTTTTCGAGACAGGGTTTCTCTGCAGCTTTAGGGCCTATCCTGGAGCTAGCTCTTGTAGACCAGGCTGGTCTCAAACTCACAGAGATCCGCCTGCCTCTGCCTCCCGAGTGCTGGGATTAAAGGCGTGCGCCACCACCGCCCGGCCAAGTAACAACTTTTTTAATTCAAAGAATAACTGATTTTGACCAAGAAAATTACCATAATTATACTCAGCAACATGAACTTTGTGATCTTGAAGCAAACAATTAATAATATTTGTTGTCCATACAAAAGTTGAAATTTTTAAAATTTTAAAAAGAGGTATCTCTTCCCACAAACTCATTAATTTTGCAATATCTAAAGGCTTTTCTGATATGACCTGCTACTCATACTGACAATCTGTGATATCTAGTGCCTTAGTCACTGTTCTAGTGTTCTGAAGAGACACAGTGCCCAAGGCAACTCTCATAAAGGAAGTCTTTAATTGGGGCTGGCTTATGATTGCAGGGGATCAGTTCATTATCATCACAGAGGGAGCATGGTGTCAAGGATGGAGCTGGAACTATAGCTGGAAGCTACAGCCTGATTCCCAAGCATGGACCAGTTTAGGACCAGGTTCTCAAAAGACTCAGGATGAGCAGTTCACTTCTGTGTGAGAGTGTAAGATTTCAGCTGACAAATGTCAGTTCCACACTACAACCAGCTGTAAGGAAACATGTTGAGTTTTAATAAGAATATTGAAGAGAATAGCTGTAGCTATATGAAAATAGCTATGAAACAATGCTTTGCAACCACATGTAGAAAACTACATTTCCTTCCTATGTTTCATACAGAGCAACAGATGAAAACAAATTGTATGAAGAAACAAACATGAGAACCCAGTTACCATCTGTTAAATGATGCCTTAAAGGGATTTACAAAATTATTAGAGATGACAATGACAATCTTACCCTTTCTTTGTGTGTGTGTGTGTTTTAGAAGTATGTAGTTATTTTTAAATGTTTTATTAACATTTAACACATTTGCTATTCTTGTTGATAGATGAATTAATAAAACTGCCTTTCAAATTTTTGAAAATTAAATTTTAATTTCATAAGTATAGCTCACAAAAGAAGAGCTGCTAGGTGGGGAATACCCACGCTGTACAAGTGAAAATGAGTTCTGAAACGAGACACATCTTCAGATTGCTGCTCTAGGATTTGGGAGGGATAGGGCAGGTACGGACTCACCACTATTAGATCATGTCAAATTGGTACCCATACAAACATAATTATAGGCCTATATGTTTGAGTTAAAAGGTGGTAGCCTAATAGAGTTATTAGTGTATCTCCATAGCATGAGCTGGTTAGTAAGTAAGCATAAAATGTTTAGGTATATTCTAATGTCAAGATAGCTTTAAAACAACTTAGTCTCACTATAAATCCTCTACTTCTCTCATTATTTAAAAAAACCTCAAGAATAAAGTTTTTGAAATAAATATGCAGATTAAATGTGCTGTATCATAGCTGCAACCAAAACATCTCCCAGGAGCCATTCAACAGGAAAGGTTGGTTTGGGCTCCTATTCCAGGGTTCTCTGCTCATCACAGAGATAAAGTCGCTGGGCAGAGGGTCATACACCTGACCATCCTTACATTTCAGCCAATCATAAGGCAGAAAGCTGGACTAGAAGGCAGATCAGGGATGTCATCCTCTAAGCCCCTCCCTAGCAACCAACCTCAACCAATTAGGTTCTACTTCCTAAAGCTTCCTTGACTTCCCAAACAGGTCCCCAACTGGGGACCATTGTTCAAACCCATAAACCTGTGGGAAAGGTTTCAGACTGAAATCAGAACTTGGACCTAGAGACGTTAAATTTCATTACAGTATTTTACTAATAATTAAGTCACATAGGTATTCTAGACAACCAATAAATGGGAGATACTATATATTCTTCCAGTGTACCTACAATATAATTATTCGGGGAGCATATGAACTGATTAAAAGGAGTGCAGTGATTGAAAACATGTGACCTATTACCATGTAAAATAGATTTGGGATTAATTCTACAACTGTTAGATATTTAAAACGAGTGTGCGATTCAGTATATTAAAGAGTTTTATGTATAGACAATGAGAGATGATTTAAGATTTCTTAACATGAAGCTACAATGCAAGAAGAAGGCAAGAAGAAATTACATTAATTCCTTCAGAGCAAGACATTACAATAAGCTAAATCGTACAACTTTTAATTTTAGAATTGCATGTTAAAAGGGATAAAATCTCTTGGGACCAGATAGAATGGGATAAGATTGTGATTCCAAAAGCAGACATTTTGGAGAGCATCTCTACTAATGTCATCCCATCAAGACCTCTCAGATGAAATGGCCTTTTAATCCCACCCGAAGTCATAGAGAACTTTGTGTATAATGAAATGTTAATGTGATTTTTCTTGACTGACATAACTCTAAGTGATTCATTTTTAGCACTATTTTCTATTCATTATAAGACTGATTTAATTTGGTAATTATAATTAAAGCCTGTTTTTTTAATGGCAGCCAACTATATGGGGAAAATGAGACTTTTTCTCATTTATAAAGCAAGACTTTCCTTTAGAAAGAAACATTCAGTAGACTCCACATTTATTGAATGAAACTTTAGAGATGTGGAGGTTCTCAACCTGTAGGTCATGACCCCTGTGGGTTGTTTATTGGATATTTACATTATGATTCAGAACAGTAGCAAAGTTATAGTTATAAAGTAGCCAATGAAATAATTTTACGGTTATGGTTACCACAGCATAAAGAACTGTATTAAAGTGTTGCATATCAGGAAATTTGAGATCCACTGTGCTACACAATCCTTGATTAATTTTTAACTATTCTCCTATTTTTCCTAGTGTTTATTCACCTGTCAATGGACTAGAGAGGTGGGTAGGTTCTGAGTCATGAATGGCTTCTGTCCATCCAAATAACACAATGTACCAGTATGTTAATACTGCACCGATGAGTGTTAGCATAAGTGTTCATTGTAAATTAGGACATGAGGCCGTGCTCAGGCAGAATCATGTGATTAGCTGTAAGGGTGTGGTCCTCAGAGTGCAATGTGGGCTGGCAAAGGAACTTCATGCACACACAAAGCAGTGAGCACATTGCCCTCTCTTTGCGAATGGACTCAGTGAAGGAACTGGTAGCTCGTAGTTGTGGTCTGCTGTGGTATAATGCTCTTGTACGATGTAAAGATTTGCCACTTGTATTGGTTTAATAAAATGCTGATTGGCCAGTAGACAGGCAAGAAATATAGGCATAGCAACAAGACTAAGAGATTTCTGGGAAGAGGAAAGGCAGAGATGCAGTCACCAGCCAACTGCAGAGGAAGCAAGATGAGAAAGTCTTACCAAGAAAAGGTACCAAGTCATGTGGCTAAATGTAGACAAAAATTATGGGTTAATTTAAGTTGTAAGAGCTAGTTAATAATAAGCCTGAGCTAATAGGCTAAACAGTTTATAATTAATATAAGCCTCTGTGTGTTTCTTTGGGAGTGAATGGCTGTGGGACTGGCAAGGATAGAAACTTCTGTCTACAGTGATCCCATGTTAGCATCCTCACAATTGAGGGAATAAGCTCATCTGGGAAGCCAACCAATGAGGGGAACTTCAGGGATCCCAGCCCAAGGGTTTCTGAGTCACAACCAACAATGAAGTCTGTCCACAAACCTGAGTGAAGCTGCTTTAACTTGCCATCTGCATTTCTGTCCTTGTTGCAACAAGGCTGAGAAAGCCAGGAGCTATGGCAGAGATTGTGAAACTTCATTTTCAACTCCTTTACTTTTCTCTAGGCAAATAGAAGCAAGAGACAAGAAATAATCCTTTTTCTAATTACCGGCTTAAAGAAACCTTGAAAAAAAACATCATCTAACAGGAAAGAAATGGGACATTTTGTGCAGTGTTCTAGTACGAACACTCAAATTCACGGCCATCCTTTAGGGGTCCCCCTTGGCCATCCTCTACTATACCAGCCCCATCTTCAGTTCTCTACAGAGGCTGCGTTCTTGGTCATTTGGCAGCCAGTGAGAGTAATGTACTGTCTTCAAGATACAAAGGTTGGAGCCAGGCAGTATGGGTCAGAATTCTGACTCTAACTCTATAGCTGTTAGCAAAACTCTGTGCCTCAGTTTCCCTCTCTGAAATTTAGATAGTAATTTTAACTACGCCCTTGACTTGGGAGGGAGTTCACTGCATAATAAACAAAATACTCAATTCAGGACAGGACAGATAAGTAATGAACCTGGACTTCCACTCTCCTTTCTTTATGTCTATCCTTCCAGCAAGTATGTTCTTGTCTGTCTTGCTGACCCTGTACCTAAAATGCTGCCTGAAGTACAGGTGAAAATTTCAATATTGATGTTAAAAATGGATTAATTCATAAGTCACAAATAGAGTTCATTTTTAACCCAACATAGCAGACTTTAAGAAGGTCTGAACAGAGGGATAGAGAGATTACTCAGCAATAAAGGGCACTTGCTGTTCTTTTAGAAAACCAAGTTGTGTTTCCAAGTTCTAATTTCATTTAGTTCATGCTTCTGCTACTTCATGAAGATCTGGTACCTCTTCTTCCTTCTCAGGACCTACAGACATGTGGACTTGTGCATGGATACATATGCACATATGCATACATAAAAACAAAGCCTTTAAAAGGTCTAGGTTAATGAAACAGCTTAATCGATGTTCACACCATAAATGACGGTTCACATTAAGCACTGAGCCTCTGATTTAAATGGTGGTCAAGAATATTAGTTGCTATAAAATAATGGACATGCCTTTCTGTTCCATGTGCTAGATCTATGTGCTTAGACGCTCATTCACTATTGTAGTTAAGTCCAAGCCACGCTTTTCGGGTTGTCTCAGAATCCACGCTATAAGTCTTCCTATCTTCTGGTCCCTCATGCTGTTTACTACTTCCCTGAGCAGTGTGACTATCTCCAGAGTATTGTCCTTTAGAAAATCAGTTATAATTGCCAGGCTCATAATAAAAGGCATGTAGTGTATTTTATCCAGACAGGTTCTCAATGAATTCAAGCTGCCTTCACATCCAAGGTGCCCTTTTCTCAGTCTGTTGAACTAGGCATGTTATTAATAATTCCAAATTAAGTTAGGGCCTCAAATGGAATAAAAGCTGGTGATGAAAATACATCCATCTTCTCAAATGAGCAGATTCAAGAAGTTGCATCCTAACACCTTCTCCGTTGTCTGGTCCATCTATGGAAAGCCTTCTTCACTGACTTTCATGGGTCCAAGGTATTTCTCAATCCAAATCAGTGATTGTTGATGGTGATTTGGAGCATGTGTGTGTTTCAGAGTATTTATAAGACACAGGAACCTAGAGCAGTCATGGTCATCATGACTAGATATTTTCACTAGCATCAGGGAAATTTATAGATACTCAAAAGGAGATAGAACCAAGATAGAAAAAATGTGTGTTGTGTAAAGAAAATAAGATTCAAACTAAGTAATTAGTATATCAGTAAAGTTTCATTCTCTTTTTAAATCTGCGTGTGTGTATGTGTGTATGTGTGTATGTGTGTGTATGTGTGTGTATGTCTGTATATGTGTGTGTATGTGTGTGTGTGTGTATGATATAGTAGTAGTGTCTATCGTTATTGTTGTAGTAATACACACATGCATGTATATAGAGAGGTCAGAGGACAACTTCCGGTGACAGTTCTCACCTTCCACCTCACTGAAGACAGTCTGTTGTTCACTGCTGTCCTCTGACTCACGAGATTTCAGGGGGTTTCCCTCCTCTACCTCCCTGCTTCTTGTTGTCGGAGCACTGAGACTATAGGTATGCTACCACACCCACTGTACAGCTGTGCGAGGTGCTGGGGGTCCTAGTGCAGGTCCTCATGCTCATACTGTAAGTACTTTACCCTCTGAGTTGCTCCCATCCCAAACATCAGTCTTCTCTAAGGTTTTAGTATACTGGTTGGTTGGTTGATTGGTTGGTTGGTTGGTTGGTTGGTTGGTTGGTTGGTTTGTGTGTGCACACATTGGCGGGTGTGTGTGTGCTATTGTTTACACATAGGAATTAGAGATCAACTTGCAGGAGCCCCTTCTTTCCGCCTACAACGTGGGTCCTAAGGACAGAATTCAGGTTGTCTGTCTTGGCCTCGAGTACCTTTACTACCTAAGCCATCTTTCTGGCCTCCAAACTTCATACATTTCATAAAGTTGCGGTGTTAGTACTCTAAGCTGGTTAATTTTTATTGTTGTTATCAACTTGCCACAAGCTATAGTTGTCTGAGAAGTCAGGGCCACAATTGCAAAAAGCCGCTCTAAGATTGGCCTATTTGGGCAATAAGAAGGCATTTTCTTAATTAGTGATTGGTGTGGGAGGGTTCAGCCCATGTGGGTGGTGCTCCTCCAGGTGCAGGTAATCCTGGGGTATAGAAGAACTCTGCCGTAAGAAGTTCTCAGTTCACTGGTGACACAGAAATGACACCAACCCATCAGCCTACCACACAGAAAACCACGGCTGTGGCAAATGATGAGAGAAGGGAACAGTTGGCTAGAAAGACAGGAACTGGGCAGATGAGGGGATACCTCCCTGGGGAAGAAAGTCTCAAACGAAGACTGGATGGGGAAATGGGTGGTAAGGAGGTAAAATGGGGTAACACGCTCAGATTCTGTGTGGAAGGAAGGTGACACAGACTATGAGGAACTTGAGGAAAAGTCGGGAGAGAAACAAGGTTTAGTGGGTGTGAGGAGGTGTGCAGCTGTAGAGAGGCCAGATTCTTCGGGGCCCTGTCAGTCTCAAGACCTTTTCACTTTGTTGTAAAAGTGATGGGAAGCCTTTGAAGGGTGGCCTTATGTCTCCATCACTTGCTTCCACTGTTGTGCAAGCTGCTACCCAGTGCTTTTAGTGCAATATATAAAATAAAACTGGGTTTATTCTGAGGAAAGAGAGCAAGGACACGACTAGTCGAATCTGATGAAGTTCCATTTGTCAAGCCCCAGTCAACGTTGCTGAGGGTATGAGGAAGGCGTGGGAAGAACTGAACCATGAGTCAAAATGCTGCGTGTGACAAAATCTCTGTCTGCAGAAAACTCTAAGGGTTCCCACAAATCACAGCAGCGCGTTCTTCCCTTCAAACCCTGCAACCAGGGGAGGGTTTCCTAGGCCCCAGCTCTCTGAATGTCCATCACAACTGCAGAAATAAAATGAATGGAAATAAGACATTGATTTAAGTTCTGCCCTAGGGTAAAATAATGATTCATTGACGTTTGTAGCGTTTTATTGTAAGTGTG
This sequence comes from Arvicola amphibius, assembly GCF_903992535.2. Taxonomy (NCBI): domain Eukaryota; kingdom Metazoa; phylum Chordata; class Mammalia; order Rodentia; family Cricetidae; genus Arvicola; species Arvicola amphibius. The sequence goes on along the minus strand of NC_052047.1, from coordinate 6,891,815 downwards.
GTGGAAATGATTATTATCTTTAATGGTTAACTGAGTAATTGATTATTGATAAATGAGTACTCTATTCAAGCCAAGATCCATCTTACATCACCTGGAAAAGGACGATGTTCCTTCTCTTTTAATGACCATTAAGTGGTAAATAAGGAAGTGGAAATGTTTCATAACTTACATATTAAGTATCTTGGTCATTTAGCCACCTCTACAGTGAGAGCCATAAGGCAGCTGGGGGTAGGTAGCCAACGTACGGAAAGATCAATGACTGTTTTTCAGAGTTTTATTGAAAGTGCATTATAGATTGTCTTGCTTTTAACATTATTACTTCATTGAATAACGATATATGAGTAGGCCAAGGGGAAAAATTAGGACGCAGCCGTCCAGGGCCATCTGTGTGGCAGGCCGAGAGCCGTGTAGGAAAATGGCCTCTAGTCCGAGCTCTAATCCCACCCTTGATTTCACGGTCCAATAAAAGCAGGATGTTCCTTCTGTGATTGTGCTTTATCTGCTGGCTTCCCCCACATCCTCTGCCTTCTGCCATCTTCTCGGAGTTAACACGCTGAACCCCTCTACTGGTCTCCTATTACCTAGAGTTCCCTCCCAACCACAGCCGCTGTCTGCCCCTGAGGTGTACAGTTCACGGAAGTCTCCTAAGTACTGTCGGTCTCCTAAGTACTGTCGGTCTCCTAAGTACTGTCGGTCTCCTAAGTACTGTCGGTCTCCTAAGTACTGTCGGTCTCCTAAGTACTGTCGGTCTCCTAAGTACTGTGGTCTCCTAAGTACTGTGGTCTCCTAAGTACTGTGGTCTCCTAAGTACTGTCGGTCTCCTAAGTACTGTGGTCTCCTAAGTACTGTAGTCTTCCTTCTTCAGTCATGATTTCCTGCTGCGGTAATTGCCCGTCCTTCGGGTCCTCAGTTGGCCTTAGGAGGAAGGCCATAGAAGCTAGATACTTTACCCTGTTTCCCATCATCCTGCTTTGGGGCGAATTCATGCGAGTTCACCTTAGTAGACTATGTGAAATGCACGTTGAATTGCTGATGAGAGGAATGTCAGGTGGGTTCACAAAGGGACAGACAGGTATATAAACCTATGTATCAAGACAGGCGGAGCCTTTGCTCTATTGGTGTTAGAGGCAGGAAGAATGGTTGGGAAGACATAAACTCCGTAGTCCATAAATCTGGTTAAAATTCTTCTTTCTCCTCATCTGCTGGATCATCCTGAGAGCTGCTATTCATCTGGAAAGTGAGTGTTCCTGTCCTCATGCCCAGCACAACAGCTGGGCACATGAATAATAAAAGCAAATCTAATTATCATCATCATTTTTAGAGAAATGAGTTACCAAGGCCTGCTAAGACGAGTGTGCACCACCCATAATCATCTGGAGTCTCGTATTTGCTTTAGCATAATCCCAAGAACACATTGTGTGGGCGAACCAAGCACTCAAAGCGAAAGAACAGGGCTGAAACACCTGAGCACGCTGGCCCATACAAGAACAGCCCTGACTCTCCATACTCTGAGCCTTGGCTTGAGAACTGAGCTTAGGGAGGCCACACTCTTGTTTGACATGGAATCCAACAGCAAGGGCATTAACACTGGTTAACATGAACACTGTCAGCACGGTGTGAGAGACAGTTGAGCACTCAGACATTCATGTCACCCTCAGAATTATCTGAGGTGATGCAACGTGGTTGTATTTTTCATTGTTCATGATGGTACAGCACCAAGAAAGAGGTTTCTTTCAAACGCTTTCCCTTACAACAGTGCCTGGCATTTTCCAAACCTAGGTCTAAGAAGTCCCAGTTTACCACCGCAGCCCTGAACTCAGAACCCTGGGTACAGCTTTGGTTTTTCCTTATGCCTCCCTCTCCTCAATCATTTCTGAGAACATGACAAATAAGAAGTCTCTGGCTGCGACTGAAAGCTATTAATTTAGTGTATCTCCTCTAAGACCATCTCTGGAAGGAAAATATTCATAATTTAATGATACAAATATACCATCCCTTTTTAAAGTGAGAGGAGACATAATCTAGCAATAAATTCATTACTTCTGAACCTTGACCCCAGAGCTTCAAGCCAGCCATATATTATACCGTACACAGTCAAAGTTCAGAGTCTGCTTAAATCATGCAGAGTGGCTGTGCTTCTACTGGCCTTTGAAAAGACCACCAATCTACTTGAAATGAAGGAGAAAAGAGCCCATATTTGCCACACCCCCCACTGTGAGACTCCTGCACTGAAGTGAGAAAGACCATGGAGAGAGGTGGGGAGATCTGGGGTTGGGAGAACCTCAGCAGTTTGTGGCAGTGGAATGGATAGGGAGCTGCGGTGAGGACATTGTAAGACCCTGGGGGCCTCCCGAAGTTATTTGCCCTGAGCACTGGAGCTCAGAGGGTGCCTTGTTTACTCCAAGGACTCTATGGGGGTTCCCAACACAAAATCCAACAGGTTAAACAGAGCCAGAATTGTTCTTTAGTGCACATGAACTACTCTCTGACAGAGACCATAAACCAAATCACAAAATAAAACTTACAAATCTTAAGATCGAAATCATATTCGATGTTATTTCTAACAGCCACGATATAGAGCTAGAAACTAATGCGGGGAGAATTTTTTGGAAATGCACTTGTATGTGTAAGCTAAAAACCATTCTTGTGAGTAGCCTAGAGGTTAAATAAAATATTAAAAAGAAAAATTCAAGACATTCTGGGTTAAACGACACTGGGAGGACAACAGTCCACCCTGGAGCACGCGTGTTGCTAACGTAATTTTAGGGAAAGGACAGGCAGCCACTCTGGTGAGACTTCTGCCGTGGGTGTGGCTTCGAGGAGACACAATCAACTCCCAGATCCTATGTCTCTTCCATCCTTTCTGTGCCCTGAAATGTTCCCTGAAGTGTGTGTGTGGAGGCATGAATTTGAAAAAGAGCAAAGAGCAGTGTATGACAGGGTTTAGGAGGAAGAATGAAAAGGGAAAAAATGATATAATTATATTATAATCTCAAAAATAAAATAAGAAAGAAAAGGATGATAGTAAATCCCTACACTGAAAATGAAGCTAGGTCTCAGATAAACACCCTGACATCACATCAGGAAAATAAGTACAGATCAGCCTCACGCCTCCCAGTAGGAAAACTAAAATAATTCAAATAGAGAAAGAAAACCTGGGAGAAAACAATCAAATTAATAGCGTTTAAGATAAAATCAACATACTCATAAATAAATTACAAAAAAACAAAAGACTCAAGTGCATAAAAATTTTAATCAAAGACGTTGAAACTGATATCAGAAAAGGAAGAAGTGTTACTAGAGGCATCACGGATAATCTTCGTATGCACATAAACTTTTTTATCAGTCCACAATATTTTATATACATTAGAATATTTTTAAAGTTTTCTGACATATGCTAATGGCTCATATTGACGGGTATCTTGCTTTTCTGATGATTTAATGAATCACTATGAACACTGCCGGTTTAAGGAGGAAAGGGCTCATTTGCGCATGCGTCCCAGTCACAATCCGCCACTGAGGAAAGCCGGGTGAGGAGCCATGCAGGAGCAGAGATGGGCACCATGGCGGAACACTGCTTACTGGCTCGCTTCCCCTGGCTTGCTGGGCTATCTTCTTACACATCCCAGGCCCGCCTGTTTAAGGATGTACCACCCTACGTCAATTAGACATCAACAGAATGCTCTGACCCAACTGAGGTTCTCTCTCCCCAGCTAACTCAATAATGCTAACTCCCTAGACAAAAAAAAAGTTCAGAAAACAGTCACATTTATAGATTCCACAAATATGCTCTAAAACTAATTTAATCAAGAAGGTGAAAAGCCAATACAGTGAAAAGTACAAACGTTGATGAGATCAGTTGGAGAGGACCTGTTAATAGGCTGGAAGAATTAACACTGCTAAACTGTCCATCCTAGGTAAGGTGATGCAGAGATTCTAAAAGGGCCCTTAAATATTCCAATTACATTTTTCATAGAAATGGAAAAAATCAAAAATACATATGGAACATAAAAGAGGAGCGAGGAACCACACTTTGTGTTTCAAAATTATGAGACAGATGCTGAAGAAATAGGTCAGCAATTAAGCATGAGTACTACTCTTGCGGAGAACCTGAGCTTGGTTCCCAGCATCCTTGGCTGCAAGCAGTTTCCAGTATCCTTAAGGACAGCTCCAGGAAATCTAATGCCTTCTGCTGGAGTCTGCACACATTCACGCATGCGCGCGCCCACACACACACGCCTATGCACAAAACACGCACATCCAGACACACATAGAGACACATAAATGCAAAGAATGAAAATTCATCTTTAGAACGGGCTGTGTGGTTATATTGCTGATACCACGACAAAACACCATAACCAAGGCAACTTTTGAAGAAGCAGTTTCTTCTGGCTGTCAGTCCCAGCAGGTGAGACTGCATGCAGAGTAGCCCAGAAACACAGCCAGCCGGCCGAGCAGGAAGCTGCAGCTCACATCCTTTCCCACAAGCACGAAGCACGGAGAATGAAGAGGAAGCAGCCCAGAACCCTCCCCCAGTGAAAAGCCTCTCCCTCCAAGGCAGCACCACCTAAGCACTTCAAACTCCCACCAGCAGAAGACCAGGTGTACAAATGCCCAAGACTGGGGGGATACTTCATATGTGCACCATCTCATAATTCAGAGCTTCTACACTAAGGGCAGCGCAGCAATAGTGTGAAACTGACGTATAAGTCAGTCACGCAGAACAGGGAACCCAAACACACAGTCAGCTTCTTTTTTTTCACTTTTTTAAATTTTATTTTTTAAAAAAGGAAACAATCTATTTTTCATTTTACATACCAATCCCAGTTCTCACCCCCTCCCCTCCTCCCATCCCCTCCACCTTCCCTCCCTCTCACTATCCACTCCCCAGAGAGGGTGAGGCACATTGGTATGGGGAAGGACCAAGGCCCTCTCCATTATATCCAGACTGAGCAAGGAATCCATCCAAAAATAATGGGTTCCAAAAAGCCAGTACAAGCAGCAAAGACAAATCCTGGTGCCACTGCCAGTGGCCCTGCAGTCTGCCTCAGCCATACAACTGTTACCCTCATTCAGAGGGTCTATCTTGGTCCTATGCTGGTTCCTTCCCTGTCTGGCTAGAGTTGGTGAGCTCCCATTAGCTCAAGTAAACTGCTTCAGTGGTTTTCCCCATCCTGGTCTTGACCTCTTTGCTCATATTCTCACTCTTCCCACTCTAACTGGACTTTGGGAGTTCAGCCCAGTGCTCCACTGCAGGTCTCTGCTACAGCTAGTATCCACTTATAAGCGAGTACATACCATGTTCATCTTCCTGGGTCTGGGTTACCTCACTCAGGATTTTTTTTTCTAGTTTGCAAGCAAATTGCAAGCAAATTTCAAGATGATTTTTGTTTTTTTACAGGTGAATAGTATTCCATTGTGTAAATGTACCACATTTTCTTTATCCATTCTTCGGTTGAGGGGCATCTAGTTTGTTTCCAGGTTCTGGCTATGACAAATAATGCTGCTATGAACATAGCTGAACAAATGTTCTTGTAGTATAATTGAGAATCCTTTGGATATATGCCTAAGAGTGGTATTGCTGGGTCCTGAGGTAGGTTGATTTCCAATATTTTGAGATACCGCCATAACTGATTTCCAGAGTGGTTGTACCAGTTTGCGTTCCCACCAGCAGTGGAAGAGTGTTCCCCTTACTCCACATCCTCTCCAGCACAAGCTATCATTGGTGTTTTTATTCTTAGCCATTCTGACAGGTGTAAGATGGTATCTCAGAGTCATTTTGATTTGCATTTCCCTGATGGCTAAGGATGTTGAGCAATTCCTTAAGTGTCTTTAGGCCATTTGAGATTCTTTTATTGAGAGCTCTCTGTTTAGATCTCTGGTTCTCAGTCTAGTCAGTCTTTAAAAATTGATTTCAAATAAGAACATCCCTTCAAAGTCTCATAGTCTATGAGGATTTGTCACATCAGTAATCTACAGGGAAGTACCAGGTTCCTGTGTCAGAGTTCAGTTTTCTGTAACTGCTTTCAGCAAGGTCTAAGACTGGTAGGATATTTCCAGTGGTGATCTCTTTTCCTTCCTGATTATTTCAAACATCTTTCCTTTTTCCTGCAAACTTTGCATCCATCTTGATTTCAACTAGCTGAACTTGACACAGAGTAAGTCCTCTTTTCAGCCAAGTTGAATTTGCTCATTCATAGTGCTCATATTTCCTCACTCCAGCCTGGAAACAACTCCAGAGCCGGGTATTCATGACGGCCTCAACAGGGGCTGTCTCTCGTGCTATCTCCACTTGTTATTATATCGGATTTATTTAAGTTTTCATCAAAATAGGGGAAAACAGTTCTTATTTTGAAGAAGAATTTATCCATGCTCTGACTATAGACTATTAAAGTACATAAAATATCAAGTTCTATCACAAGTTAATGACACCAGTTGTTAACACCATACCCATAATCTTGGTTGGAGAGTTAGTAAAATATTTCAGTGGCTGTGAGGACCTTTGAAACAACATTTGCATTGATGTAAAATATTACTATAGCCATAAACACAAAGGATATAAACTTTTTTCTAAAAGTTTCTACAATTGTAAATATATGTAAAACGCAAAACTAAGGTTTAATTGTTTCCAAAAGTTCCTACATCGACAGAATTTCCTTTTAAAATGGAATCAATGTAAATCCCAATCAGATTTCTTGCAAAGTCTGCCCAAATGCAATGCTAGCATGTGGACTTTGATTTGGACAAGAGAAGTAACATGCAGGAATTAGAAGCATTTTTCAGTAAGAATGAAGAATTTAAAAATCTCAAAGTCAAAGAGTCTGGAAATTTCATTCATGATTTAACAATGCTTCTCCAGGACTGGCAGAGGCTAAGGTGGTAGAGTGTCCATTGTGCAAGCCTGGGGACTGAGATTCAGATCTTCAACACCTACTTAAAAGCTAACATAACTGTGTTCTGAGAAACTACACTAGATACTAAACAATGCATCTGGTTACTGTAGTAACTACTACAGTAGACCCAAAATCCTCAGCGTAGAGAACTGTTGTTGTTGTTGTTGTTCTGAGTAACTACACAAGAGATGTGTAGACAGGGCAGTCCAGTCGGCTAATGCAGCCAGGCTTTCTGGAATCCATCCTGCATATGGGAAGGAGGCATTTGGGTCCTGCTTTCATCCCTTCCAGTTTAGGATGAAAAAAAAAAAAAAACTCAACATTCATTCCATGGCTTTGGATCCAACCATGCACTCGACCATTCCTCCTTTTATGAGAAACTGCATGTTCTAAGACTACAGAAATTAGTTATATATGCTCCTCAGCACCAAGTTTCTGCTAAATTAGTTGAAGAAGACAGGCAGTCTAGCATGTAAAATAACACTGCAGTTGCGCTGGGGAATCAAGTCGGGCCACGTGAGCAAGCAGAGAGTGGGAGATGATGAGAAACTGGCACCTGAGGACAATATGAGCAATTCTAGGAATTTGATTGCAGCGTTGTGCCTGCAAGCTGCCTTTGTATCAAGGACACTGCATTACACAGCCAGAAGTGTGCTAAGAAGGGGGATAGCATGGAAAGGGCTTTTTAAAAATTAAGATTAATTTTTATTATTTATTTATTTATTTATTTATTTATTTATTTATTTTGGTTTTTCAAGACAGGGTTTCTCTGCAGCTTTAGAGCCTGTCCTGGAGCTAGCTCCTGTAGACCAGGCTGGTCTTGAACTCACAGAGATCCGCCTGCCTCTGCCTCCCGAGTGCTGGGATTAAAGGCGTGCGCCACCACCGCCCGGCTAAGATTAATTTTTAAAAAAGAATCATCTAGAAGTATTTGAAAATGGAAGAAAATATAAACAAGAGATGTCTGGTGATTGAAATATTTTTTTTTGTTTTTTTTTTTTGTTTTTTTGGGGGGTTTTTTTGTTAATATTTTTTTCTTTTTTTTTTATTAAAGATTTCCATCTCCTCCACCTTCCCTCCCCTCCCTTCCACCCATACCCACACTCCACCCCTCTCCAAGACAAAGAGCCATCAGGGGTCCCTTCACTATGTTAAGTCCAAGGTCCTCCCAGCTCCCCCTAAGTCCAGGAAGGTGAGCAACCAAACTGACAAGGCTCACAGTGAGCCCGTCCATGCTGTAGAGGTCATGTTCATTGCCGTTGTCCTTGGTTTCTCAGTCCTCCTCCACCGTCAGCCACATTCAGAGAGTCTGGTTTGGTCCCCTGTTCCATCAGTCCCATTCCAACTGGACTTGGTGGTCTCCCGTTAGATCTGTCCCACCGTCTCAATGGGTAAGCGCACTCCTCACGGTCCTGACTTCCTTGCTCATGATCTCCCTCCTTTTGCTCCTCATCGGGACCTTGGGATCTCAGTCTGGTGCTCCTATGTGGGGCTCTGTCATTTTCTCCATCCAATGCCAGGTGAAGGTTCTATGGTGATATGCAAGATATTCATGAGTATGGCAATAGGATCTGGACATTTCTGGCACCCTCTCCTCCGCTGCCCAAGGTTTCTAGCCATAAATAAAGGACATCGAGCCTATAATTCATAAAAAATCCTAGAGAAGCTATATACGAAGGTGAACCCAAAGAAAAACATATAGTTATCCTCCTGGATACTGGAAGTAGACAAGATTGCCGGACAAAAAATGGGAACATGGGGTGGGGTGGGATGGGGGAGGGAGGAATGGGGAGAGAAAAGTGTGAAGTGGAGGATGGGAAGAGCTTGGGGGAATAGGATGGTTGGGATATAGGAAAAGTGGATATGGGAACAAAGAATTATATATCTTAATTAAGGGAGCCATTCTAGGGTTGGCAGAGACTTGACTCTAGAGGGGTTCCCAGGTGTCCAGGAAGACGCCCCCAGCTAGGTCCTCGGTGATTGAAATATTAAATCAACTTGGTTCATTTGGGGAACTAGACAAATTTCAGGAGAGCTGAGATTTGAAGCAAAATTTAGGGAGAGCTCAAAGTAAAACTGAAAAGGGAACCAGGCCAAGATGACCTAGACACCTCATTTTCTGAGTCAAAAAGTGAAATAGTTGATCTGGGCTACTTTCTGTTGAACCCTCAGTTTAGTTTCTCTTAATTTGTTTGAATCAATTTTCCCAACAGGAAAATACACACTGAACACATGTACCCCACATAGAACCCACTGAAAACTCATTCTGAACCACAGCGTTGACGAATCAATACCACAGTGCCAATAGATTCCTCTGTGGTAAATGAACCAGTGAGGCGACCGGTGTGGATGTGGGTGCATGGGTTTTAGAGTATTTTATTTCTGAAAACAGACCAGGATAATCAATTTTCTCCTTTTATCTAGCATGAGTAAGTTTGATTTTCATCCTGCCCCAATCCCAAAATGCCTGCGCGTTGTATAAAGTGGTGTCGGGAGTGCACTGGCCATGAAAGAGCTTGGACACAGAAAGGACTTCAATGAAGATGGCTAGCAAGGGACAATGGAATAAGGGATAAATTCTCAGTATGCTGAGAGCCAACGCTGACCTCTTAAAGGAGCACATCAAATGAAAGAACAATAAATTTTCCACAAGGCAAAGCAAAGTGTATTTCATGGAGAAAGAACTGTCTCCCCTGGACACTCCACAAGGAGCATAATTGCCCAGTTCTCCAATGTGACGCTTATGGGCCAGATCTGCTCTGCTCCAAACACGTTCCCTAGCATGTATATTTCATGTGGTAACTCCCAATCAATATTCCTGCCATGACTGGGTAGCAGTGCCACTGAGAGGAATCTCTGAGGCACTGCCAGTGGGGTCTTCCCAAAGACAAAATGAAGAATTACATTGCTACTTACAAACTCCAAGGTAACTGGGTGAAGATACCTTCCTCTCTAGTCTCTCTCTTCCAGACAAGCCAATGAGGCTCAAAATAGAGTCCTTGCCAAGGAAACTCCCTGAGGGATTTCACAGTTGACATTCAAGTCAGAGGAGCTTCTAAGAGTGGTGGCTATGTCCAGCAGCCTTGTCAAGCATCAGTGGCTACGGACACTGACCCACCTTCAGCCAGCAGTGATAAAGTGGGAGCAAAGGAAGTAGGTCAGGACCCCCTTTATCCCTGAGAAGATCAATTCTTTCTTCTCAGGAAACCAAGAGTCAGGAAGAGGATGCAGAAGACATTAACAGCCTTCTTAAAAAGCCTCACTACCTCCTCTCAGCCTCTCCCAAGTGCACCTGTAGGCAAGATCCCAGAGTCTCACTAGGGCCTGTGAGTTACACGACCCTGGCTTATTTTCCTTGTAATCTATGGAAATGGGTAAAAAACAAAAGAGTTTCAGATGGATTGACTCTGACTGATTTATGATCCTCGTGGCACTAGAGAAGTAATTTTATGCATATAGCTTCTTTCACAATTACCTCTACATGATTTCAAAGGTGTTCACTGCTGTGGAAAGAGGCCATCAATAAGGGACTCTTGTGCAATCATTCATTTTGATCAGAGAATTTTTAAAGACTTGGGGGAATAGCTCAGTGTCATTGAAAATTACTTTTTTCTCTAGCAGGTTTTCCGTAAGTGTTATTTTTTCACATGTTCTGGTTTTCTTTTTGCTTTTTTAACTTTTAAGCAGATTATATCCAAGAGGCTGACAGAAAGGGTACATTTATCAAGTGGATGGCAGCTATATTCGGAAATTATCTGCCCATGTGTCTACCCAGCCTGATATTCTCTGCGACATCATGGTGACTTTGTAGATTTCACCAACAGGAAACTCAGAGAACCGCAAGAATTTGCACAAAGTCAACAGCTAGTAGCTAACAGTTGAAAGAGGAGGTGCTTCTGTCGGGCATTTTGTTACACCAATGAGAAAAGTAATAATACACTGAGCTTAGCTATTGAGCTAGAGCAGCTAACAGACTGTAATATGGCTGAGGAATTCTCTAGAACCTTTACAGTGAGAAGGGGCACCGGGGGCGTGGAATGAAATAAGACCACCAAGTCAACCAGTTGGAGTAGGGATCTTAAAGAAATGGATGTCCATAACATGAAGGTGTTAGTTAAACAACATTCATTAATTCTCAAGGAATTCTGACTAGTGAGGAAGTATATATAACAGTAGGCTTTCATTCAGAGCCACTTATTTTAAAGTGATGCTGAAGATACCTGGCAGACTAGCCACTTCAGAATGCTTTCTCCATCATAGAGATCAATAAAACACTGTGATGCTTTAGACCAGATCACACAGTTTGGCTCCAAATGTGTAGTCCGCTCCCAAAACTGAAGTTAAGATCCTGCAAGATAGAAGCCTCATCCATTGATAACCAATCTGATTAAGATGTTTTGTTCTTGTGAAACTGATAGATATTGATTCATTTATAACCAATTAAAGGCCTTTTTGCTGAGGAAAATCACCTCAATTCTTGCAGAAATAAACCTTGCAAAAGCAGGTAGAAACAAAAGTTGAAAAATCGGTGCCATTGTTATCCACAATGATTTAAAAACTTGCTTCATTGCTGAGAGTGTATAGCTATCATTTTCTCCACAAGTTTTTCCTAAACCCCAGAGTTATTAGTGACATGTTTTCTCATGAAGGAAACATTGCCTGTAGCAAAGTGTATGTATCATAAGCTTCATGTGGCTGCCATTTTCTTCAAATTGTCTTCAACAATGCAGCATTAAGGAAAATTGTGCAGACAGGGAAGTTCGTGCATGACTAGAAACACAGGACCTGAGAGACTGTGGCAGGAAAAGAGTGGTGTTATGTGGGATTCCCCTCTATATGATTAATAAAGAAGCTGCTTTCGGCCAATGGCTTGACAGAATATAGCCAGGCTGGAAAAGATATATGTAGAGAGTGGGAGGAGTAGGTGGAGTCAGAGAAATGCCATGGAACTGCCAAAGGGGAAAGATGTGAGTTGCCAGCTGAAACCTTGCCAGTAGGTCACAAGCCTCATGACAAAATATAAAATAATAGAAATGGGTTAACCAAAGATATAAGAGCTAACTAGCAATATGCTTAAGTGATTGGCCAAGCAGTGATTTAAATAATATAGTTTTGTGTGATTATTTTGAGTCTGAATGACCAGGAAACAAACAAGCTGCCTCCTACAACAGTGGTGTGTGTGTATGTGTGTGTGTGTGTGTGTGTGTGTGCGTGTGTGTGTGTGTGTGTACATGCAGGGTGAGAAGGGAGGAAAGACATTGTGATAGGGATCATATCCATTTCAAAGGTGTATAATGCTGTAGAAGCTCGTGTCCTCTGGCAGCTGAAAGTATCTGTGATGATGGCAGAAGCACTAATGGCAAAAGTGCTCTTGAAGCCTTCAGATACCACTGAATCAAGACATGTGTGAGTGGAAAGGGGCTCTCTCCACACCACCATTATCTACACAGCCTGACTCTAAATGTTACAAGTCTATCAGTGCCATAGATAGACAACTGCCCGCCTCTACCATAGATAGGAAACTGCCCAGCCTCTGCCATAGATAGGCAACTGCCCAGGTTCTGTCCTAGACAGGCAACTGCCCCGCCTCTGTTAGTCCAAAGCCTCCAATGTTCAACTCACTGCCTGCATTACTAGAAAGATTTTTCACTAGGAAAAGAGAAGATTGTTTCGGTAGGGATATACATGTTGACTATGTGCCTTGCACAGTCCAGTTGAGTGTTTTCCCTTAAGCCACACCCCTGGCCCACGTCTTTTTCTGTTATCATATTCCTACTGCTTAGCACACTGCCCAGAATGTCCTAAGTGGTTTAAGTGTCTTAACTGGTATATAAAATAGAATGCACTACATAGAAAACATCCTATGTTTTAAAGCAGAAACAACAGACATCCCCAACCCAATCCCCCACTGTGGATCTTGAGGCACCCTTGTCAACAGACCGGGTTTGAGATTCCTGAGACTAATAGGATGTGTGGAACATTTGAATGGAGGAAATGCGTGAAGTCATTTAAGCAGTCTCTCTCTGGCAAATGATGATATGACAAAGGGTTATAGTGACCAGCAGGACAGCTCTGAATGACTGAATGATGCCAGCTTCTTCCAGAGCTACTACAATGCTTTCCTCAGGCAGTTTATCCCAATCTCCAATCTCCATCTTTCCCAGGAGGCAAGTCTGTACATCTCTTGCCTGGAAGTGGTTTCAATGGTATAAAGAACATGGACAGAGAGAAAGAATTAATTACACAAGTCCAAGCCTATTCTCCCTTTTCATTGTTTGTCAGGTGACTACTAATCTTACCAAATAGAGGGCTGCTTGTTTGTTTTCAAACACCTTCATTTCCTCTGTGCCTTGGTTCAACTGGCAGTAAGACAGATACTATGAATCAAGTCACACAGCAGACCAGATATTTCTACCTATATCATCGCATGACATTCTCTCTCCCCCACTTCCCCCACCCATATACATGCCTGTGTCCACACATGAAGGTCCAAAATCAAAGCCAGTGTCACCTTCTGTCTCTCTACACCTCACTTCTTGAGGCAGATTCTCCTACTGAAGTTGAAGTTCTCTGGTTCAGCCAGACTAGGCAACCAAGAAGGCTCTGGGATACATCGGTCTCCACTCTCCCCCATGCTGGAGAATCCCAGCACCACATACGTGGCTTTCACGTGGGAGCTGGGGATCCAAACTCAGAACTTGGAGCTTGCATAGCAAGCACTTTATCCACTGAGCCATTTCTCCAAGCCCCAAAGGATGAGTTCAACAATAAAACACGACCTGGCATGAATTACAGCATCCGAACTCATTTCTCCAACTACTGTGTTTGTGAGCCCAAAGTTGAAAGCAATTAGGTGTGAATTATTGCACCATCTTCCAGGCCCTGGACGGTTTTACGATGGTTATAAAATTTTATTATTAATGGCTCACTTTTTGAAGGAGTTGTTAATTTAAAAATATATATTTATATTACTAATTAATTAATAGGATAAAATTAGTTTAGTGAAATCTTACTGGGGACCAGAAGTGGAGAGGAGTTGGTTGACAACAGGCTCAACTCCCAGAGGTTGACCAGAAAGATTTCGTTGTCACTTTATCGGGGTCACGATGGCTACTAGCTATGTGCTATCTTCTCAATTGTCAAAGGCTTTATTTTAAAGATCTTAGGGGAACAGGATTTTGCCATGAATTGCATCACAAGTTAGCACTCAAGCGAGTTTAACTCAGTCAAGGATAACTGAACCCTGATTCCCAAACTCATGCCCCACCTTCACAACAGTTAGGAAGACTTAGCTGAATATCTGCGAAGATATAGACAACAGGAAGGCAATAAAAATCATTAAGATTAAAAACAAGAGTTATTAGGATAATCTTAAGATATCTACAGAAAAGAAACCTTCATACAGAAATGTTGACTGATAGGGGACCGGGAAGCTTTACATAAGCTTACTCTTGATCAGAGCTCTAAGAAGAGGGCAATATTAAGATCATATAAAAGTTCACGGGAAAAGAAATATTCTCCACAAATGTGTCTTCCATAGGCTAGGCCCGCATCTGGACAAACCAGAAGGCCAGGAAGCAACCACAACACTAGCCTAAGTAGTTGGCCCATATGATTGCCGCCTGTAGCCACCTTGCCAAGCTCACCTGATGGAGGGTAAGATAATTTCTTAGAAAATTCCAGACCTCAGAGAGCAATTGAAAACAATGATTTTATCCACGGAGGTTAGGCAAGAGAAAGATGACTTTATCCATAGAGGTTTGTCAAGAGAAAGGACAGGCAGTCCTTTTTTAAGTTTATCATCAGACTGGTGACAGAAGCAACCAACTGAAGTTCTGACACTGAGAGAAGCCCAGCTTCTCATACAGGAAAGCAGGTTCCATTCCTGCAGAATCCTCCCAGGGGACTTCAGCAAGCAGCCAAGAGAAACGACTTTGAGATCACAAATAGACGTGCGTTGATTTTTTTTTCCTTTTCCAATTCCATGTGTTTGTCAGGCAAAACCATGTCAACCACAGACATCAGTCTGACCTAACTGAGCAGCTCTTGACAGTGACTTCTCAGCTCTTACTGCACCTGAATCCTCTCCGATTGTCATTCCAGTCTGCTGATCAGAAATGGAAAGAGTTCATCAGACACCAAACACACTCCCTGGAAGTAAATGTACTTCACATTCAGATTGTCTCTGATGCTGCTAGAAATCAAGCTGCCCACATGAGTCATGGTTTCATCAAAACCCCTCTTCCTGAAAGACAAAGTGTGCTAAAACGTTATTTTCATGCCATCAGATAGTCTTACATTGTGAATTCTGCAAAAAACCAATGAGAAAACAGTAAGCAACTCTATCAAGCAATGCTTTACTTCCTAAAATCCCATACATTTACACAATTATTACTCAGCTGTTAAAAACAATGAATGACATCATGAAATCTGCAGGCAAATGGATGGAATTAGAAAAAAAAAAAACATTCTAAGTGAGGTAAACCAGACCCAGAAAGACAAGCATGGTATGTACTCACTCATAGGCGCTTATTAGTCATAACGCGATCCACAGACCCAGACAAGCTAAATAACAAAGAGGACTGGTTAAGGATACATGAATCTCTCTGTGAAGGGGAAAGAGAATGGACCCTGCCAGTGTATGGGGGGAGAGTATTGGAAGGCAGATGGGGTGGAAATAGGAGGGATCGGATGTGGGGAGGACGGAGGAGGAGAGCACTGGGAGAGACAGCTGGAAGCAAGGGCATCTCTGGGATGAGCTAGAAACCTAGAGCAATGGAAACTCCCAGGAATCTATGAGGCTGGCCTTAGCTAAGACTGCTAGCAATGGGGGATATGAAGCCTGATTCAGTCATCTCCTGTAACCTGGCAAGACTTCTAGTGGAGGATCTGCGACACCAACTCAGCCACAAACTCTTCAACCTTTAATTGGTTCTGCCTACAAGATGTGTAGGAATAAAGATGGCACAGAAATTGTGAGAGTGACCAACCATAATGACCATGAGAGGGAGCTCCCACTGAAACCAACCTTTATTCAAACTAAGCAAAAGGCAGAGAGAGAATATTCAAATTAACAAAATCAGAAATGAAAAGGAGGACATAACAACAGACATGGAAGAAATCCAGAGAATCATTAGGTGGTATTTTGAAAACCTGTACTCCACAAAATTGGAAAACGTAAAGGAAATGGACAGCTTTCTGGGTAAATATCACTTACCAAAATTAAATCAAGACCAGAAAAGCAAATTAAATAGACCTATAACTGCTGAAGAAATAGAAACAGTCATCCAAAGTCTCCCAACCATAAAAAGTCCTGAACCAGATGGTTTCAGCTCAGAATTCTACAAGATTTTCAAAGAAGAATTAATACCAATACTCCTCAAATTGTTCCACACAATAGAAACAGAAGGAACATTCCCAAACTCTTTTTATGAGGATACAATTACCCTGATACCCAAACCACATAAAGACATTACTAAGAAAAAGAATTAAAGAACAATCTCACTCATGAACATTGATGCAAAAGTACTCAATAAAATACTGGCAAATCAAATCCAAGAACACATCAGAAAAATCATCCACCAGAGATGCAAGGATGGTTCAACATGAGAAAACATAATCCACCATATAAACAAGCTGAGAAATAAAAACCACATTATCATCTCATTAGATACTGAAAAAGCCTTCAACAAAATATACCATCCCTTCATGATAAAGGCCTTGGAGAGAGCAGGGATACAAGGAACATATCTAAACATAATAAAGGCAATATCCAGCAAGCCAACACCAACACCAAGCTAAATGGTGAAAAACTCACAGCGATCCCACTGAAATCAGGAGCAAGACAAGGTTGTCCACTCTCTCCATATCTATTCAATATAGTCCTTGAGGTCCTAGCTAGAGCAATAAAACAATAAAAAGAGATCAAGGTGATACAAATCAGAAAAGAAGAAGTCAAACTCTCACTATTGGTTGATGATATGATAGTTTACATAAATGACCCCAAAAATTTTACCAAGGAACTTCTACAACTCATAAACACCTTCAGTAATGTAACAGGATACAAGATTAACTAAAAAAAATCAGTAGCCCTCCTTTACATAGATGACAAATGGGCTTAGAAAAAAACAGAGAATCAACACCCTTCACAATAGCCACAAATAGCATAAAATATCTCAGAGTAACTTTAACCAAACAAGTGGGAGACCTGTATGACAAGAACTTTAAATCTTTGAAGAAACAAATTGAGGAAGACACCAGAAAGTGGAAAGATCTCCCATGCACTTGGGTAGGTAGAATTAACATAATAAAAATGGCAATCTTACCAAAAGCAATCTACTGACTCAATGCAATGCCCATGCAAAATTCTTTACAGACCTCGAAAGAATGGTACTCAATTTCATATGGAAAAGCAAAAAACCCAGGATAGCCAAAACAATCATGTACAATAAAGGAACTTCTGGAGTCACCACAATTCCTGAGTTCAAACTCTACTACAGAGCTACAGTACTGAAAACAGCCTGGTATTGGCATAAAAACAGACAGGAGGAACAATGGAACCAAATCAAAGATCCAGATATTAATCCACACACTTACGAACATCTGATTTTTGACAAAGAAGCAAAACATATTAAATGGAAAAAAAGAAAGCATATTTAACAAATAGTACTGGCATAACTGGATATCAACATGTAGAAGAATGAAAATAGACCCATATCTATCATAATGCACAAAACTCAAGTCCAGATGGATCAAAGACCTCAACATAAAGCCAGCCACACTGAACATCACAAAAGAGAAAGTGGGAAGTACATTTAAGCATTGGCACGGGAGACCACTTCCTAAATATAACCCCAGTAGCATAGACACTGAGAGAAACAATTCATAAGTGGGACCTCCTGAAATTGAAAAGCTCTGTAAAGCAAGGGATATGGTCAACAAGACAAAACGGCAGCCTACAGAAGGAAAAAGATCTTCACCAACCCTACATCAGACAGAAGACTGATTTCCAAAATACACAAATAAATGGTCATCAAAAGAACAAATAATCCAATAAAAAAAAACAGGAGTACAGACCTAAACAGAGAACTCTCAACAGAGAAATCTAAAATGGCTGAAAGACACTTAAAGGAAATGTTCAACACCCTTAGCCATCAAAGAAATGCAAATCAAAACAACTCTGAGATTCCATCTTACACCTGTAAGAATGGCCAACATCAAAAACACTGATGACAACTTATGCTGGAGAGGTTGTGGGAGAAAAGGAACACTTCTGCATTGCTGGTGGGAGTGCAAACTGGAATAGCCCTTTTGGATATCAGTATGGCAATTTCTCAGAAAATTAGGAAACAGCATTTCTTAAGACCCAGTATTACTACTTTTTGGTATATATCCAAAGGATGCTCAATCATGCCACAAGGACATGTGCTCATCTATGTTCATAGCAGCATTGTTTGACATAACCAGAACCTGGAAAGAACCTAAATGCTTCTTGACTGAAGAATAGATAAGGAAAATGTAGTACATTTACACAATGGAGTACTACACAGCATAAAAAAATAATGACATCTTGAAATTTGCAGGCATATGGATGGATCTAGAAAACATCATATTGAGTGAAGTACCCAGACTCAGAAAGACAAATATCATATGTACTCACTCATAAGTGGTTTTTAGACATAAAGCAAAGAAACCAGCCTATAAATCACAATCACAAAGAACCTAGACAACAATGAGGACCCTAAGAGAGACATACATGGATCTTATCTAAATGGGAAGTAGAAAAAGACAAGATTTTCTGAGTAAATTGGGAGCATGAGGACCATGGGATAGGGTTGAAGGGGAGGGGAGAAGAAGGGAGGAGAGGGAAGCAGAGAAAAATGTAGAACTTAATAAAATCAATTAAAAAAAGAAACCAGGTGATAGTGGTGCACACCTTTAATCGCAGCCCTAGAGAGGAATATAAGACAGGAGGAGACAGCTCTTAGACATAGTCTCCTTTTGAGCTTCCTTGAGGCAGGGCTGCCTTTTTGGACTGAGGTAGAAGTAAGAGCCAGTAGCTGGCTGTTTTGCTTTTCTGATCTTCAGGTTGAACCCCAGTTTCTGTCTTTGGGTTTTTATTGTCTACACTCATGGAAAGGCGAGGCCCCATCTCAGCTCAGTCCCATCCAGTATGACGGTCCTAGTTTGCTGGACTGCCCTAACAAAGTGTTCATCATGGCCTGAGTGTCTTAACCTTGCAGGCTGGAGTACATGGTCAGAGTGTCAGCAGACTTGGATTCCTGTGACACCTGTCCACTGTGCTTGAAAATGGCTACCTTCTTCTGTGTCCACACTGACTTCTTTCCAGGTATCTGTGTCCTGCACTCTTCCTGGACAAACGCTACTCCTGCTGAACTAGGGTTTACCCTGATAACCTCATTAGGATAGATAATTCCAGTATCTGAGCTGTGTGTGTCTGGTCTTCTATGCTTTTCTGATTCTAGTTCATATTTACTTATCTCATGTGCCTGACTGCCCTTGATTGTGAAGCAGTTATTGAGTTTTAAAAACTATTGATGTAAACATACTTTGCGGTATAGGACAATACAAGCTTCTTTCTGGGAGAAAATTATCTTACAAGGTTTGTATGGGAATTAGCAATCTTGGTTCCTATAAACTCAGTTAAGGGCACTGAGCTCCTCCTACTAGTTCAGTGGGCAAAGTTGATCTCAGTCAAAATCCCTGTGACTAAACCTCCAGCCAGGTTCATTACAGGATTGAGCCTTTTGGGTCAACCCAAAGGACATGGTTTACTTGTCCTCCCCCCATCCTTCTTAGCCATATATCCTATGTTTTATGTTCCTAAGCCAATAAATTTGTCAAAATTCTCGTAGTACCTTTTATTAGACTAGCAGTCAGCTTCCATGGAAAGTTACCCTAAAAGCCATGCTCACCATCACCGACTTGCTCTTCTCCTTGATATCAAACTGGCAATTTTTCACTACCATATCAGTTATCATATACCTCCAACCAAAGATTGCTCCAGCTTGTCCATGTGCCCTCGTTAGAGGAGGAGGTGCTTGATCACCATTACTCTGGGGAGTGCAAAGCAGTTGCTTTGTTTCTAAATTTCCAACAACAAATGTGAATTATCTATATGATCAATGAGAAATATTGTTTTTAAGTAGTATGTGCCTTCCTATAATAGTAAATTAAAAGTATTTTCTAAGACTTTTCAGAGCACGCTTTTAAAAGTTTATAATAAGCATAGTTAAGGAGAAATTGTTATATGGACTCCAGGTCAAAGAAAAGGTTACGCTCGTGCTCTTCTCTATGTTCTTCTGTTGAATGCTGAAAGTTACTGATAATTAAAGAACTAGCCACTGTCCCCTCCAATCTGTTCTTCATAACTGGAATGAGCCGGTGTTCTAACGTGGCATGGTCGATAGAGTGAGACCCTGTGCCAACAAAACACCATTAGCACTAACCTTAACTTTAACCCTAATGCCCTCCAATAAAACTCTGAACTGAGCACAGGTGGTCACTCAGCTCTTGACTCATGTCCCTCTCCTGCCACTTGACATCAGTCAGATGTGTAAGAGACACCCGATCAGCTGTCTTCTCTTCCCCTGGTCCCTTCCATGCTCTCAGGGTAGCACTGCCCAGAGCAAATGCAATGTGTTATTTTACCTTTAGATTTTTACAGAGATAAACCCACTTCTAGACGATGTGAGCCACTATATTTTGAAGTCTCTTAATTAATATTTACAGCCTAAGTCCCAATTGATGCTCATTCCTTACTCTTCTCCCTCCTCCCTTACCCCAGGAACTTTGCTGTCTCCTTACAGGCCAGGTGCTTCTTCCATAACTCAAGCACAGTACTTACCACTATGCTGAAGTGACCCCTTTCCTGCCTCCCTCCAACACTAAGCTGAAGTCTCTCTTGCTGGAGACTGTGCTTCATTCGCCTTTGCATCTCAGCCCCAACCGGGTCTGGAACACACTAGAGTCAATAAGAATGTTTAAATTCATATAAAGTAAAAACAATTTACAAATTTTAAATTCCATTTTATAAAGTCTGTGAAAAGCGATTATAGAATATCTTTGAAAAGTTCTAATTTTGTGTGTAGATAAATGTAGATGAGAAGGTGTGAGAAAAGAACGTATTCCTTCAGTCACCAGTTAAAACCGGATCCATGAAGGGACTGGGGAGATGGGTCTGTGGGTACAGCATAGCCAATCAGTGAGTTCCAAGTTCAGTGAGAAATGTCTCAAAATACAGGGAGAGCAACAGAGGAATACATTCAACATAAACCTCCGCACCCCCATGCACACACACTTGTGTCTGCATATACACTGTGTGTGCACACACATGCAAAGGCGCAAACACATAAGTTATGTGATAAACTGCATAGCTGTATGTACCATGTGTGTCATGTCAGTTTCTCTGTTATTCCCACATCATACTCCTAAATCTCTCAGTCCTGGAAACAAACTGGAAGCGGTTGCTACAGTATTCATTTATTTGAGCTCTGACAAGGTTGCTCTGAAAAGAGACAGTTAAACTTTATATATGTTAAGATATGTGTGGATATGGAGTGTCCCCCAAAGGTCCATATGTTAACCTCTTGCTTTTTAGCCTATGGTGCTGTATGGTGCTGGAGGGATATGGTGGTGGGGTGAGTGGTGGTTAAGTGGAGCTAATAAAAGAAAGTTCTCTCTCTCTCTCTCTCTCTCTCTCTCTCTCTCTCTCTCTCTCTCTCTCTCTCTGTGTGTGTGTGTGTGTGTGTGTGTGATGTGTCTGTCTGTCTGTCTCTCATCCACCATGATGTGCCAGCCTCCTGAACCACAGGCCCTAGCTATAGTATGCTATGATATACTGTGCTACCATAAGCCCAAGGCAATGTGCCTCAGGTACCACAAACTGAAGTCAAGAGCTACCTTCTTTTCATTATCTTGGGTATAATTGCAGTGCAACAGAAAACTGACTAACCTAAAAAACATCAAACCATTACTATGCATACATACACCCCATAGGAATTAAATTATTAGAATTCATAGATGATGTCAGTCACAAGGAGTTAGAACACCGGACAGAGTTGGTAGAAAACAGAGATTGTGGAAAACAGTATCTGGAGAGGGCAGGCCTGCAGCGGGCTTTGAACAGGGCAGGGAACATCTCTCCTCAGGGCAGAGCATCTACAAGGGTGGCTGGGGGCTAGTGAGCCAGTTTGCCTTGATAGGTTATGTGCCACACCTGTTCCTCTTGCTGCTTCCTTTAGGAGAAGTTACCCAAGACAGGCTGTTGGGTACACGTTGTTTCTGTGAAGAAGTAGTTTGTCTTGAAAAAAAAAATCTTCGTTTCTATGTCCAAAAAGATAGATGCTAGTGGCGTCCTGCGATCCAGAGAGAAATCACTCAAGTCCTTAGCAGGAGCGAATCAGGTAGGTGTTGTGATATATACCCTGGAAAACCCTCTAGAGGCTTCTACTGAAACTGCTTTCTTACCATGACACTTTCAACGAGTACAAACCCACGCCAAACTCAATGCATTTTTATGACCAGAATTGAAACAAGAGTGGCAAATGCCCCTCATTCTTTTGTACTGGGTCATGACTGTAATCTCATGGCCCCGCTCAGATGTCAACCTCTTGACTGAAAGGGCAGGTAGGTGACACAAGAGTTCATTCTTGTTCCATCTCCAATTTGTTCACTGCAGAGTGAAGAAGGGCACCCCTCGCATAAAGCAAGGCATGAGGCTTTCATTTTGCTTTTAACCCCTGGTGTGTATGTGCGGTGAAGCAAATGGTGCTGGCCCCCCATGCTTGAGTCTCTGTCCAAGTATTTATATCATGCTGGGTCCTATGATGTGGACACACATGTGAAAAAGCACAGACATGTGCACATGCGTATGAATATTCCAACAGTAACCATGGGCTGTGTTCATTTGCCGCTCATTCATCAGAGGCAGGTCTCCCAAGAGCTAATGCATACAGCGTCTACAAAGTCTGGTTATATGCACACTAACCTGAAATCCTATTCTAAATAGTTAAATTTGTTATAGATGCCAGGCATAATAGGACCTAATTTCTGAGAATATGGGATTATGTAAGTATACAGAGTTGGTTAATGGGCCTTCATTTCATATAACTTGACACAGATATATTACACTTGGGGGTAAGAGGCTGCAAGGCTGAGGGCCTTAGCCTTTCTCTATCACAGACTGCTTCAGAGCCATGGACACAGACTCACCAAGATACACACATTCCCCCAAAATAGTTTGTATTATGCAGAGCATATTATTGTCCCCAATAATGCCTATTTTAATACTGTCATGTATTTTCCAAAGACTGTAATATCGCATTGGGTAAAGTACCTTTTTACCCATCACTTTAATGTTCAGTTTGAGCCCCTTTTTTTCTCTCTATAAAAAAATGTTGTTTGTAATAGCAAATGGATGAGTGGATGGAGGAAGAAAGGAGAAATGAGATGGGGGTAGGGAGTACTTCATTGCTTCTTCATTACTGGACCATTTCTTGAATATGAACGTAACCGCCAAGTTCAGGAAGATTCCTCAAGTGCGTGGTTGTTTTCTGACATAATGAGTTTGTTAGAGTGTCCAAGAAATTGTTCAGCTCTTTCCTCAGAGGTTGAGACCCTCTTATTAGACATCTGGGATGCTGGAGCTAGCCTGAGGATTTTCTGTCATGTGCTCATGTCCTTTGGAGGGACACAGAATGGAGACTGACCAGCTCACCATGATACCCAGGGACCTTAGGTTTTCATCGCAGGATTTGAAAGCCTTATGAAGAATCAGATGAAAGACACGCGTTTTCATATGAGGAGCACAATGTCAGTCATCCCTGAAGAGTGTTAAAAGCAATAAAGGTTCATGGACCCAAGCTCTCTGGGCTCTCTTTATCAAAAGATGTGAAGGGTATCAATTCAGCGTAAAGTAATGCAGTATTGCAGATGCAAACAGAATTCCCTAGTGAGCTCAGTCTGGTTGGCATCAGATGGGAATTACAGCCAAGTGAATTCTCCATATTATAACCCTATTATCTCCCTCTCCCTCCATCTATCTTTCCTGGGCTGTGCTTGGTTGGGCCTTATGGAAAGTTATCATTTGGATGCAAAACAATTATCCTAAAACAGTTTGCCAGAGTGGTCTGGACACACAGATTTATCTTCCCTCTCTTTCGCTGAAGAACATCTATCTTCCATGACCTCTTGATTACTGAAGCCTTCAGAATATATTCTTTGGTCTGTGACACTGTGCACAGTGCCGGGCAGAGCATTAAATATCACCCTCTATGATTAATTGGAAGTTAATTAAATCTATCACTGAAACAATGGGAAGGCAATGAGCTATGTAATCATTGCAATAGTAAATGAAATGATGTACAGGTCTCTCCATCTTGCTTATTGACAATGATGGAGGGGTGGCAGACCTTGGATGCCTTGCGAGGCTGGCTGCCTGACCTCACGGGGTGGCTCTCTCTTGCCACAGAGCCCAGGGAGGAGGCAACTGAAAACCTGTTTCTGAGCCCTTTGCTGATGGAGTGAGCCTGTTGTCTGGAATCTCCAAAGTACCCTTTGCAAGGTTCTCCTTGCAATCCGGTGGGTAGAGTATGGGAATGGCTAAAGGAACAATAGAGATGCTGGTTGCTAGGCACCGCTGGAGCAACACTCTGTCTCCAAACTTCAGGATCTCTCCAGAGATACAGTGCATGACCACCAAATTCTCAGTACTTTTGCCTTTCTTTCAAACTTAAGAATCTTCAGCCGGGCGATGGTGGCGCACGCCTTTAATCCCAGCACTTGGGAGGCAGAGGCAGGCAGATCTCTGTGAGTTTGAGGCCAGCCTGGTCTACAAGAGCTAGTTCCAGGACAGGCTCTAAAAAAGCTGCAGAGAAACCCTGTCTCGAAAAACAAAAAACAAAAAAAAAAACCAAAAAAAAAAAAAAAGAATCTTCAAAATGCTTTCATGGTCATGATGGCATGTGGCCCTAACAAATCCCTATACAAATGGAGAGCTATGAGATGACACAAGTGGCTTGTTTGTGCTTATACAGTTGATCAGGGACAGAGGTGACGAAAGCTGATTAGAAAGTCAAATGGACTACTAGGCCTAGCTAAACCCTCAGGCCCTATCTCAGGTCCTATAGTCCACACTTATTTAACTTGTAGAAGGGCACACACAGAAGCCCACAAGCTTTGAGAGGTAACACTAAAGTACTGAGTTACCCAGCATCCCCAAGATCTAGACTGGCATTCCCCTGCATATGTCAGTATTAGTGGAGCTCACTAAGCAGCCGTCTAGATACTCATAAGTCTCTGTTTGCCCTCCCACTGGCAACTTAAACAGATCTGAAAGCTGGATGTCCAAGATGAGGTTTAAGTAGGGGTGGGGCAGGGTGAGGACTCTCCTGGCTGGCAGACAACCGTTGTCTCACTGTAATCACAAGTAGTGAGCTTCCTTTCTTCATAACCCAGTCATGCCATGTTAGGCAAGCCTCAGTCTGACGGCTTAACCTTAATCACCCTCTTAAAGACCAGCCTCCAGCCATAGTCATTTCAGGGGAAACCAAGTGACAGGACTTCTAACACGTAAATACATTGGGGTTGGGAGTCACAATTTAATCCACAGAATAATTTTTAAAAATTATACCTCAATGAGTACTGCAAACTATGATGCCCTCTTTAAACTCTAGTGCATTAGTAGTGAAATTTCCATTTGTTTCAGATATCATTAAGTGGAAGAGCGTTTTCAGTTCTCAGATTAAATTGGGATCCATCCTCCTCCATTTTTCTTCAGGTTCTGTCCCTCTCTGATGCACCAAGTCCCCCTGTGCTCCTTGTTGGCAGGTCCCTGTTTGAGCAAGTTTTGCCATCATGGGAAGGCTGTCAAGAGATCATTATCAATGGATGCCTCACCATCCCAAGGGACCTGTCAAGAGACCAAGCCACTATTTGGGGATCAATCATAAACAAATTAATTAACCAAAGAGTCTTATCACAGTATTGAAATTTAATATTGTTTAGTAACAAGCCAGTTAGGCAAAAATTTTATCACACATAGACAAGAAAGATATCTACCCCTAAAAGATCCTTCTCTTTCTCTCCCTCCTCCAACACAATCAGCCTATCTGTTCTCCATCTCACTGATGATCAAAAGCTTTCAAAAGTATCACACTGGATCTTGTTCCGAAATTGTCCAGTACTAGTTCTTCCCAGGAAACCCACGGGCTCATACACAATGTAGATTCTGTACAGTACATAAATACTCAAACCAGGTTTGGTCTGAAAAGAGAGCCTAGAAAATAATAGCAGGGCGTGCCTTGCTTTTTAAGCCATTGCATGTGTTCTCTTTCTTGAAGCACGCAGCTGCTCTCTCTACCTCCTTCAAGTCATTGATTAAATGCTTCCTCATCAAGTCTCTGGCCTTATTAACAAAATGATGTCTCCACCCTGGCTGTCACTCTCTGATATCTTAGTCTGTCTTTGTTCTAGAATACTAAGCACCATCATGTAGGGGGAGGCTGCTCGTTCATTCCCCATCTGCCCAGACGTGAATAATCACACAGAAACTATATTAATTAAAACACTGCCTGTCCAATAGCTTAGGCTTCTTATTTACTAACTCTTACATCTTAAATTAGCCCATTCCTATTATTTTATATTTTACCATGGGGCTCATGGTTTACTAGTAAAGTTCCGGAGGTCTTTCTCCTTCAGCAACTATATGGTGTCTCTTCAACTCCACCAGCTTTTCTATCTCAGCTTGAAATTCCCACCTTTCTCTATTCTGTGCTGCCTTAGGCCCAAAGTAGCTTCTTTATTAACCAATGGTAATAAAACATATTCACAGCATACAGAGGGGAATCCCACATCATCTTCACATTGTAGTGTTCAGTTCTGTGTCACTTTTCTTTCTCCACAAGACTCCATGAAGTCAGAGGAGTTGCATGTTTTGGTCTTTGCACACTGTACAGAACAGACGAGGTGCCTTGGCGAATGAGTAAGTAGATGGGCAGAATTAAAAGGCAACATGAAACAAGTAAATAAGACAACACCCCAAAGACAAGTCAGTCACACAGGCAGTTGACACAACAAGAACACACAAGTTCAAGCAGCAAGGTGTGATTTCTTACTACCAACCTAACCTCCCAGGACCACAGTTATCTACCTGTGAAAAAGCCTTGAAGCACACGTACCCTTACAGCTCTAACATCCTAGGAGCTGTGCTTTAGATGTCTTCAACTTGAACTTGATAATGTGACATGCTATCAGTTTCAGGAATCCTGGTCCTCATGCTATCCAAAGAGCCAGGCAACAAGAGTTAGAATACATGCACTGTTACTATCTTGCACATAATTGTATTCATTTATTTATATATGGTGTGTGTGTGTGTGTGTGTGTGTGTGTGTGTGTACATTATATGTATTAAGCCATAGTGCATGTGTGGAGGTCAGAGGACAACTTTTTGGAGTTGCTTTTTTCTCTTTCCACATGCATGTGAATTCTGGGGATCTGAAAGCACCTAATGTGCTGACCCATCTCACTGGCCCATGACTATCTCTTGAAGGTCTAGCTAGAAGCTATCCCAGCTCCTTCACCACAAAGGTAGCTAAAGACAGATGCTGCTCCTTATGCTGACTTGAATCTTATGTTTTCTTCAGATATTGGCATTCTTGAGTTTGGACTTTTTTGTAAAAACAATACAATTATTTCATCATAAATCAATCAAATAAATAAATTCTCTCTAAAATATATTTTCGGTTTAAAAATGAACAGGATTAAAGATGAAAGAGAAAGCCCAACATAGAACTTTCCTGAAAATATTTTGCATAGTGAAGAGAGAAGCATGGGCAAGGTGTTTTAGCTCAGGGAAACTCTGGGCTAATATGATAGAATAATTACTTTATTGATGTCACTTCTGGTCATGATGACTTGGTGTATTATAGTCAAGTGAATGCTATTAAAATGACTGCAGAAGTTTTGTTTATCTATTTAGATCTATTGACTTAAAGACTCTGGGCAAACGTACAAAATACTCGTTTGAATTGCAAATTGAATCCATCAGCTAAAGTTACATTTTTTAAAATCAAATTTGGAATCTCAAGCCATTAATTCTTAAATGGTCTTCTGTAGAGTATATGAATTAGCCTATCACAAAGATAATATAACATTATTGAACAACATAAAATAACTTCCTCTTATTTGCCCATAATGTCTGCATTCCAGGTTTCCTGACTCCCTCATAATGCCTGATGGTGCCACGGGGCAAATACGTGTGAATTGCACTCGCTGTATGAAAAGTGACTTCGGAAGAGGCGTATTGGGGCTTTCAAGATGATTCCCTGTCAATAGCCTCTACATCAAACTGCCTCGGTGTCTAGGTCAAGCAGTGTTCTCCATAGATTCAGCCCTGTCCAGGCGATGCAAAGGCTGAGGTGTGTGAGCTGTGTCTTTTAAATCAGCGCTGGTTGCAGCAACCTTGGGCAGAGGAGAGAACAGTGGCCTGGTTTACTTTGTGATGAAGGTGGTGGATCTTGTCTTTTGCAGGGAAGTAAAATGCATGTGGCTAGATTATAAGATGTTCTACCATGTTCCAAGTTTCCTTAGCCTTCTGGTCCTATGAGAGAAACCTCAAAAAGTGTGTGATGATGAAAGCAGAGAGAATTAGAGATGTTATTACATAAGGAACCATGATGCCTTCAAGGATAATTAGAAGGAAAACAAAGATGTTTGCCTATTTTGAAAGGAAGCCCGGCAGCCCTGGAAGGACAAAACAGCCTTTGTCTGCCTTGGGACTCAATTCACTTAGAGCAGAATTGCCAAGCTACTTGCCATCCTGTAGCCTCTGAATTGAATAAAAAGGAGAGGATTAGAGTTTTCACTTTCAGTCGCATTAAATAAAGCATGTATAAATAAATATGCAGAGAGCAGGAACCCGAAACAGTCAGAGTCATCAGTTTTGCGATGCCTTTGTTTTAAGGTCTTGCTCCTTTGCCTGGGGTTGAGTTCTTTAGGCCAGAAGACCCTCTTGCAAAGTGGAAATTTGGTTTAGTCGACATCTTTAAAAATCCTTTTGATGCCAAAAAACTGTGGCTAGGTAGTTGATGGAGCTGGTGCCATATTTGATATCATATTGACATAGCCATTATCCCCTATCTTCATTGATCAATCAGGAAAATTAAGACAATAAATGATGCCCAAGCTTTTGCTCTGCTATTCAGCACCTGTGGCTTTCACAACTATGTTCCACATTTCTTCTTTCCATATGTATCACCTGTTCTCTTGGTTACTGGAAGGCGACAGGGCAGTGAAGCTGGCACGTCTGAGTTCAGACGCTGGTTCTGGCCCTCATTCGGTAGACAGCCTTTGGCACATAAGTCATCTGACTGGAACCTTCATACAAAGTAAGTGGGAGAACGTCCATAAGCACTTACACAGGTATTGATTTGTTTTTCTGTTGCTTAAACACTGACAAGAAGCACCTGAGGGGGAAATGGTCCATTCCAGTTTCAAGTTAAGGCTCCTCACTGAGGGCAACCAAGGCAGGAACTCAAGGCAGAAACTGAAAGCAGGCACTCAAGACAGGAACTGGACTCAGGAATGAAAGCGGAGCACATGGAGGAGTGCTGCTTACTGCACTGGTTTTCGTGCTTTCATCAGTCTGCTTTCTTACCTCCCAGGCCGACCTCTAGGAGTGGCACTGCCCTCAGAGGACTGGGTCTTCCCACATCAACTCTTAATTGAGAAAATGTCCACAGGTCAAGCCGATGGAAAAAGTTTGTCAGTTGAGTTTCCCTTCTCCCAAGTGACTTCAGTTTGTGTTAAGTTAACAAAAACTAACCATCACAGCATGGTCCGGGAAATGTAATGAATGCCTAACACATGACAACCATTTTAATTAAATAAAATATTAAACAACATAAATGTTCAAGATCTTTATTGTTAGTTCATAAATATAAATTCAGAACAGAAATAATGTTCAGAGTGTACATTGAATACCTGCTCGTTCTCACACAGAATTCATGAAAGAAGAATTAAATCTGCCTTCTATGAAAACATCAGGAAGTTACCACAGCCCATCACACATCAATCTCAATCAGGAAGTGCTTACTTCTTAATTATGGCAAATATTAAAAGGATGAACCTTCTTATTCCCAGAAAAGTTAAGTGTTAAAGTTACTTCACATTGTGGCAATCAGGGGCCTGTAGAGGAACAGACCCAATGGAAAGAGGGAGAGTATTAGGCTGTCTTTTATAATCAGAGGCAACATAAAGCCACAGTGGTTGACTAAATCAGAGATCTGCTCGGGACAATGATGTAACCCCAATCTGAGGCTGGGAGCCTAGAAGCTTTCTAGAGAGGGGCTCCATGAGTCCACACTCAAAGGCTAAAGACACTAGAGTCTGGTATTTATGGGTGACGCCAACAGCAAAACACATCTGCACTGAAAAAGAACCAAGCTTGCAGGTACAGAACATCACTCTTTCTGTCGGATCAAGGCTCCTGGCATGCTGCATGGTGTTGCCCACTTTCAGGGTGATTGTTGCCCTCCTCCTGTTGACTGATGTATCAACTGTCCATAGACTCAACCTCAAAAGCATATACAAAACTGTCCTATTATTGCATTGCATTTTAGTCAAGTTCATAACCAAGATCAGTCAGCATCAATCCCTCCTCCCAAGAGAGAAATGAAAGGAACTTCTAGATCCTAAGCGATGCCTGGGCTGTGCCCATCCCTCAAGCAACCCTGGCTTCATGAAGAAGGAAGCTTTTGTTTTACATTGTTACATTTTTTTAATTGACATGTTTGGACTTTTTATGAAGTAAAATATGTCTCGAATCAGGTATACGTTTGGGTAAGATCAACAATCAATTACCTTAATTTTCTGTCATTTCTTCATGGAGAGCACTTTAACACTCTCCTTCAATTACTTTTAAGATACGCACTGTATTGCCAATCATACCCACCCTGCTGCTCATCAACATTCCAGAACTTGGTCATCTTATTTAACAATAGCCTTGTTCTTGTTTTGTTTTCTGTGTCATGGGAGAATTCAGATGAAATATGATCAAATTGAGAGTTTTTAAAGCCTTCTACTAGATGACGCTTTCAAAACGACTCCAGAGACATGTGGCTTCACTGCAGGCCTGGTCCTTTCCCCAGCTGGATCAGCAGTCATGGCAAAGGAATTCACAAAGCATATTTAGTGTGTAAATGGTGGGGCAGGGGTCTGGATGGGAGCATTCGCAGCTGCTCTCTTCCCACAGATAATTTCTACAAAGGGCTGAGAGTCAACAAACAGAATATTTAACTTGCTGGATAGCTTGCTTAAAGGGGTAGTATACTTGGAAATTCTAACCCTCTCATCTTTCCTTCTTAAATAAATCAAAGTATAACATGGACTTTTCTTTCATTGTCATGAGCCACAGAGTTGGAGTGGTGAAAACATAGGTTTGAATCCCAGATGTTATTGGGTGCTTTGTGTAGATCTGATCAAAATACTGAGGACAACTTAACAGAACAAAAGTTTACTTTGTCTCATGGTTTAACAGGCTTCAAGCCATGGTGACATGGCCCTGTGTGGTTGGGCAGAGCATCATGGAGCATGTGACAGAGGAAGTCATTCACCTACCACTAGAGAGGAAGCAGAGAAAGATACAGGAAGTGAACAGAAAGATACAGCCCCAGGACAGTGACTTGTGTTTTGGATAGCATCATGTCAACTTGACACAAGTTAGAGGTACCTGGAATGTGGGAACCTTAACTGAGAAAATGTCTCCATAAGATCCAACTATAAGACATTTTCTTAGCTAGTTTTTGATGTGAGAGGAACCAGCCCACTGTGGTGGTGATGTCCCTGAGCTGGTGGTGCTGGATTCTATAAGAAAGAAGGCTGAGTAAATCACGTGGAGCAAGCCAGTAAGCAGCACCCCTCCATGGCTCTGCATCAGCTCCAGGTCCCTGCCCTGTTTGAGATCCTGTCCTGACTTCCTCCAATGATGAACATTGATGCAGAAGTGTAAGCCAAATAAAATCTTTCCTCCCCAACTTGCTTTTTGATCATGGCGTTTTGTTGCAGCAATAGAAACCTTAGGTTAAGACAACTTGTCTCTTCCACTTAAGCCTTGTCTACCTTCTGAAGCTTATATCACCTCCCCAGGTAACATTACTGGATCAAGGTATAGCACATTATCTCATATTCAAATCATAGCATCCAGTATGGGCTACTTCTTAGCTTTGTATACTAGAAACTGAGTCTCAGTTCTTTAGTTGTTACATATAAAGTGTTTGACAGACTGCATAGTTATAGCAATTAGTGAAGAAAATTTTATTTATGTTATCATTACTACAACTAGTATTCCATCTCTTAAAAGAATGTTTTGGGAAATGGGAAATTTTCCAGATTAAACACAAGGGTAATGCCAATAATCTTTCATATGACTGATTATTTTCTAGGTTGGTCTTATTTTTAAAGGTTCTTGTGTTGGGTAGTATAAAATAAAAGACTGATCTAGGAAAGAATCATGGTGATTTATGCTCAAATATATCTTCACAGCTTCATCACCATAACACCTAGGCATTCGTGTGGACAACATCATTTCATCATAAATGAGAAGGTAGTCCTATTGAACTCTAATCCCTCCATTGATTTATGGTCCCAAGTTCCTCCAAGGATTTTCACAAATGCCCGTGACGTTTCCTAGTGCCGGACTTTGCATTTGGGTCTGTGATTTAGATGACAGATGTGTGAAATCATATGTAGCCAGACAAATCCCTGGTGATAACACATTCGAGGGGCCTCAAGCAGTGATGGATTAAGGTCCAATCAAGCAGATCAGCTAATCTGAGCCCTTTCCAGTGACACTGGCCCTGACGCTTTAAAGGGGCACCCCAAACAAATTACTTTCCAGGAATGATGCTTTCTGTTGTGCATCTTACGCCTTCCCCACAGCCAGCTCTCGAAGCCATTGGAGAAGACCTGCCCACATCAAGAGAGCAGCTTATTATGACTAGGGTTAACCTTTGCCTCAATGGACTGGCTAATTTCACTTATAAAATCTCATATTCTGAGTGGTGATGGGGTTGTATTGTGTCAGTTTGACCATAGCTATTTTGAAGGCCGGACAATGCAGAAGTCATATATCCAGGGATTTGATGATATTTTCTCATATGTTACAGAGCTTATTCTGAAGAGCTGATAGTTGGGAAATCAAGGCTGGTTCGTAGAAGGGAATACTAGACAAGCTACACTCTGCAACCTTGCCCAACACTGAGACACCAAGGCCATGGGTGAACTTATTGTCACAATGGATTGTCTCGGGTATACTTACAGGGAAATCAGAAGGAGGCATGGAAATCATTCTTGTGTGTATAAGTAAAGGAATATAGCATGAGATAAAGAGCTCCCCTAAAATAAAAAGCACAAAAATCAAATTTCTGAATTTTGCAAGAAGCTGTGTAGCACAATGAAGTTCCTTCATCCTATCCTCCTATGGTGTTCCTGTTCAGTTTCAGAAAAAACAGATTTAAATGAAGTACTAAATTAAAATTTCTGGGAACTTGTTTTTTTAAATTTTGTGTTCATAGGGTTAACTTTAGACTATCTTTTTCTTTTCCATGGTTAACTAAAGTATTAGCCAAAGCAATATTTTACATACATCAGTGTCTACCAGTGGCAAGCCTTTAAGCAAGTCTGTGTTGTGTGCTTTGAATAATCAAGAAATGTACAATAAGGAGTCTGATATTATTCGATGTGTGTTGTGAGCTTGAAAAGCAAGTAGATAAAGGTACAGGTTTGTGATTTGGATTTTATCTTCACCTTATTTCTCACTGGAGTGTTAGTCACCGAATTCATGGTCCACAGTCACTTGAGTCTGCTGCTTTGGGGGTTATGGCCCCGCAGTGGAGCAGGGAGTGCATGGTGGGCCAAGCAGCAAAGAGACAGGGAAAGGTGCTAATTGCTCAATATCCCTCCCAGGTGCATGCCTCCTATGGCACAACTTCCTTTCAAGGAGTTCCACCTCCTAAAGAGTCCACCACTCCCCAACTCCCCAACACTACAGCAGCTTCCTTTCAAGGAGTTCCGCCTCCTAGAGAGTCCACTCCCCAACACTACAACAGGCTGCCAACAAACCTTAGGCCTAATAGCCTCGGGGGTGCTTAAAGTTTAGACCTGGCTCTCTCTTCTTCCCTGGGGTCTATCCGTGCCACTGTTGTTAGACCATCTCAAAGCTGACAGTGTATATGCTCCTGATTCACCACTGACACCTCCTTTAAAACAAGTCCTGCCTTATATGTGATTATTATTGCGCTGCTGACTAGCATTTATTCAAGATCTTGGGAAGTTAATTCAAACAGGAGACCCCTAATTCCTATACCTATACTGTACCATGCATCCCTTATCTCATTTTTGGTATCCAAAACAGACAACCACAATAATGCAACTATAAAACTGAATGTGTAGTGATTTGAAAGAAAATGACTCCCATAGGGAGTAGCACTATTAAGAGGTGTGGCCTTGTTCAAGGAAGTGTGTCTCTGCGGGATGGACTTTGAGGTCTCTTCTGCTCAAATTTCCCTCAATGTGACAGTTGACTTCCTTTTGCCTGTAAGATGTAGGACTCTCAGTTTCTGCCTGCATGCCACCACACTCCCCACCATGATGATGATGAACTGAGCCTCTGAAACTGCACGTGAGCCACCTCGGTTAAATGCTTTCCTTATAAGAGTTGCCATGGTCATGTCTCTTCACAGCAACAGGAAACCTAGCTAAGACAGAGGTTGGTACTTGGGACTGTGGTGTTGCTGAGACAGGCCTGACCATGATATTATTTGGAGTAATATGGACTTTGGTACTTTGGGTTATGAAAGCAGTGGGATGCTTTAAGCACTGCTTGATGGGCCACACTAGTAGGAGCATGGAAGACAGCAGTGCTGAGTATAATTTGATGAACTGTCTGGAGCTGGATCAAGAAGTTACAGATTACAATATGTTGCCTAGAGATTGTTCTTGTGATATTTTGGTAAAGAAAGTGGCTGTCTTTGCCTTTGTCCAAAGAGTCTACCTGAGGTAAATGTAAAGAGATTTATTTGTGTTAATCTCAAAACAATCTAGTATAGACTTTGTCATGTGGATCTAATAAAGAGATATAATGGAAAGGGGCAAGCTGAGCAAGGAAAAATATTTGGAGAGAAAGGGGACACCAGAAAGTGGAATAAAGCTAAATCCTATTTTCAAGGAGATAAACAGATTAAGAAATGGAATTAAGAGAATGGTGACCTCAGGGCAAGATCCCACCCAGCTAAGTTTCCAACTTGGAAAAAGGAACTAATAAGGAAAGCTTAGAGCCAGGTGTGGTGGGTTGCACTTTTAATACCAGCCCTGGGAAGGCAGATCTCTGAGTTTGAGGTCAGCCTAGCCTACAGAGCAAGTATCAGGACAGCCAAACTTAGGCAGTAAAGGACAGAAAGCTGGTGAAGATGTAATTTAATGTGAGGGTCATGTTCCGGTCCCAGTGAGCAGCAGAACTTGCTGGCTTGGTCAAATGGTTCTGGCTTTAAA
Source organism: Arvicola amphibius (assembly GCF_903992535.2). Taxonomy (NCBI): domain Eukaryota; kingdom Metazoa; phylum Chordata; class Mammalia; order Rodentia; family Cricetidae; genus Arvicola; species Arvicola amphibius. The sequence continues at coordinate 6,856,356 of NC_052047.1, read as the reverse complement.
GTTAAGGATAAATAAAGAAGTTATGGAATAAAGTCCCTGAGGCCAGGCATGTTTTAGGGGTGTCCCTGCATGGAAGCCCAGAGAGGTCATTGTGTGAAGCTGTGAAGGTGAAGTCTGAATTGCCTTGGAGATCCCCAGATGTTAGAGATGACAGAGTCATGGAATACCTGCTGAAGAGAGCGCTAACAGGGAATGGAACTAGCCCAAGAGAAAGAAGTGTGTTGTTGTCAACAAAGTCGAATGGATTTGGAGATGTGGAGAGGATTTTGACATTAGACATGGAGATGCATAGTTTGGAGTTTGTCCAGCTGGTTTTCAGTCTTGCTTTGGTACAGTATTTTCTTGCTATGCTCCCTCCCCTGCATTTTGGAAGAGTAACATATATCCCATACCATTATATGTTGAAAGTATGTGATCTGCTTTTTGATTTTGATTCTATGGAGGATTACAGTTAAGAGATTGCATGAATCTCAGAAGAGACCTGAACTTCGGACTTTTAAAAATTGTTGAGACTGTGATAGACTATCGGAACTTTTGAAATTGGACTAAATTCATTTTGCATTATGATATGTCTCTAAGCCTCTGGGGGCCAGGGACTTGAATGTAGTAGCTTAAAAGAAAATGACCCCCAAAGAAAGTGGCACTATTTGGAGTCTTGGCTTTGTTGGAGGAAGTATGTCACTGTGGGGGCAGGCTTTGAAGTCTCTTTTGCTCGAGTTTCCCTCACTGTGACAGTTGACTTCTTGTTGCCTGCAAGATGATAGGGATGTCTCGGTTTCTCCTGTAGCACCACATCTGCCTGCTTGCTGCCACACTCCTCACCATGACGATTCTGGACTGAGCCTCTGAAACTGCAAGTGAGCCGCCTCAGTTAAATGCTTTCCTTGTAACAGTTGCCATGGCCATGCTGTCTCTTCACAGCAACAGGAAACCTAACAAGACCGTGGGGCATCTCCCGAACCAGTCATAATGAATTCAGTAAAAATTTTTTTGCATGGGCAAGAAATACGAGCTACTCTCACTAAATTCCCTTTTTTAATATTGCTTTTATTTGCAGGAACCTCTGTGGACTTCTTTGAATTTATGTGGAAGCAGCAGGTGTCTATATTGCATTAATTAGAGAGCCTAAAAAGATAAAAAAAAAAAAAAATGCCGTGCACAAACAAGAATGAGACTGTGACATCACCAAGCCTAAAGTTTACAAAATCGGAACTGTCCTGTGTCCCTAGGTTTTCACACTTAACCTAGCAAAACGCTGAGAAGCAGTAAGTTTTTAAAATACTATCCCTTGCAGGTATCTCATTGGGACAGTACCGTCTGTCACCTCTGTGACTGCTATTCGCTTTTGGTCTATCTCTGCTCTTGTCCTATAGTTGCCAAGATGAGTAGTTACAGCAGAGTAAGCACAGCAAACAAAGCTGAAAGAACTTCCTGGCCCTTTGCAGAAAAAGCATTCAACCATTCCACCTCTCATTTCATCTTCCCAAGGCGATGTATAATATTCAGAAGCTAGATTATATGTTTATGGCAGATCTTCAGTGATTTTGCAATAAATGCAACTCATCTACTTGTGTTTGATGCTGCAGGGAGTGTCGCATAGACGTGTGTGCATGTGGACATGTGCCCCTAAGTTCTGTGGGTGCACCTGCTGTGAGAGATTCCCGACTAGCCGGAGGCTCTGGGTGTTGTGTCCACTGAGCGACCACCATGGAAAGACACCACCTGACACCAGGAGAAAGAAGCTAGGGTCCCAGTGACGTCACCTTGGACAAGTCATTCAACCTCTATTCTCTCAACTTTGGGATGAGAGTTCTCTCTCCTGTTTCCCTCTCGGGTTTGTATGAATCAGATGAAATTCTTCCTCTGTGAATCCTTTATTACCCCATGGATTACATAACACACACAGTGTTCCAAGGCTTTTAATATAAACGGCATTCAGAACACGGCTATTGCAGTCAGCTGACAATTTTGGGCCTCCAATACCATCACCATGAACTTTCTACATGGCGTGCAAGAACCATAGGAAAGAAAACATCACTTTGAATTAAGAAATCTTGAGACTGAGGATCAACACATGAGGTCCTCTGGTCCATGTCCATGCTTGAAGTAATTTCTAAGCAATCTCCAAAGATGTCAGCGGTCTTCTCCCTCACACCGCCGGGGATCCATCCCACGGCATCTGCACCAGCCCTTCCCGCCCTTCGCTGTGGCTCAGACCTGCCTCTCTTCCCTCCTTTCTCTCTACCATCTCCTTTATCCTCACCATGCTCCTCTTTGATCCTTCACTCATTTCTAATTCTGAAGGCCCTTTGAGGAAGGGGGAGGGGAGGAAAACAAAAGGTTAATTTTCTCCAGCCTGCCCAGGCCGACTTAATGTAACAGAAGGCAGCAAATTGTATTGATTTAGTGACATGCAACTGTCCAGAAAGAGGTATTTATACATTATTCAGGACAAACACTGTCATAATGGACAAACAGCAGCAGCATCTGGGATGTTAATGTCTACAAATAAGATTATTCTTTGAAAGGATTAGGATGAAGCATTTTGTGTAATTAGATTTCTCCGTTTCAGGAATGAATTGCCTTTTAGCAGTAAAAGCTGTCACTGAGGGAGCCATTAGCTCCTTATAACTGAATTAAATGCATAATTAGTGACATGATCACATTAGGATTTGTTTCATTTTTAACTAATCTGAGGAGGGAGGGACCAGGGGAGAGTTGGAGAGAGGAGGCGGAGCCATTTCCAGGTCACTGCGGCCTTCCTCAGCTGGGATAGGCCTCAGCTGGTGTGCTGAAGTTGGTAAAAGTCAGGCGTGTGTGAATCAGAGCCCAGGCCTCGCCACGGCGACGGCCAGGCTATTCATCACTGGGTGGTGGGTGACAGTGACTGATGGGCTAGGCCCAGGCCTGGCACTTCACCAGTGCAAGAATCATACGAGCCAGGGAGCAGAATGACAGCTGGAGCGCCGTGTCAAGTGGTGGAGAGACCAGAGCTATTAATAATGTGTGCCACATGATCTCAGCCGCGAGAAAACAATGATTTAGACATTGGTGAGAATAAAGATTTTACATTTAGTCCGGAGGTGACTCTTCCCCATGGCACTTGTAGAATAAATCGCTATGCAATCAGCATGTATGAAATCAGGCAATGCATATATTAGAGACTGGCTCACGAGGGAGGGGCGTGAGTGGGGATGTTGAAATCTTTGCGTAGTCTACGTGCTCCTAACTCCCTCTTCCTGGACTTCTGCGGCTGCTTCGGGTAGCCGGGGTAAAAGGACGATGAGAGACTGTTTTCACTCAGTCCCTTGCTCGCTAACTCACTTTTCCCTTCCCTGACTTTGGGATCCAACCATGGATGGCATGGGAGTACTAAGATCTAAGATGCTCGCTAGCTCATGGAACTTAACTGAACCGAAAAGGAACTGGGAATCAAGTGTGCCTTGCTAAAACGTTGGCATTCTCTCTACCTTAGGGACCCTAAATCTTGTTTCTTGGTCTGAGAATTAGGAGACACAGAAGTGAGAGCAGGGTTGGAGAAGAAGGTAAGCAGTAAATAATGTTTGTTCCACATTATAAAGCCTGTGGCACTTTGAAGGTAAAGGACTCCCTCAACTTTGTGAGGAAGGAGCTCCCTCCCAGTGTGGCCTGAACCAACTCACAGGGAGTGGAAATCATTGGATATCAGGTTCTTGATGGTTTGAGGTTTCTACCTGTAGTGATGAGGATTTCTCCAACGAACACGGAAGTGAAGAATAATTAAGATGTCTCACCATCTCCAAACCCCAGCACTCCTCCACTAACATCACTAGAGATTCCTGGGGTTTACTGGTATGGGGTCATCTTTGATAGAGTGCACCTCAAAGACAGGAAATAAATTATGATTTAATGATCAAATGGATACCCTTGCAGAACTGACATCCTACAGTACATGTTCATGATGTGGTGCTTCAGAAAGATCGACTCATGATGATCAAAACTGGCTGAGAGATGTGGTTGTCACTGGTAGCCAGGATGGTTTGGGTGAGATGTTCTTTGTGCCCACCTGAGGGATGGTGAGGACTCACTAAGGTCTTGATAACCTTTGCAAAGTCATACAAAAATCCCCTCAACTAACAGCTCAGCAATGAAGAAAGGAATTTATACTCTTTACAGATGCCATTTTAGGACATTTTTACTTTCAAAACAGACTTTTTGTGCATTGCCTGAACCCTATGGAGCTTTCATAATGTTATGCCAGGGAAATGTATGTAAAAATTCACATATAACCTTTATATATTGGTGGGCATTAAGATTTTCCTGTTCTTTGAGGCAAATATTGACCTTGACTTCACCTCGGTCAATATTTACCTCTCAGGTCAATAGATTTTGATGTTCACCTCAACAGAAGTCAATATCTACTTATTATCTCATTTCTATCTGCCAGGTGCCCGTGTGTAATCAGTAATGTGAATTTTCTTCCCTTATGCATTTTCTGAGGTTAAGATGGGATTAATTTGGGACCTTCTGCTTCCCATTTGTTAAATACTTTCTCCCCGCTGGAGCTCATGGCAACCCTAGTGCAGAATGTTAACTATGTGTTTTCTCCTTGCTCTCACTCATGTCAGGGGAAACATGCACAGAAAACAGAAAATGATTTAAAATAAAAGTATTATTATATTCAACAAATATTTATTGTCCTTCATATTTCTGGCCATATGATTCGTGCCCTCAGGAAGCTTTCTGGGATGACCTAACCTTCCCAAACCTCTGCTTGTTGGAGGAGGTAAAGCAGCTTGCTCCAACATCTCTAGAATAGTTCATTTGTTTATGTTTTGTTTAGTTTGGGGTAGAGGATGTAACTTTTACAAATACCTACATACTCAAGGTTGTTCCAGTGAGCAGGCTCTTGGGATGCAGGCACGTTGGCTTGCTGTATTGTCTGATGTCTATGGTGTGAATACTCATGTCATGGCTAACTCCAAGCCACAGGTGTGTCATCACTTCTGGGGCACTGGGAAGAGACAGCCACCTCCAGCATACTATCGCTACTTCCTTTTTCTTATAATTTTATTATTTCTTATTTGTGTTTGGAGGGGTAGTTTATATGTGTGGATGTATGTGTATGGAGAGGTGTATGCACAGTCATTTGGGAGGTAGACATGTGGATGTATGTGTATGTAGAGGTGTATGCTCAGGTGGGAGTGGTTACACATGGGGATGTATGTGTGTGTAGAGGTGTATATGCACAGGTTGGGGGTTACACATGTGGGTGTATGTGTGTGTGTAGAGGTGTATGCATAGGTGGGGGTGGTTACACATGTGGATGTATGTGTGTATGTAGAGGTGTTTGCACAGGTTGGAGGTTACACATGTGGATGTGTGTGTGTGTAGAGGTGTTTGCACAGGTTGGGGGTTACACATGTGGATGTATGTGTGTGTAGAGGTGTTTGCACAGGTTTGGGGTTACATATGTGGGTGTATGTGTGTGTGTAGAGGTGTATGCATAGGTGGGGGTGGTTACACATGTGGATGTATGTGTGTGTGTAGAGGTATATGCACAGGTGGGGTGGGTTACACATGTGGATGTATGTGTGTGTGGAGGTATATGCACAGGTAGGGGTGGTTACACATGTGGATGTATGTGTGTGTAGAGATGTATGCACAGGTCTGTGTGTAGAGGCCAGGTGTCAACAATGGGGATAGATCCTCAGGTACCGTTCACTTTGATTTTTTGAGTTTGGGCCTCCCTGGGACAGCTTCAGCTTGCTGCCAGCTGTCTCCATCTTCTGTGCATTGAGATTTACAAACCTGAACCACCATGGCCTGCTTTTTAAGTGGTTCTTGGTGCTCACACTCAGGTCCTCCTTGCCAGGTCTTCCAGTGCCACTGTTCACCTTCTATGCCATTTGGGGAATCCCCTTTATCTTCATTTCTTCTCCACATCCCTTGTTTTTCAGCATAACTTTTTGGGGAATATACTTCTTAAACTCACAGGTTTAAAAACATCAGATCAGTTAATATACAAAGAGTAAATTATCCAAGATTAGTAAACTCCACCGGAATGTTCACACATGGCTAGGCGAAAGGACTTGGGCCTCCTCTCATGGAACGATGAGATTGTGAAATTTGAGTCTCGTGGGTTTTCCTTGGCTCTATGGAAGGACCAAATGAATCTCCTGAAATATTTCACCGGTGCCCCAGCACCCATACTTCTGATCTAATTGCCCCGTCCTTTAACCAAATTCTCAATAAAACCTGACTTAGACTCCTTCGTTCTGCTCGTGTTGAAAACCTACTCTGTCTTCCGTGCCCTCCCAGAGTCCTAAGAGCCCCACCATCGACGGGCAGCAGTAGTGGGAGGGATGACTTACATCACTTAGGGGAAGAGGCCCCTCTAGGCTCTTCTTTGCCACGTTCATCACTGCTGTCCTTTCCACTGTAATCTCCTCATACCCACTTTTAGGTTTTGACTGTCGCAGTGGGGTTTTCATTGGTCTGTTTATGTTTGAGAAAGGGACCTCTTATGCTCTGGCCAGCCTGGAACCGACTCTGTAGAGCAGGCTGGCCTTAAACTCAGAGCTCAACCTGCCTTTTCCTTCCAAGAGCTGGGGTTAAAACTCCACCCTAACACTTGGCTATATACACCCTGTCGTCCTCAGTTTATAAATAGAGTCATGTACTTGTGTGCCTGTAGGTGCCGTACATTGAAATAGGTGTGATACTGCTATCTCCATGACCACTAATGTGTGACCATCACTGTGATGACTGTGTACGTGGTGTCTGTGGCAGTAGTGGGCAGAGTGGGTGAAGAACAACTTCCTTATCCAAATGTATTCTCGTGTGTGTGTGTGTGTGTGTGTGTGTGTGTGTGTGCACGCGCACGCGCGTATGTGTGTAGATGCCCATGGATGTTAGAGAGGGACTTCAAGTTCCTTGGAGCTGGAGTCACGGGTGTTTTTTAGTAAACCACCCAATGTGAATGCTGAGGTCCAAACCTGGATCCTCGGATAGAGCTGTAAGTGCTCTTAACTTTGCAGGCATCGTTCCAAATCCAACTCTGAGATTTTTCAGCTTTTGTAGCTTTTGAATCTATTTCTGTGTTAAGCTCCATTGTGATTTATATGCTGACGATAACAGATTTGTTGACAAGAGAGCTCAAACTGTAACTTTGGATTTTAAAAGCGTGCTGCAGACTTTCTCCACAATTCCTCTATAAAGTGTGGTAATGAAGGCCCTGGGGTGTGGGCAGGGCTGAGCTGGGCAAAGACTGCTAGGCAGACAGATGCTCTGAGTGTCAGAACTTGTGGAATATCAAAACTTCCCTGTGGCTCTACCTGGGAGTCACATGAACTGGGGGAAGAACAGGTTTATTTTCCAAAAATATTTAGACTGGGTGCCTACTCACTTACCTTCTCACCTCAGACAAGCTATTTAGCCTATCTGAGCTTCCACATCTTCATCCGTTAAATGGGAATTTTAATGCACGTATCTTAGTCATGAAAATTAAAATACCAAAAATCATCTGAAAGTCCTGATAGATACAAGAATTTTATTTTGCTCCCTCTGCCCATCATCACCACAAATACCACACAAACAGGAATTGCACTGATAGTAGGACTGTATGTATTTTAATGCACTACACATCCAGGCATACACATGCATGTATACACATCATATACATATGCACACAGATAACACCTTGTATAAATTATGGTCTCAAACTGTGGGTGTGATGAGGAATCAATCATGAGATTGACCACAGTCGAGAAGAAGGTGACAAAGAGTGGTGACTGTCACCTTGTGTCCTCAGCAAGCAGAACGGGGTAAAAGTATTCAGATGTCATCTCAGTGGATCACCACCGGACTGTCACAAAAACAGAATCAAATTCTTGCAAGAAATCATCAAATCTATTTGTCCTGATTTTTTCTTTAATGAAGACAATAGCACTTTCTCTAGATAAAGGCCTACTTTAAAATTTGGATTTCTAGGGAACAGTATAGAAACAACTTCTCAGGTGACCAGAACGTCAATATGAACACAAGTCACATGATGAGACAGAAAGAGTTTTTCATTCTGGCATTTCCTAAAGAGGAAAAGCAAACATCAGGAAGTAATTCCTATGAATAAAACTTAAATTCGCTTTAAATGTCATAATTTTTCTTACTAGAAAGAGTCTCCCACCGAGATAGAGTGACTATGAATGTCTATCTAATGTTATTAAGCCAAGAATCCTGCCCCTTCCCTGATCTAAACATGTCAGAGGTGCCCCTTCCATGGACTGAGAGGCTTTCTCTTCTCTGGCCTCAACGACTGCAGCAGTGGACGTGTTATAAAGCTGTTTTGGCCCCATAGCCCCGCAGCTTGCTGGTGGCTGAAGTGAGATGTGTTCCCTCAGGGAAGATTCCTCTTGCCAATGACCAGCTCTGCTCCCATCTTGACTGACTCATTCACCTGTAGAGGTAAGAAGCAACGGTCTCCATGGTTCCCAGCTGCTGCTCACTGGCCTGTTGCTTTCTGTTCCCTCCAAGATGTACAATATAGAATTCAGCCCAAAGAAAAACAGCTTCCAGTGGGCAAAGACACTCATTTCCAAGAGATGTGCACAGCCTGACGCGGTTAGAACGGTGATCGTTTCGGTTCTAAACTGAGTGTGACGGAAATCAATAGCTCTCTTTCACCTCTGAAAAACTGGGTTCAGATCTGAATTTGCTCCCCAGTGAAATCAATTTGGTGGCCTCTTAACCCAGTGTCTGGGAACCACTGGTCCCCATCACACAATCACCCTGCCGCTTTTATTCAGCCTGGTTGCCTTTTCTTGGGAGAGATGAGAGATCAGAGGTGAGAAAGGAGCTGAGAGGGGGCCAGGAATGAAAGGTGACCAGGAGGAACCTGAGGGCCACCAGTCAATCCTGCTGGCTCCCTGCCAAGGGGGAATCTGATGGCAGCAAAGGCTCCCTGCCAGACACTTGTAGAGAGCCTTTCTCTCCTGCTAATCCTAGTTGTGCTGTCCATTCCCTTCTTCTTTTATAATTAAAACAAACTTTAGACTGAAAATTCACAGTGAAAGGTATACCAGGTTTTGAAAGAGGAGGGGATATTTATCAATATTACTTAAAATGTTAAGTCCAAAGGAACCAAAAACTTAAAATACTCTCAAAACTCCCAATTTTAATCAGCTCTCATGCCAAAACTGTTCTCACATTTTTAATATTGCTGCCCTGGCATTATCTTTAAAGGAATTATGTATGTACATATATTCTGTATATGTAGGAACTGAGAGATAAAGAAGTGATTGATTTCTGCCAAGATTGTCATCCTCTATCGCCAAGGTCGAGTGTGTAGATAATCTCCTTAGGATTTGTTTTTATTATTTTTAGTTACACAAGTGTGCATGTCCATGTGTGTGTATAGGCAGGCAAGAAAAGGTGCTCAAGAGACCAGAGGAACCAGAGCCCCTTGGAGCTGGAGTCATGAGTCACCTGGCCTGGGTACTGAGGGCAGAATTCTGGTCTCAGCCAGGTCTTATATAAGCTCCTAACTGCTGGCTGTCTCTCTAGATTATAGCGTATAGATATTCACAATGACAGCATTCTTTAAAATGTTTCATTCCCAGTTCTTTTGAAATTTTAGGAATTTGGCTTTCAGGACTGTAAAAAGTTTAACTTTATATACAAAAATAAGGTTTTGGCTCCGTAGTCAACAACAAAGCCAACAAGAGGTATCCTTACTATTTGAAAACAGCACAGCGTGGCCTGGAGTGTACAGTCTTGCTTCCACGTGGCTGAGGCTGTTTACCCACCACATGAGAACGCGCTCAGTCCCTTCCCTTAAAGCTGAAAAATTACAACCAAATTAGCTTTTGGACGTTTGTATTTAAGGGTTTGTTTTTTCTTATAATAATTTAAAAAGAAATTTTGAAATTCAAACATAATGATATAGCTTTCCCCTTTTCCTTTCTTCCTTCCAAGCCCTTCCTTGTATGTACCTCTCCCCGGGGATTTTTTAACATGCTTTAAAACATTTTTTTGACAAATTTATTTAAACACATTATTTACTTTTTCGCTACAGTCTTGTTATTTCTAGATATGTACATCCATTGAGGATCTGCAGTTACTAAAATTCTGTTTTCCTGATCTGACTTATAAGTTCCTTACCCAGCTTCTCCGAGCTTTTCACATTTTCCTTTGTATCTTCTTTTTTTTTCAGCTGTATACACAGTTGATGGAGGAGAGTTATCTGTCTATGTTACTTTCATTGGTTAATTAATAAAGAAAACTGCCTTGGCCCTTTAAGAGAACAGAAAATTAGGTAGGCGGAATAGACAGAACAGAATGCTGGGTAGCAGGAGTGGGGAGACGCTTCAGGCAGTCACCATGCTTCTCCTCTCCGAGATGGATGCAGGTTAAGATCTCTCCTGGTAAGCCACACCTCGTGGTGCTACACGGATTACTAAATATGGGTTAAAGGAAGATGTGAGAATTAGCCAATAAGAGGCTGAAACAATGGGTCAGGCGGTATTTAAAAGAATACAGTTTCCGTGTAATTATTTCGGGTGTAAAGCTAGCCGGCGGCCGGGTGGCAGGACACAGCCCGCAGCGTTCCTTCTACACACAGTAACAGGATTCCTTCCGGCTTTCTTACTGACTGGGATTGTGTGTCAATGCCTCTCAGTCCCCAACTGCTCTCTGGTCTCAGGACATCTCTGATGCTCTTCCCTGTGCCCCCCCGCCCCCGACCCCGGCCTTTCCCTCTTTACCAGATCAATATTTATTTTTTTTCCTCTTGATTTTTTAGCTTTTACTAATAATTTTACTATTTTTTTTAGTTACAAAACCATCCGCCGATGCAGCAGAATATTGTGATCTTCTAAAGCTCTCTTCACAGATGCTCCAGTTCTCCTTCTCCTCCCAGAGCATTCAGCCCAGGAGCTGTCCCACATGCCTTTCCCAGGGGTTCCTACAAGCAGAGCCCCACAGAAAATGCTCAGCTGCTCTGGTTGGTCCTTGTCAACTTGACACAAGCTAGAGTCACCTGGGAGGAAGCAACCCCAACTGAGAACTACCTCCCTCAGACTGGCCTCTAGACAACTCTGTAGGGCATTTTCTTATTTTCTTTTCTTAAAGATTTATTATGTAGCACGGTATAATACTGGTCTTTTTTTTTTTAGAGGAATAAAAACAAAATTTATGCCATACCTGGCACCCCATAACCCCATAACACCATCCAACCTCCAGTCCCTTGCAAACACAGTGTACCAGATGAAGTTCAGCATGTGCCCACATAACTCACTCACAAGAGGAGAGATAAAACAAATGCCCCATCCCCTGGCATTACCATAGTTTGTCACGATCAATAGAGGCTTCCACACTCACTGCAGCATTAACCCCACACAAAGCCACAGTCCAAAGACTCAGGAATGTTCTAGCAGCATGACTGTTTCTTGAGAGCCCTCCTCCAGGTGAGTTGGGAGGCTCACAGCGTGGGCCTCTAAGGAATGCCAGTATCCCTGGAGAAGCTGCTGGAGGTCACATGATAGAGACGTCTTGAATTTGCACATCAGTACTTTCAGTGGTAAATTAGTTAATTAAGCCCTTGGTGTTAAGAGGCTGTCCTATCCAGGGTGTACACATCTGGACTTGGTCCCTTTGGTCCTTCGCAGCTTCTGCTTCGTCCATACACAAGGGAGCCTGATTGGAATTGAATAGTCCAGAAGAAGGAAGGACAGAGATGAGAACAAGGAAAGAAATATTTTGATTGAGGGAGCCATTGTAGGGTTAGTAAGAGAATTTATAGAGAAATTCCCATGAATCCACAAGGATGACTCCTGCTAAGACCCTAAGCAGTAAGAGGAGAGGAAGTCTGATTTTGACTTGTCCCATAGTCAGACTGATGAATATCTTAAATATCACCATAGAACTTTCATCCGGCAACTGGTGGAAACAGAGACAGAGACCTACATCAGAGCACTGGACTGAGCTCCCAAAGTTCATTTGAAGAGTGAGATGAATGAGAATATGAACAAAGGGGTTAAGACCATGATGGGGACATCCACTGAAACAGTTTACCTGAGCTAATGGGAGCTCACCAACTCCAGCCGGACTGGGAAGAAACAAGCATAGGACCAAACCAGTCCCTCTGAATGTGGGTGACAGTTGTATGGTTTGGGCAGACTGGGGATCCACTGGCAGTGGCACCAGGATTTATCCCTATTGCATGTACTGGCTTTTTTGGGAAACTATTCTCTTTGGATGATGCCTTGCTCAACCTATATATAGTAGGGAGGGTTTTGGACTTTCCCCAAAGCAATGTGCCTTACCTTCTCTGAGGATTGGATGGGAGGTGGGTGTGTGGAGGGGATAAGAGGAGGGGAGGGAGTTGGAACTTGGATTGGTATGTATAATGTAAAAAGATAGTTTGTTTTTAAAAAAATTAAAAGGAAAAGAAAAAAGATGTATTATGTATACAATCTTCTGTCTGTGTGTATGCTTGCACACCAGTAGAGGGCACCAGATCTCATTACACTCATTACAATGGCTGTGAGTCACCATGTAGTTGCTGGGAATTGAACTTAAGACCTCCAGAAGAACAGTCGTTCTTAACCTCTGAGCCATCTCTCCATTCCTCCGTTTACCAGATTAATGGTGGATGTGGGAGGACTCAGCCCACTGTGGGTGGTGCCATCCCTGGGCTGGTAGTCTTGGTGGTATAAGATAGCAGGCAGAGCATGATATGAGGAGCAAGCAAGTCAGTAAGCAGCACCCCTCCACGGCCTCTGCATCAGCTCCTGCCTCCAGGTTCCTGCCTTGCTTGAGTTCCTGCCTTGAGTTTGTTTAGGATATGTAAGTCAAATAAACCCTTCTCTTCCCAATTGCTTCTGATCATGATGGTTTAGCACAGCAGTATATAGCAAGCCAGTAGAGTTCAGCTTCTTCCACTTAGCATAACTTGGTTTATCTGTGGTATAGCATGGTTGAAAGTTGGCTTCTTCTCATTGCTATATAAAATATGTATTTCACACACATTGCCAGTGTATTATCCAGTTGCTGGACATTTACATTGTTTCAATGAGGAATATTATTTTAAAATGCTGCCATGGATACTCATGCAAAAAGCTGCATGAGTATATATTTCTGTGTCTCTTGAGAAGACATCTAGAGTAGAAAAATGGCTTTATGATATATGTGTGTTTAACTTCTCAATAAGCCTGCCCAGAATTTTTCAAAATGGCCCCGGCAGCAGAGTGGAAGTCCCTGTACCCCAAATCTGCCCAGTGCTCACCATGTCTTTCTTTAACTATGGCCATGCTATTGGATGTCATGTGGCATCACACAGTTTTGATTTATAATTCCATATTAAATGTCTATGCCAAGCAACTTTTCATACACTTGCTACCTCTTTGCATAGCTTCTTCGGTGAAAGACTTATGCAAGTGTTTCAGTTTCACTTTCACTTTTTTCAATCTTCTGCTGCCGAGTTTTAAGACGAGCTTATGCTGTATATACCTGTGTCCTTGATGAAATATTTGCTTGGTACCTGTTTTCTCCTTGCAAATGTTGTTGTGTTTTGTTCTGAGGTGCAGAATGCTCCTGTGACAAAGTTCAGTGACATCGTGTCAGTCTTTTTTAGTTACACTTGTGTAACATGAGGACCTGCTTTGCTGGGGGTTTCTGTCCTGCCACCGGGTCCCACAGCCGGCAAGCCCCAAAGAAATCACACAGAGAGGTCTGTATTAGGTTATAAACTGATTGGCCCATTAGCTCAGGCTTTGTATTAGCTCTTATAACTTATGTTAACCCATTATTCTTACCTATGTTAGCCATGAATTCTCCTGTTTTCATTGCGCCACCTCTGCTTCCTGTCTGGTTTTCCCACCTATACTTCCTGCCAGGCTACCGACGAAATAGCATTTATTTAAAACATAATTAACAGATATAGAATTGTTCTCCCACACCACACTTGGCTCTAAGAACGCTTTGCTGAGCCCTAGATCACGGACGTCTTCTCCTTTCTTTTCAGTAAGTTTACTTCTTACATTAGGTCCTCCTATCATCCATTTTCAGGGAGGCTCTGTCTCTTTTGTTTTTTATGATACAGCAACAGTGAGATTTTAAATTCATCTTTTGTATGTAAATATATAATTGCTTTGCAATCTTTTTTTCACAATTATTTTTCAAAAACTGTCCATTCTCTTATTGAGCTCAATCCATTGATTTCTCCAAGTCTAACTGACTGCAAATGTGAGCTTTAATTCTGGACGTTCAGACCTGTCTTACTGATGCTTCTGAGGCTTTAATTCTGGACAATCAGACCTGTCTTACTGATGCTTGTGAGGCTTTAATTCTGGATGTTCAGACCTGTTTCACTGATGCTTGTGACTAGGATAGGTCCGCCCTGACCACACCATTGTCCAGCAAGCTTAGAAACTTTTAAGTCCTTCAACTTTGTTCTTTTTCAAAATTATATTATCAATTTTGTGTTGGCACATATCTATATAAGATTTTTGAGTCAACTTATCACCTTCTGCACAAAAAAAAAAAAAAAACCTGCTGGGAGTTGGGTAAGAATTGTGGTCAATTTTAACCAATGTCATTTTTACCAATATTTATCCATGAACATGGAATACCCCATCACTTTTTCAAACCTTCATTTTAATAATTTCTCTCAGTAATGTTTTTGAGTTTTGAGTATAAATAACTTGAAATTTTTGTTAGATTTATCCCTGATTTTACTTCACTAGGTCGTTTATTAATAATTCATATCATCCTTTAATTGAGTCTCTAGCATAAAATGCTCCCTTGCTCCCTCCTATCTCAAAGTCTTAGCCTGTTTTTAATTGTCACTGTTACACGCATGCACATGCACACACATGTATACACACACATGCACACACACATGTGTACACACACACACACACACACACACACACACACCTGTTTTCTACATTTTGACCAGTTTGAGTTTTCTGCAGTTGTCTTCAGCTGTTGCCAAGAGACATGTCTTTGATGTGTGTTACACTTATCTGTGAGTATAGGATAAATATTAAGAATGTAGTTAGGAATTATGCTGATGTAGTAAAGTGGCAGAGAGACCTTTGATGTTATTTATAATAGAGTTGGTCATTTTTTTCTCTTTTGATTTCAGTTTTGGAGGGTTCATTACTATTACATAAAAATCTTGTTGCATTTTTTTTGTTCTGAAACCTTTCATCCAGTGATCTTTCTGAACTCCTTATTAGTTGTAGTTATTTCTGAGTAGGCTGGCTCCATGCTCACCTCTGACAAGACTCTTTAGACCTGACCAGGGCAAATACAAGACTCTTCCTGATAGGTCCTTTGCATAGGACCATCCCACCTCATGGAAGACTCAGAGCACAGTCAACATGCTGAGTTGTCTGAACCTTGTGTCTGTACTCAAATACCCATCTACAATTTTAGTCCACACCTCAGGTCAGAGATTTCCTTACTGAAATCCTGGAATAAAGCACTTCCCTCAAGAGCCTTTGAGAGCCCTTATTGGAGGCATTGGTCACTGCTCATTTGATCTGATGTGGTTGATATACCCAGTGTCAGCCTGTTGAAAGCTAATTTTCCCTCTCTGAGCAGCTATCATTTGCAAACAGCTTCTTGGCTAGATATTTCTCTCCTCTGTGCTGGGACCATTATGTCTGGCTTGAGCAGGTCTGTGCATATTGTCACAGTCTCTGGGAGTTCATATGTGCATCTGCCCTGTTGAATCTGAAAAATGATCTGTCTGATGTGGGATTTCCCTCTGTATGCTCTGAAAACCATTGATTAATAAAGACACTGTCTTAGGCCTGTGATAGGGTAGAGTAGAGCTAGGTAGGAAAAACTAAACTGAATGCTGAAAGAAAGGAGGCAGAGTCAGAGAGAAGCCATGGAGCCTCTGCCAGAGACAGACATGCTGAATATTTGCCAGTAAGCAGCAGCCATGTGGTAATACACAGATTAATGGAGATGGGTTAAATTAAGTTGTAAGAGTTAGCCAATAAGAAGCTAGAGGTAACGGGCCAAACAGTGATTTAATTAATACAGTTTCTTTGTGGTAATTTTGGATCTGAGTGGCAGGAACAAACAAGCAGCCTCATAAAACAAATTGGCACTAATGTGGCCAACTAAAATTCACGTAAAACCTGAGAGAGTTTGGGAAGAAATTCTAGGAACAAAAAGACAAAAACAGAAACAAAAAACAGAGTTAAGCATGGCTTAACACCATGGCTCATGACTCTCATGGCTCATGAGTCCATGCTACTGACTCAGCAGTAGCAGGGAAAAAAATGCCACATAGTTTTGAAATGGCTTCCTGGGCTGTGCTGCCAGAGCAAACTCTGGCTCTTTCAGGAGACTGAGCATTTAAATGGGGTTTGTGAACAGAGTGCTACACCTTGCTTAATGGAGACAGACACACTGTGTGCCTGAAAATGAGGCTGTGAGCATGGTTTGTGCTAAACAGACCTCCACCCTGCCATGCTGGTGAAACAATGAGGCAGGGCCGTATTTCCCCTAACAAGGCCGCTGCTTAGGTTTCTAAGAAGTAATTAGCATTTTAAGAAGTCATCCTGGTAAGAAAAGGATTACAGATTCACAATAAGGACAGATTCAGACATAAAAGACCTCTAAATGAGACACAGTGTGTTTTTAAAAAATGTATGCAAGCTTAGGAGAGAGAAGAAAAATGTATAGGGAGTTATAAAGGGAAGTAAATGGTTTATTAAAAAAAACAAAGTTTTTAAAGAGACAATACAGTCATAGATTAAAAGGAGTAAAGAAAAATAAAGCCACATAAAGATGGAAAATTCACAGAGAGTCTGGATTATGTATATTATTGTGTTTTCTTTGAAATTTTTGACTGTGAAGGAGCTAAGTAACAAACATATATACTTTAAAGGTATCATGTCTTGAAAATTTGAGACTAAGGATTTATTGTTTTGGAAAAGAGGTTTTTCTTTTTTTTTTTCCACAGAAGACGAGAACCTATGGATTTCTTCTAGTCTAATGTGGTTTGATGGACCAAAACCCCCTGAAAAATCACCATGAACACCCCCCAAAAATACTTCACTCAATAAATAGCAGGAAGCAGTTTGGAGAAAACTATGCCCAAAATCCCAAATATTGTTCATTAATATTTATTTATATTTAAAGGGGGATATGCTATAGAGATTTGCATTGGTATGGCTCTTGCTTTATTGATACAAATTTAATGTCAATTTTGTTATATGTATGTGTCTGTTCTTGATTAAGGTATTGTGTTTGTGCAGCTTATTTAAAAATGTAATGTATAATTAAGAAATATAGGTTAATAGATAATCATCTATAATAGTCAAGCTTGTAGTTATGTTAGTTAGATTTTCTAGATATATAGAGAGATATTTCAGTTAGATAATCTTCAAATCTTTCAAAGACTACAGAATATGGCATTTAAATTGTTTTAAGAACTTAGGACTTTTCATGACAGTGAGACACATCTGCTCCTGGCAGTACCAATTACTTCAAGAGGGTAATGGGCATTGAAGAGGCTTCTCATGAAGTTTGTTAGCCATTTGGGCAAGAAACAGCTCTTGCCTTGACTTCTTGATGGTATGCTGTATGAACTGGACATGTAGGTCCCTCAGAGAAATGACTGCTGAACTTGCCTAAAGGTGAGATGGTCCTTCGGGATTCCTGCCACATGAAAGAGTCTGCCAGACATTTTGCAGGACATAGAAGAAAGCAACTGATGGACTTTGCCATTACAAGGCAGACAGATCTTCAAATTTCCTGCTTCATGGAAAAGTCTGCCAGACACTATGGTCCTATAGGCTGAAGATGGATGTCCCAACAGTACAGAAGAACTTTGGGTGATTATCCAGGCAGCAACTGTATGCTTTTTACTTGAAAAAGGCTCTGTGTGTGCTCAGAAAAACCATGCATCTTACTACTGTTAGTAGATTGTCCTCAAAGCACCAGTCAAGTCAAATTGACTGATACTTTAAAGTTTTCTAGATCTTTGCTGAGTTTTTCCCCTTTCTTTTACCATCCACATTTTAAAAAATAAATAAATAAATAAAATGTAGCAGTGTAGCTAGTGAGATGACTTGGTGCCTGCTGTCAAGCCATGATAACCTGTGTTCAATTCCCAGGGACCCACATGGTGGAAGGAGAGAGCAGCCCATCCAAGCCCCTCTCTCTCAATAAATAAATGTAAAAAAACTATTAAGGTTTTTACGTGACCTCAAATTTTTCCGTTACCATTGTCATGTTTCTTATCCATCATTTCAGCTTTCCTGGTTTTGGTTCAAGTATCTTGTGTTTTCTGTCACCAGAGGTCACATGCAAACCCTTGGTCATTGTAAAATATCTCCTCTCCTCTAATATTTTTCCATGATACATTTCTGGTTTTACCACAATCTTATTTTTCTGTTCAAATAAGGCCTTTCCCAATGTTTTCTCTTAAATGTATTACTGTGCATTCAAATCTAAAGCATGTCTCTATAGCAGCAAACTTTTGACTCCAGTTATTCACCTCCATCCTACCAGTTCTGCTTTTGAATGGAACGTTTAGTCTGTTGTGTTGAATGTGATCTCAGATGTGATGCCCTGTGCCTGCTTTTGTCTTTCGGAGATTATTTTGTTTTATGAGGTTTTTTTCCTCCTTGCATTTCTATGAATCAAACCCAGAGTCTTGTGGGTGCCAGACAAGCGCTCTGCCTTGTCGGAGCCTCTTTTACAGATTTCTTTGTATTAAGATTTTTTAAATTATACATTTTTATTGTTTTTATTGAGCTATATAGTTTTCTTCAATCTGCTCCCTTCTCCCTTCCTTGCCCTTACCTTTCTACCATCTCCCATGGTTCCCATGCTCCCAACTTACTCAGGAGATCTTGTCTTTTTCTACTTCCCATGTAGATTAGATTTATGTAAGTCTCTCTTAGGGTCCTCATTGTTGTCTAGGTTCTCTAGGATTGTGATTTACAGGCTGGGTTTCTTTGCTTTATGTCTAAAAGGCATGTATGAGTAAAAACATATGATATTTGTCTTTCTGGGTCTGGATTACCTCACTCAATATGATGTTTTCTAGATCCATCCATTTGCCCACAAATTTCAAGATGTCATTATTTTTTTCTGCTGTGTAGTACTTCATTGTGTAAATGTATCCTATTTTCCTTATCCATTGCTCAGTCGAAAGGAAATTTAGGTTGTTTCCAGGTTCTGGCTATGACAAATAATGCAGCTATGAATATAGTTGAGCACATGTCCTTGTGGTACAATTAAGCATCCTTTTGGTATATACCCAAAATTAGTTTTGCTGGGTCCTGAGGTAGGTTGTTTCCTAATTTTTGGAGAAATTGCCATATGGATATCCAAAGTGGCTGTACCAGATTGTACTCCCATCAGCAATAGAGGAGTGTTCCCTTTAGCCCACAACCTCTCCAGCATAAGTTGTCATCGGTGTTTTTCATCTTGGCCATTCTTACAGGTATAAATAGAATTTCAGAATTGTTTTAACTTGCATTTCTCTCATGACTAAGGATCTTGAGCATTTCCTTAGGGGTCTTTCAACCATTTTAGATTTCTCTGTTGAGAGTTCTCTATTTAGGTCTGTACTCTATTTTTTATTGTATTATTTGTTCTTTTGATGACCATTTTTTTTTTAGTTCTTTGTATATTTTGGAGTATTAGTCTGCTATGGGGTTGTGAAGGTCTTTTCCTGTTCTGTAGTGTAGTAGGAGGAGTCAGGAAAATATCTGTGGCGCGCCACCAGCAAACAGCAAAAAGCTGTGTTAAACTCTGTTTTTTTCTGTGTGTCTAGAATTCTTTTTTAAGCCCTCTCAGGTTTTACGTGGAGTTACTTGACTACGTTAAGGCACCAAACTGTTGTGACGAGGCGTGGGCCACATCCAGCCACTGGGCCTGCTTAACCCCCAAAATAACCACACAGAAATTGTATTAACTAAATTACTGCCTGGCCCATTATCTCTAGCCTATTATTGCCTAACTCTCACATCTTGATTCAACCCATTTCTAATAATCTGTATGACACCACGAGGTCATGGTTTACCAGGAAAGATTTTAACCAGCGTGAGTATCAGGCAGGAGCTTCATGGCGTCTGCCACACTGCCTTCTTCCTCCCAGAATTCAGTTCTCTTTTCCACGCCTACCTAAGCTCTTCCCTATCAAAAGGCCAAGGCAGTTTCTTTATTCAACTAATGAATGCAGCACAAATACAGAAGGACCTCCTATACCACTATAGGCTGCTGCTTTGTCTTGTTGACCATGTCCTTTGCTTTACAGAAGCTTTTCAGTTTCAGGAGGTCCCATTTATGAGTTGTTTCTCTCAGTGTCTTTGCTACTGGGGTTGTATTTAGGAAGTGGTCTCCTGTGCCACTGCATCCTAGCACTGTTCACATGGGCACATCCCTCCAAACTGCCAAGGATGCTCGGGAACCTAGCACAGTTCGCTGTAGCTCCTCAGTCTCCCTCTTAATTCTCTTCCCACTCTGCTTTGTCTTTCCCAGTGACAACTTCAAAATAGCTGTGAAGCTGGTCTTCCTGACTGCCACTGTTACTATTCCTGCTTAAAACCATTTCTCTCCATATGGGGTTGCTTCAAATCTAACTGGCATTGTCACAACTGCTTTTTCCTCATAGAACTTTGGTGCCAGAAGGATTGGAATGCCATAGGCTCCCACCAATCCTTAATATCAAACCATTCTCTGGAATAAATGTTTCTTAATTTGTCTCTTGTCTTTGGCCAATATTTCCTAAAACCTTACTCAGCTCTGGCACTGAGGTTGGACGACTTAGCTGGACCATCACTCCACAATCCCAATGTTCTCTTCCAAACCTACCATTCTCTTATTTTGCTTGACACTACTTCTTATATATCTCCTGCTAAGCCTGAAATGATTTCCCTTTGATGTTCTCCATCCCATCCTGTGCTGTTGGCAAAGAATTTTCCATAATTGCACAGATGACTTCTCTACACACCCTCCTGACTCTCTCATTGGGCTGCAAAGCTCAGAGAACAGAGAATGTGTTTTTGCTTCCCATTCCCACATTCTAGCAGGTGCCCTAGTATTTGCCATGATAGACATCAAATGAAAATTAATTGACTTGAATAAGGGGAGTAAAATTTAATCCACAGACTGTTTGTCTATAATGCCAACTACACGGTTCAAGATAGCATGTTTACCAACACTCAGTTTGTAAAACATGGTATATCCTTAACTCAATTGCACTGGTACCTGTTAGCATACATGTACATACTAGAAAGCCAATATGTAGTAGTGGCAAATTTTAACATACAGAATTCCTGCCCTAACTTATATAACACATAGTTTGGCATATTTCATAATGATGAGTAACAGGAGCTGTAAAAGATTTTTATAAGCACATAAGTATATCATTTCAAATTTAGGTTCCATATATGAGAGGAAACATTGTGTTAGTCTTTCTGGATCTAGTTTAGTTTTCTTAACATAATAATTTTCAGTTGTATCCATGTTGCTGAAAAATCAGAATTAATGGCTGCAGAAAATCCATTGTGTATATATGATGTAGGCGTTTCCTCTGTATGCTGTGATTACCATTAATGAATAAAGAACTGCTTTGAGCCTATAGCAGAGCAGGGCAGGGAGGAGTAGAGCTAGGCGGGGAAGACTGGACTGAATGCTGGGGAAAAAAGGGCAAAGTCAGAGAGAAGCCATGGATATGCCAGAGACAGACCTGGGAACTTTACCCGGTAAACCACAGCCACATGGCGATATACAGATTAATAAAAATGGGTTCACTTAATATAAGAGTTAGCCAATAAGAAGCTAGAGCTAATGGGCTAAGCAGCGATTTAAATAATATGGTTTCTGTGTGATTATTTCAGGGCTAAGTGGCCAGGAACCAACAAGTGACCTGTTGAGATATATATATATATATACCACAACTTCCTTATCCCTTCATCTATACTGATAAGCATGAACATTGTTTCCAGTTCCTGAATATTTCCTGTGAATAGAACAGCAATAAGAGCCTGGTTGTATAAGTGTAACTTGCACTGCGGTAGGCTGATGAAAGCCTTTTGGTCTATACCCAAAAGTGGTATAGCTAGATCACGATCACATGGTTGGGGTTTTTGCTGTGGTTTTATTTGTTTTTGTTTTTGTGTGGGAAAATTTCACACTTATTTCCTCGGTGGCTGCACATGTTTGCATCCCCACCAACCACGGGTGTGGATCCTGCTCCCCACATTCTCCTCGGCATTTGCTCTGCATTGCTCTTGGCAGTAGCCATTCCCACTGAAGTGGGACGAAATCTGAAGTCCTTTTCATTGACGTCTCCCTGGTAGCTATGAGTGCTGAGCACTGCTTCACTTGTTTATTGGCTGTTTGTATGTTTTATTTTGACGTCTGTTCAGTTTATTTATTGTATGATTGTTGCAACCTATTATATCCTGGATATTTGCTGTCTGATGTTAAATTAGCAAAGATTTTCTCCCAGGCTGTCAGCTGTCTCTCCAGCTTGGTAATTGTTAACGTCACTGTGGGGAAGGTTCTTGTTTTTGTGGAATCCATGAAAGATTTCAGCTTTTAGTTTCTGGCTGTAGAAGCAATTTCAGATGATAATGTTGCCCTTATTTCAGAGTCTCTCAGAGACATGTTTGCCATTTCCCACCGGAAGTAGCTGAGGCTAGGGCAGGAAATGATGGATATACGTGCAGAGGGTTCCGTGATGGTTGTATGAATATTTATTGAACATTTTAAA
The DNA here is from genome assembly GCF_903992535.2 of Arvicola amphibius. Classification (NCBI taxonomy): domain Eukaryota; kingdom Metazoa; phylum Chordata; class Mammalia; order Rodentia; family Cricetidae; genus Arvicola; species Arvicola amphibius. Next base: position 6,833,621 of record NC_052047.1, on the reverse strand, counting down.
TTTTATGGCATTAACTTTAAAATTGAAGTGCCTCATGTAATTAAAGATTAGGAGAGACCAATTAATAGTTCTCTAGGCTTCTATATCTCTTCCTCCCATTCATGTGTGGTTTCTATTTTGAAACATAGCAAAAAAGAGACTACTGGTCTAGTATTAAGTGAGATACTCACACTCGCTAGACCTGTTGCTAAAGGTACCGTCTTAGCTAGGATTTCTATCACTGTAATAAAACACCATATCTAAAGCAGCTTGGGGAGGTGAGGGTTTGTTCCAGCTTCCAACTCATAGGTCAGAGTCCATCACTGAGTGAAATCAGACAGGGCGGGAACTCAAGAATAAGAAGCCATGGAGGGAGCTGCTTACTAGCTTGCTCCTCATGGCTTGCTGGGATACTTTCTGACATAGCCCTAACCACCTGCTCAGAAATGGCACCGCCCATAGTTAGCCGGGCCCTCCCACATCAATTGCTAATTAAGAAAATGCCCCCACAGGCTTACCTACAGGCAATCTAAGGGAGGTCTTTTCTCAGTTGAGTTTCTAGGTTTGTGTTGAGTTGACAAAAACCAACCAGCAGAAGGACATTTCTCACTAAATGATTGTGAGCATTAAATGTAATTATGCTCTTAAAAATGGCTATCTGTTTTAACCTGTAGAGGCTGCCAAAACAAAACGCTATGAGCTATGCACCATATAAACAGCTGAAATTTGTTTCTCACAGGTCTGGAGAAGAGAGCTCAATTTGGTATCTCGGAAGTACCCACTCTCCATTGTGTTCTTACCTGTTACGGAATTTTTCTTGAGTCTGTTTTACAAGGGAGTTTTGTCCTTGTGATCTGCTCACCTCTGAAAGACTCCCTCCTCCTAATACCATAATCTTAAGGCATCTTTTCAGTATGTGAATGGGGGAAGTCTTTGCATCTGCAAGCTTTGTAGTGTTTAGGAGTTTGGATCACACATGCGGCTGCTGCCCTTATGAACCCGTAGCTGAAAATAGATTATCACGAGAAATGTATTCACTCTGGATATGTTTCCAGCTATTGTCACTGTCTACACTTGGCTTCAGAGCATCAAAGAATCTTCTGAAGTCCGTGCATCCTTTGCGCAGATGCTGACCAACTTTCACCTCTTTCTGGTACCTAGGTTCCTAGGTAAACCAAGCTCCTAGCAGCAAGGTCACAGGACAACACCCTGCTTGACAGACAGAAAGTGCAGATTCCATTCTGCCTTCCGTATAGCACTCACGCAAGTTATGAAGGGGCAGCATCCTGCTTAAATCTAATTCCCTCCCTCTCTCCCTACCTCTCTCTCTCCCTACCCCCCACCCACCCCGAGCCTTAAGAAAAGAAAAATAAGTATCCCTGGTCTTCATTATTCTGCTAATAAAGAATGTTCTCTTAATTTCCTATTGTTGTATACAAGATTTAGTACTTACCCTTAATTTCAGTGTCAGAATGTGAGCTGTAATTAATTTTCATAAAATGGAAAGCAATAAACCCAGATATATTAAATGCTGGCTGTAGAGGTTGAGGTGGCATAATTTACAATTAGGGATGGGGTGGGAGAAGCAGGCTACATATGAAATAAGTGATAACTCATCCAGGCCTTGACTTCAGAGATTATGGGGGCAGTCAACAAAGCTGTTCAAACAGAACCCCTGACTCCATGAAGCAGCTAGGAACTTTGAAGGAGATACACCAAACTCGGGGTTGTCTGTCCCTGCTCCAACATTTGGATCATTTCTAGTATCATTAATTAACAATAATAATATACATGCACCTAAATTACCACTGAATTAATCACGTAAAACCTTTCCTAGGCTTTATTTGCAACATGCTATAGATAATAGACCATAATTCTATATCAACCATAAAATAATCAGCTGCCTACTGATTAAAAATGCGTGTTCCCTTCATCTTACCATTGAAGACCCACAGAAGAGGCATGTGTAAGACTGTACAGTATTTTTACAGTGAGTAATTATTTATTATTTAGGATATAAACGAAAGAGAAACTATGTACCACATCATGTATGAAATTCTGCTCTGTTTAAAAATGTATATTCATGCCGGGCAGTGGTGGCGCATGCCTTTAATTCCAACACTCGGGAGGCAGAGGCAGGCGGATCTCTGTGAGTTCGAGACCAGCCTAGTCTACAAGAGCTAGTTCCAGGACAGGCTCCAAAGCTACAGAGAAACCCTGTCTCAAAAACAAAAAAAAAAAAAAAAAATGTGTATTCATGTTGGAGACACAAGCATGTTCACTTTCTTAATACATTGCCTCGTTTGTTGCAGGACATGCACCCAAGGGAAGTGTACTCTGGAATCAGCACTAAAAAATCAGCAGAATGTAGTGGGTTTCTCAGTTCTCTCGAAGCTCATACTGAAAATTAGTGGTCCAAGCCTTGCCCCATAGAAAACTCTTTTACACATACTATCTAGTAGGACTTTCCTGTTAACACTAAGGTGACTGAGGGCAGAGAAAACTTGGTTTGTGCTCCACAATGGACAATGTCATGGAGTATTGGTGACCTGAGAAACCCTGACATGCATCATCTCTGATGGAGATGTACCTAACCCGAACTGCATGAAGAGGAATGTAAGAAGCAGGGCGTGAGAGGTAGGCCTTCTCAGTTGTGGTCCTTGGAAAATCTACTCTACACCGCTTTGGGCTAAGTTCAGTCACCCAAGACTCTTGGGCCATCTCACTTTTTGTCCTGTCCTGTTTATAACCTTTGCTCTTCAAGGGTACAGGTGGCATAGTGAACTCGGTGACAGCAAGATCTCTGTAGCCTCGTGGTAACAGCAGTGAACCCTAAGACATGAGCTTTGAGGGTCTGAACATGAGCCGAGCCAAGACAGCGTCAATGACAACTTTTCAGTCTCTTAACGGTCTGCCTGAGGCTGTTGTACTTCTTGTTCCAGGCCCCTCGAATGCTGCTTGGTTAAGGCTCGTCTTCTGTGGATACAGTGCACAGAGCAAAAGAAAATTTTGTCTCAAACCCTAACCACAGACCCCACCACTATGTTTCAGTTGTGCAGTGTGTGTAGACTAAGCAAGGAGGTCCGACATAAAGTGATGTATAAGGTGTAGCCCTGTGCCTGCCTTTGGAAACATGCATGCAGTTAGGAAACGCCAGTTCCAAAGCTGAGAGGAACACAGTGTACCGCCAGCAGCTTTACCACCAATTTTCTATCTCGATCCATACCCAAGGTTGGACACTTGTCTAATAGGTATGAGGCCCAGCCCTGAAAGATAAGGGAAAAATGAACTCATGCTGCTAACTCCAGGGAGAGGGTAATGAGTCGAGTCTGGCTGGTGGATGAGCAGACACACGTTTCCTCATTCAGCCCATCAATAGCGCATAGGTCTTTGCAGGGCACAAGAGGAATCTGTGTTTCTCTCCCTGCGCAGTGCGATAGGATCAAGAGTGTAGAAACGGGTTTTTTTCTCAACGTGGATTGGACACGTAAAATTGTTGCTTTCCGACGTTTAGTTGGAAAATGCAGAGACCCAACCTGAACTCTTTGCTTTTGCTCGGCTTCATCTGCTGTCTGCTGGTAAAGGGCAGCAGTCTTTATTAGTCTCCTGATCTTTGCGTCAGCTGAGACTCGTAAAGCAACCCACACACCTCACAGCAGGGAACTCCATTCTATTCTCCCTGCAGAAACCCAGAGGAACTTTTCGATTCCAGTGGAATCCTGCTGACGCCTGGAACCAGCGTGTAAAGTTGCCTGTCTTGCAGAGTTGGGCCCATCCACTGGACTGAGGTACATGAAGATGTGGAAACCTTTTATTTCATCGCTTGTTGTCAAAGACCGCTCATTTGTTCCCAGCTGCCCAGGCCATAAAATAATCACTCAGAAACCATTTTATTTGAATCACTGCTTGGCCAAAATCGTAAGTGTATTGCTAGCTAGCTCTTACATCTAGAATTAACCAACTTCCATTATTTTATATTTTACCATGAGGCTCACGGCCTACCGGCAAGGTTCCAACTGGCAGCTCGTGTCTTTCCCCTCTGGTGGCTACATGGCTGTCCTAAAGTGTGTTTCTTACTTGAAGTGGTGCTTGTAATTTTTATCTACTCTATTAGTTACTTTTCTCACGACATCACCAAATGCCTGACAGGAAATAGTAAAGGGAGATGGGTCTTTATCTGGCCTATGATTCAGAGAGATACATTCCGTGAGGATGAGAAAGTCAAGGCAGGAAGTATGGAAGCCATAGCAGCAGGGTGAGGTTGCCTGGCTGTACTGTATCCACAGTCAGGAAACAGAGCAAGTCGGAAGTACTGCTGGGTTTTTATCATGGCAACAGAAAGAAACTAGTGCACATGTGCATGTGCGTGTGTGAGCACGCTCACATGTGTGTGTCTCTCTGTGTTGTATGTGTCTCTGTGTATGTATATATGTGTGTGTCTATTTGTGTGTGGTATGTGTGGTGTCTGTGTGTGCATGTATATATGTGTGTATCTGTGTGAGTGTGGTAGTGTGGTATCTGTGTGTATATAAATATATGTGTGTGTCTATGTGCCTATGTACATACACATATGTGTGTGTACAAGTGCATGTGTCTGTGTGCATGTCTTTGTGTGTGTGTCTGTATGTCTGAGCATATATGTATGTGTGTGTCTGTGTGTATTTGCATGTGTTCATGTGTGTGTGCACATATCTTTGTGTGTATTTGTCTGTGTCTTTATGTATTTATGTATATGTCTATGTATGTGTCTGTTTGTGTATGTTTGTGGACATGTGCATATGTACATGTGTCTACGTGCATGCCCTTGTGTGTGTGTGTATGTGTGTGTGTGTGTGTGTGTGTAAGTAATCATGGAGACCAGAAGACATCCTCCAATTTTCTCATTCTTTTTTAAACAAGTCTTTTCACTGGCCTAGAACTTTCCAAGTTGACAAGCCTAGCTGGCCAGGGAGCCCCAGAGATCCTGTCTGCTCCCCAGCCTCCCAACCTGCACTAGGAATGCAAGTGCACACCATCACACCTAGCTTTCTTTTTACATGTGGGTTCAGCTTGGGTCCTAGTGCCACCCAGCTTCTTCTTTTAGTGTGGGTTAAGCTCAGAAACTTGTGCTTCCGAAACAGGTGCTACAGCGCCTGAGCAACCTCCCCAGCAGCAGAGCCTGGCCCTTCCAAAGGAAATGATCATTAGCTCAGTTCTTCGATAGTATCCGCGTCCATCTTGACCACCGGAGTTTTGCCATTGTTACTACTGCCGTGTTTCTTCTTCATCAAGCATGGAATTTAGAGTCGCACAAAATCCTGCAATAAAATGTCCCGGCATTGTTCCCAGAGTAACTCTCCAGACCCCATTAGCCATGTTCTTTCGTGATAGCTGGTCTGAATCAAAGCCAGGATGAAGAAAAAGAATGAAGTACTTCTCAAGGCAAACCCAAGGAGCCTGGAGAGCAGGGCTCTCTCCTGTGAGGCTTCCAGCCTGAGATTTCACACATGGGAGGTACTGACTAACTGGCTTTCAGAATAAGGACACCGAGACACTTAATTTTCATGTCAAAAACACTGAATATATTTAAAAGCTCTTAAATGGAAATTTGATAACTTTAGGCAATAGAAAGTAATGCTTTTTTAAAATCTTATGAGAGTGGCTACATCTCAGTGGATTGATGAGAAACAAAGCATTAAACCCTGATATTAGCATGTAATGAGAAGCTGGTCATTTCCTTCACCGCTTCCTAATCCAGGACTGTTCTCTCCAGTCCTTTCAAAGTGGCTTTTGTCTTATGAATGGCCCTTGACTCACAGGCTCCGCCCTGCCTTCTGGAATCCCCAGACCAGAGCCCCAGAGTGTTAAGCTGCAACCTTGCAGCAACCTTGCAGAAACAAGCACTGGCCCACAGGGCAAGGCCTTTGTTAAGCTAAAGTGGCTGAAGATGGGGAGAAAGGTGTAGGGGTGCAGTTCAGTAGGAGAGTGTTTGCCTCGTGTGCACAGGGCTCTGGGTTCGAGACGCGGGACCAAAGGAAAGAAGGCAGGAGGAAAATAAGCCGCTGCCACTTCCTGCAGGTTATCTGGGAGCAGGAAGTGAAGAGATGAGTGGAGGGTTACAGTGCCTTTTATGTGACACAGCACGGTTTTTGAATACAGGAGTATAAAATCCCCACCACCGCCCAGCCCAGATCCTTATGCCTTGGACATGCGCGAATGCGCTGCATGGTTTAACGAGACAACCGCGGCATCCTTCCCACGTTGCCGTCCTGATTATTCCTTTGCCATTTCACATCCGGTTAGCAACAGTCCTTTGCAGGGCAAACCCTGTGCTTTCCTATCGGTGTGAACGAGAGAAAGGTGTGAGCACACATTGCGCTTCACGGGCATCCCTGAAAAGGTAATGGATATTCATTCAGGAAGGGAGAGCCCACGCATGCCCAGACCACCGCTCCCATTTGCCTTCTTGGCAACACCACACTGGATACTCCAGGTGCCAAAACAAAAGTTTTCAGGGCAGAGATGATGCACCAACCGCTTTAGACCGTGAGGGACTGCGCAATGCCCTCTCCCTGGCATGACTAGTTTCAGAGCTCGTTTGATGTCGCCCGGGATTGCGTCGCCCATTCAGGCCTGGTGTGTTGTAGAGGGTTTGAAGCATGAAGTCTGGTTTGAGAGCAGAAACTGCAACTCATGCCCATCCCCTGGCTGTCATTCCCGTGATGGACAGCTTTTCAACAGTTTGGACTGCCGGGGTGGCTAAAGGGAGATGGAGGGAGCAGGCAGGGGGAGAGGGGAGGAGCAGGCACTTGGGGAAGTGAAATTGAAGCAGTATTGTCTCCTCAGACTCTCAGGAGCCCCACAGACACTCAGCCCCAGGCCTCCCCGGGAAAACTGGGTGCCTCTGACATCTTGGCTGCCCTGTGTGAAACTGGGAGGGAAGGCTTTAACCTGCTCGATCACTTTCTCCAGACACCTGCCCAAGCAGCAGACTAAACAAACAGGGATTCTCCACTGCGCAAGAGTTGGCCTCTTTCAGTGGCTCTCCCATCTGTTAAAAAGCCATTGTGTGAGAAAGTGTTCGGCTGGCTGGGGAGCGAGAGCGACTGCATACTGAACGGCCCCTTCTCCCCCATAGAGGGTCCTCTTTAGCATTTTCTTTTCTCCCCGGTTTTCACTGCCTGATTTATTCATGGGTTTCACCTCTTCGCCCCTCCCCCTTGGTTCGGGAGGAGCGCCTCCTTGTCTTGGGTTTCTCGGGGGTCATGTCTTTTCAGTCACCGGGACAATACCCACTGCTGGCATCTGCTTCCAGATCCAATCAGCCATATTGTGAGCACATCCTGCCGGAGAATTGTTCCTCCTTTTGCTGGGCTTTGTTGCCAATTTCATGCCATGTATCGCTCCGTGTTTTGTGCTTCATGAAGCTGTCACAGGCATAAAAGTGGTCTGACCAGGGTCGTAGTAAAAGGGGTGGGAATGGAACAGCCACCAAAATGTTGAGCAGGCCACCCACAGTCCACACACACACACACACACACACACACACACACACGCACGCACGCACGCACGTAACACACACACATGCACGCACGCACACATACACACACACACACACACAGTCTCCACATTCATACCTAGCCCCCACACATACACACACAGTCCACGCACATACAGTCTCCCCTCAAATCCAGCACACGCAGTGTACCCCCAAACCATACACCGACCTCATAGGCACAAAATGTATCTATCTATATACACTCAGAATTCTTTAACTCCCACAGACACACATCCAAACAATTCTCAACTACAACATACACACGAACACATATGCATTGGGGCCCTCACATAGGTTTTGTTTCTCTCCCCAAGACTGAACTGTTTCATTGGTAAGATACTTCATGCTTCTCCAGGAGGGAGCACTGCTTTGCTGGGTTTTAATTCCTTTAATAATGGTGAGGAAAGTATTAAGTAAAGGCTACGGAAATCCAGAGAGTTCACAGGCTCTTCCCCCACTCCATGTTTCTAGTTATAATAATATATCATTAATACTTTAGTGTACAATCCTTTTTTCTTTGAGACTGGTTCTCACTATGTAGACCAGCCTGGCCTGAAACTCATAGAGATCTGCCTGCCTCCACCTCCCAAGGGATGGGATAAAAAGCATGCACCACCATGCCTGGCTTTTAGTACACAGTTGTAAAAAAGTAAAAAAAAAAAAAAACAGAAAGTATTTTTAAGACAAACTTATCCCATATTACATAAATAACAGGAAGTATAAACAGAAGGAAACATGTCCATAAAAATATCAAAACTGAACCTTGTCTAGGCAGAAGGTGTCTATGAACTCCCTCGTCTCTGAGTTATGATTCCTGAATCAGGAAAATTATGATATGTGGGAGAGAAACGAGGGGAAGAATCAACCAAATCAAAGTATGTGTGAAAATACCACAATGAAGCCATTACTTTATATGAAAGTTAAAAAACAAACAAATAAAAATATAACACTTGGAGAGATTAAAAATAAAACAAATAAGATCCTCTGTGTGTATGTACAGGTGTACAAGTGTGTATGAGAGAATGAGCATGTATGTGTGTGTGAATGTGTGTGAGAGAGAATGTGTGTATATGTGTGTGCGTGTGTGTGTGTGTGTGTGTGTGTGTGTTGAGACCAGCAAATCAGGACACCATTGCAATCATTTCTGACATAACCATTAGCAGGAGGAAGTGGGGTCTGAGTCTCCCATTACCTTGAGACCCACTGATGGGATCTGGGTCCTCCCCTACCCCAGTCAGCCTGAGAGGAATTTGCCTTTCTCCTTGATTAAGGGGAATTGGGAGGCAGGATAGAGAATGAAAAATTCAAGGCACTACAGTGCACATTGCCTGATGTCATTTTCTTTCTATGCAGAGTTTATCTTCCTCTGCTTCTTTATTGCAAGCATGGCTGGAGCTTCTAAAGATGGCACATCTACACTCACATCTTCCCGTGCTTCCATCCCATCCCAGGAGGAAGCCATCTTGCCTTTTTCAATAAGAACACAATTTTGATTTTGACTGGTTTATTTTGTCAAACTTTGGGGTCGCACAACCAGGAGAGGACGCCTTGATCCTAAGTGTCAATGCTCCAAACATGTGAAAAATAAATTTCTGTTGATGAAGTCAGCACTCTCCGTTGTGGGTGTTTAGAGAATGCTACATTAAATGCCCCTCAGGTGCGAGGCTCAGGGCTTTGAGAGAGGACAAAGCAGCCAAGCTCCGCTTGCCATCATCAAAAATGGGGTGTTCCTTCATAGACTAACTAGAGAACTTGGCTTCTCTGTGAGCGTGAAGTCATCCTGCCAACTGTGTAGTGAGATGCTCTATCCAACAACAAAACAAAGGGGTGTGGGGATGGAGAGGAGGTGCCAAAGTGAAAAGTAGGTGGGGAGTCCATGCCAAGGAGCTGCTTCCTATGGCCCAGGACTACACTAAAGGGGTAGCGGGGTCCTCAGCAATTGAGAGTGCAAAGAAAATTAGCCAGCACTCGGTTCCCTACTCGGCTCTTAGACATGCCAAGCTTTGACTTTTCTTGTGACTTAATTGTTTCTAGAAAGTCTTTTAACATTCCAAATGTACCCAAGATCACTACAATCCCAAGTCTGCTCTCCTGGTGATGGCGGTGGTGTGACAAGGGCAGTTTCATGGGTTTTTTTCCTCCCCCTTTCGAGACCTGTACTTTGTATTTCAGTTTAATACGGACACTGAGCGGCCCCCAGCCAGCTTTGTGCTCTGTGTGAGCGTGTATGTGTGTGTTAAACAATTTCACGGACATCTGTCATGCACAGTTAACTTTGCATTGCTGCATTTTAAGTGGTGGGCCCGAGCTTTGCCGGCAGTGATAAAGTAGCTGGCAGTTTTGAAAAAGCCACAGGCTAACAGAGCACGAATCATAAAACACACTACTGTGTAGCAATATCCAAGTTCATTCAATGCAATGAAGCCGTGCAGAGGCCCTTTATCCCCAGCTAATTATGTGGAAACAGCTAAGACAATAAGGCATCTGGTGGTCTTTCTTCCCCATTTCAATTTTTCTCAATATTGTGACAGGGCAAAGTATTGTGCCTTTCCCAGGGTAGTTGCAGAGAAAAAGAGCAAAAGCAAGGTCAGGGGAGAGCAAATAGATGAATGTCTAACGTTTTCTATGTATCCCTTGGCCATTGTTCCTCTGGAAGTCTTCCTCGAGGGTTGTGTTTTGCGATCACTATTCTCATTGCACATGACTTGAATCCTCCCTCCCCCCTTAAAAAACAAAATACCACCCAAACGGCCAGACCTTCTACGCGTCCCTCTGTCTTGTCAGGGCCTTTCCCCTGGTGAGCACACAGAAAGAGTGTGACATGTATACTCTCCCTAGACTGAGCTTAGGAATTGGCTCTGTGCTGCTGGATGGGGAGAGGAGCACTGTCGCTGTGGTTAAGGATTTCCCAGGGAGGATTCCCCATAATTGCCTTGCACATGGCTCCTTTTGCTATTCTCTTGAAAGCACACGCAAATGCCATGGGCTGCACTCCTGGGGGTTTTCATGAAAGCCTCTTTATAGCTTGCTCTCCACTGTGCGAGGAGAGCGGAGCCAGGGTCTGATGAGGTGACTAATTGGTACTACCAGCTTAAAAAGCTAATAAGTTAATTAGATTAACTTTGTTCATGTTTGCACAGAGCTTTGAAGAGGAAAACACCACAGGAGCCCTAAGCTCAGCATCAAGACACTTGCAACACTGTTTACAGCAGAAGTCCCTCCTAGAGCCCCATGAGTCCATTGTTGTGACATTCTCTGTTCTTTGAGTCCACTATTTTATTTCTCAGCCATCGTCAAGGGTGAAATCAAAGTGAATTCTTTTCCAATGGGACAGTTTTAGTCGGAAAACTAAATTCCACTTAAGTTTTCCCTGGGTAATGGTGTAACAAAAAACACAAGGGTTTTGAATGCTAACTTAGTAATAAGTCCAGATTTTTTTTCTCTCCAAGGACAGAAATAAATATGAAAAGGTGACCTGACTGATGAGGGTCAGTTTTACACAGACTATCTTTATTTTCCCATATCTTGAAACTGCAATGGAGTCCAGATTTATGGGGAAAATTGTTCTGTAGAATGTTAGCACTGGTTTGACATACATTATCCGTTCCCCTTTTATACAGCTTTTTCCATCTGTCCATCATCTCAAAGCTTCAGCAAATATTGGGCAGGTCATGAGGATACTGCCAGGAGACACGAAGACAATGGAAACTGAGTCCAGCCTTGATCCTCTGGACAATCAGTTTAAGAGCCAGGCAAGAAGGAGTCTACCTACCCAGTTGGAGAGGTCCTGCAGAGGCTGCAAGGCTAGAGTGTTTTAGAGCCTGGAAAATGAGGGAAAGACAGGACCTGGGCAAGCATAACCAGCGAAGAAACAACAAAAATGTTCTGACAGAGTAGAGGGTGCATGGTGTCCCCAGCCAGCACTAAATAACCCAGGGTGACTGAAGCACACAGACCATGGGTGGTAAGTGACATGGCAGGACAGGAATGTGGGCTCAGCTCTCGAGGACCTTTCTCAGGTTTGGGGGGTTTGATTCCATTGTTTGTGCAGAGAAGGGACACTAGAAGCCCCATCAAGGAAAGACAAAGGGAAGAGCTGTGCTGACGTTTGAATGTGTCCTCTCAACGGAAGCCAAGGTCTCAGGCAGATTGGTGGCTGAGGTGCTAGAGGACCCCTTGGAGAAAAAGTCGATTCTAGAACGAGACCATGGGAGCCACTTGAAAGTATTCATAGTCCTAAACAGAAAGGCTGGAACAGTAAAATAAATAAGGAAACATTAAGTCATAGCTAAAACAACAAGGCGAACACCCATGAGATGACAGTTAATTAGTGGGAAAGAAGAGAGGTGTCTCCATTGCAGGAGCACACTCTATCTGTGTAGCCCTACATACAACACCCACTCCATATGTGGGCTGTGCGGCTTGGCTCCACACTACAGTGCACTGTAAGGAATGGGGAATTTCCAGTAGAGAAACTGAGAAACTGTATTATCCAAGTGACCAGGGCCAACATCCAAGTCACAAATCACCTTGATGGTATGTGGTCCAGATACAATATGTTTTTTAAAAAAAATGGCTCTTTACCTCTGTTACTTTTGTCCCCATAACGTGGAACCCAAAATTTATCATGAGAAAAATGCCACACAGACCAGAGTATTGAGGTGTCCTAAAAACTCCTCAGCCCTGTCAAGGTCATCGAAACTGAGGATAGTGCTAGAAGATGTCCTAGCCAGTGAGAGCCTAGGCAGCCCCTGACCAAATGCAGCGTGGAATCCTAGATGGAAACACGGAACAACTGAGGAACTGTGAGCAAACTATGTGTGTCTGTAAGCAAGAACACATCAAAAGTAGTTCATTTAAACAAGGACATCAGGAACTCTGCAAACTCTCTTTCCAAAGTTTCTGTAAATTCAAAACCACTTTTTTTTCAAGACAGACTTTGTGTAGCTCTGGTTGTCCTAGAACTTGCTCTGTAGACCAGGTTGAACTCACAGAGATCTGCCTGCCTCTGTCTCCTGAGTGCTGGGATTAAAGCATGAGCCACGATTGCCCAGCCCAAAACTTTTTTAAAAAATTAAGTATATTTAGAAATATATCACAGGAAACAATCTCAGTACTTTGCATGGGAATAAATATAAAACGTGCTGAGCCCAGGGATTTGCTTTTCCTTTACCTACTTTGTTTACTGATGTTACCTAGGAGGTGACATTGTGCAATGACAGGGAGAAGTCATTCTACAGATGGCACTGAACATAGGTGACAAACAGGGACTGGAGATGGATAGCATCTGACTCCATGTTCATGGCCTGTTTGTTCCCTTCCTGGAGTGCTTCCAACCAGAGAAAGGTCCTTAAGAAAGACACATTGAGCATTTTTTAACCTTTCAGGCCATTCCACTGTTTATTATTGAATGATTCTGTGTACTAAGTATTTCTTTGAGAAGAAATATGTTTCCTCTCTATCCAGTGTACTCATTTGTAGACATTAATTCACTCATACTTGAGGAGCTTTGGATACAACTTAACTAAGAACTTTGGGGGACAAGTGACTCTAGGTCCATCTGCTTTGTGCTAAGTAGCTGATGAGTTAACTAAAAAGCTGTCGAAATATCACTATACATCAAACTGCATCTAACAACTTCCCTCGATACCCAGGGAAGCTTGTTGTAGCAGCTGACAGTGGTTGGTACTGACGGAATCAGTTGAAGGGCAGAGAATAAGTGACTGGGCATGCTCGGCCCTAAATGGTAGAGCTACCTCACACTCTTCATAGAGACGCTCCGGAAACACCGGAAACACCGGGGAAGAGGGGGCAGAGAGACTGTGAGAGCCGGAGGCGGGGAAGACCACTGTAAAATAGTGTCTCTGGATGTGACATCACCGGTGCTCACGAACTAACTCATTGGAGCAGTGTTTGCCGTGCAGCTCCTGCGTGAGATTGGTCCATCACCCTTGAGGGACTGGCAGAAGGGGCGTCACTGCCTTCAGTGGTGTGGCCACTGACAACTTGCCCTGGCTCCAGTAAATAACCTACCTCCCGTGCCCATAGTCAACCCTTTTTAAACAGGCAGCACACAGAGAGAGCTTGCTGAGGAAGGAAGAGAGAGAGGAGCTTCAGAGAGAGAACAAAAAGTCTTGAGGCAGGTAACGAAAGATACGGAGAGCTAAACTTTATTGCATACATGCAAGCTCTCAGGAATAAAATTAGATAATTTCTAAAATTAAAAAAAAAACTCTGTAAAAGTCTGATTACAATTTTTAATCTTTCCAAGGCTGGCGGCTGCTCTGGTGGCTTCCAATTTAAAATATGAGTCGTTTTTCTAGTATGGTTGGATAAAAACGAAGCCTTATGTTTTAATTTTTAATCTAAATTTTGCGTGTTCATGGCTAAAGCGAGGCTTCACTTTCAAGGCTCAGTCCTACCTGCTGGGCCAACTCATCCTCTGGAGTCTGAGGACACTTACAGAAAAGCATCTGACAGAAGTAGTGAAAGACGCTCACGCAAAGAGAGCTGGGCACAAAAAAACTCCACAATGTTTTCGGGGTTGTCTGAATGTCAGTCGCTGGCATCACAGGGGATAAGGGAGGAAGGAATTCCCTGGAATCACAGGGGAAGAAGTAAGAAGAGCTGGGCGGGGGGGGGGGACCCCTATCCACGCCAGCATTGCTTTTCACTCTCTGGTGCTCTGGGGGGGGGGGGGGGGGGGGGGGGGAACCCTGGGCCTTGCGCATGCGCAATGAAGAAACAGCCTACAGCTGAGCCATAAGATCTGGGGATTGGATGTGGGTTGTAAAGAGTGTGAGCAAATTCTCCTGTAAGTCTGCTCCTTTTGAACTTTTCCGTTGGTCTCATTGTGCATCACTGGACACTCAGTGCACGTGGATGTCTCTACACGTGCGTGGATGTCTCTCCCTGCACAAGGACCTGTCTGTGTGCACACGTGAACACAATTAGTATAAATGGCTGTAAGAGAAACCTCGCCTGTTGCCTCATGTCTTTTCATTTGAATCTTCAGGATTCTCTTTTTCCTTCATTTTAATGTGTTTCATTTAGGAGTGGGGACCTCGTGTGTCATGGTGTACGTGTAGCGGTCACGGGAAAACTTGCAGAAGCAGTTCTCAGGTCATCTGTCTTGATAGCAAGCGCACCACTTGGCCCCACCTGTACTTTTCAATGATCCTCTGAGCCCGGCTCCCAGCCTGTGCATTCTCTGGGGCCATCCCTAACTTCCTGCAGCGAGCTTGCCACTGCAGGTATCTCCTCTTCTTCAAAACCCCTGCTTCATCATCCTCATGACACTTTCCCGTTTGGTGGCTGTCCTTCTTCATCCTTCCCCAGGCCCCTCTCCCTCTCTCTCTCTCTCTCTCTCTCTCTCTCTCTCTCTCTCTCTCTCTCTCTCTCTCTCTCTCTTTCTCTCTCTCTCTCTCTCGGTGTTAATGGTGCAATCCCAGCCCGTTTAGATCCACCTTCCCAGACAATATCTGAACTACCTAGCGGATCTTCCGGAGAGCCCCTTTGGCCAGCACTGTGTGCTGCAACCTCTGTCTCTCTTCACTGAGTAAGTTTCTCAAGACTTAAAGCACTGTGCAGCCCTGCTTTTACTGTAGTGACAAGCTCTCTTGTGTTGTATTTCCGCAGCATAGACACTGCGTGCGCTATCAGAATGCAAACAAGATGGTCTATAGTAGTGTTGAAATAAAGACCCAGCAAGCTTTCTGTACAGTCTGAAATTCACTTCTCCATGGGTCTCAGCTTCCTTGTCTGTAAAATGGGAGTAATTTGCTATCATACCATGAGGACCGAGTGAGCGAATACATGTAATAAAGACAGCCAGCATCGAGGTCACACTGAGTCTTCAGAAAGTGTTAGCGGTTAGCAATCACAGCAAATCATCGTGTAAACCAGAATTCTGAATTTTTTTCTCTGACTTTGTTACTAGGGTAGGAGACCCTCAAGGTGGGAACGGGGCCCATTTAACACTCTACCCCCAACTCTTATTGGAGACTACATTGCAGGTGCACAAGCTGTGGATCGAGTAGAAAAGCATTTAGGTAAGAATAAATGGAGAATGAGTAAAAGTGATATTGATCTGGGAGTACTTTGCAGTTCCCCTGCCCAGGCGGGAATGTGATCCCTTATAAGAAAGATTGCAAACCCCACTTTTTAAAAAATGAAAAACTTGTGAAAAGGAATCAGCTGCCTGGGGAGCTGCAGGAATGTACAGATGCTGAGAGCAGGGCATAGGTGAGAACTGATTTCCTCGAGATACAGAGACTGAGGGAAGCCATGAGAGCTACAGGGGTGCTGGGAATACAGGAAGGCTCGGAATTTGATGCGAATAATATTTAACAAAGATGTGTTTGCAGCAGTTGCGGGCTTCCATAGGCTGCAGTTTTCTCTTTCCTGCCACCCATTTTTCTTCAAGAAAAGTGCATCTATTCTCTTCCTGCTTTTAAGATTGTGAGCATAGGCTGGGAGTGGCGATGTGCTCGCCTTTGTCCCAGACTGGGAGGCAGAAGCAGGTGGAGCTCTGGGTTTGAGGCCAGCCTGGTCTACAGAGCAAGTTCCAGGACAGCCAGGGCTACACAGAGAAACCCTGTCTAAAAAAATCAAAAGTGCTGTAACCTAGCACCCTTCACTAGGAAGCAGCTAGGTGGCAGCTTACTGAGTGACTAAACAAGAGGAAACAGAAAGGGGATGAAAAATAGAAAATGTATGTGCAGATAACTACCTAAATTTGTTGTTGAACTTTGAAGGATCTGGTATATTTCCACATTGGCCATAGCAAGGCGAGTCAACAGTTACAAAGGCCGAGAATTCTGATCTTTGTTCATTCGGAGAAGTGGATGGTTTTCTCACGAATGTTTCAAAGCACTGGTTTCAAAGGTGAGAAGAAGAACATGCTTCAAATCTGTCAACTATGGGCACACAGGAAATTTTCCAACTGGAAAATTCCAGACTAAGGGTGACTGGGTGATTCTGGATCCCAGGGGAAAGCTGAAGTTAGATCACGTAGAAAGAAGGAAGTGTAAAGGAAGGGAGACTTGGAGCCATTGAACTTCGCAGGAGTTAAACGACAAGGGACTTTCTTGAAGGAACCAGTGTCAACTGTGAAATTGACAAGCATCAGAAGGAAGAGGGGAGGATACAAAAAGAAAGGAGAGAGAGAAAGCATGGACCCTGAAGAGAGGAAGTGCGGGAGTCCACAGAGGCAGTGAGGCGGCTGAGAAGGCAATGAGCCAAGAACCTCAAGAAGACATGAAGAAGGAAGAGCTGGCGAGTAGGAGGGAGAGGGGAGAGGGAAGAGGGAGAGGAGGTGGGAAACAGGTGGGCCATAATGATCACGACAGCACATGGACCCCCTTCCCTGAACAGGAATGAGAGAAAAACACCTGACCAACTTTTTGTGTCATGGACGGATGATCAAATAAAGAGGACCAGTCGGCTGTAAATGTATTACAACGGAAAAGACATGTACAGACTTCAGAATCAGACTTGGGAGGACTTCCCAGACAGGGTCAACTTCACTGTCTGGTGTGGGATGTCAGGAAAACCAGTGTTAATGTATCTACTTCAAAGTCACATTGCAAGCTAATTCTAGGATAAAGGTTCAAGTAAGAGTTTCCTAGTTGGGTGGGTCACTATTCTGTCTTTGCAACATGAATATTGTGCTTGAAACAAAAAGAAGGGATGGTTGACACTTGTTTTTGTTCCTTAGTTATTTCTTTTAATCAACCCATGATCTCTTATGAAAACATGGTGTTCGTACTTTCTGCCTTAAAGATTATTGTCAACTGGAAAGATGGATCTCTTGTTGAACACTTATTGAACAAAGACTTCACGTTTTCATACCAAGTTGCTTAATAGTCAATACCATGCCATGAATACGCAAAGCTCCAAGAGCTCAAACTCTCACTTCGAAGAGGGATGCTAGCAGGTGCTGCCCTGATGGGGAGATGATGCTTCCCCTTAGCTTCCTACCACAGAGTCTGCAGAACCCATGTAAGCTCAGAGAAAGACCCTGCAAACACCTGGCAAAGGCAGGCTTCATCATTATCCAGGCCCACAATTTGGGCATCCAGGCAAAGCAAAATATTTTCTAGACTCTGCCAACTCTCACCTCTGAGGCCTGGGAGACTCCAGTGTTCCAAACGGTGGTATTGCCGAGTTGGCAGGCAACTGTATGAGGCCTCTGTCTAGCAGCAGAGACTCACTCTGCTCTGAGGTCCAGGATACTAAAGGGGTATTTAGGAATTAACTTCCCCTCTGTGCTGCCATTAGAGGACTGGTCAACTCACATTAGGAATGCAATGGCTGGTCTCTGGTGAACAGATTCACAGCCAACCAGTGGTGGTAGTGACTTAGTATAGCATAGTGCTAAGCACATGCACTGACTTCAGCCAGTGCCTGAATTGGACAGGCCCAAAGAGACTTCTCATCAGAAAGTCATTCCATGTTTTCCTTTCACTGCCTCTCCTGAGAGTCTGATTCCAGACCTTAAAAACGGAGACTACATTGTAGCTTCTTCTTGGTGCCCATATAACTGTGAAGATACTTGGTATCAACTCTTTCAGGCCAGGAGAAAACTTAGAAATTCAGATGGCGTTTACTTAAAGTACTTACCCTTCTTCAGCTCCTTTGGCCTTCCTAGTGCAGTTGCCCCGGTGCAGTGACCGCTGTGTCAGGAGCACACCCATCATGACTCCATTCAGGAAGAGCCTCTTGCAGGGCTCTAACAGACACAAGGAGAAAGGACACCTAGACAGAGACGTGAAGCTAGAAATTCTGCTTCTCACAAGGCCGACACAATCCTTGTTGGACTAATAATACATTCAGCAGCCACCTAGCCAGCAATGCAAAATGGTCCCTGGGTTCAAGGCTCTTCTACATTAGAATATAATTTGGCTGCAGCTTCTCTCTCTATTACTTTTGAATGTACTTTTGAATGGTTTGAAGACGAGGTCATGCCATCACTTATGATGGGTAAACTGAAGGAGGGTTCAGGGAAGGAACATAGTTCAGATGAGGCCCTAGAAAGTGGGTGTGCTCTTTCAACCCTAGTCCCATTTCTTGGATCTCTCTCTTCACTTGCCGGGCAGAAAACTTAGCCGCCAGCTGGGCTCTATTTGCCACTTGTGAGATTCCACACAGCGACTGTAATTCTTGTGATTGCTCATCCCCGGTTACTCCATGCATGCAACATGGGGACTGCCACCTACATCAGGCTAGGGGTACCCTACGAAGCTGGGGGTGGGTTTGTGGCTGTGGTAACTGAAGACAGATGGGCAGTAGTGGCTCACCTTCCTACAGAGTACCGAAAAGAGGTCTGTGTGTTCAAACCTTATGATC
Source organism: Arvicola amphibius (assembly GCF_903992535.2). NCBI lineage: Eukaryota > Metazoa > Chordata > Mammalia > Rodentia > Cricetidae > Arvicola > Arvicola amphibius. The sequence continues at coordinate 6,814,756 of NC_052047.1, read as the reverse complement.
TTCTCAGTAGCCCTGACTGCTTCATATACAGGCTCAAGTCAACACAAGAACCAGTTTAAGCTCTTTGCTAAAGAGCTCGAGTTCCTACTTCTCACACGCAACTGAGCAGTATATTTAGAGAGAGAGCAAATATGCCTTAGGTATTCTTAACCAAACCCTAAAAGGGAAATTGCTTAGCAATGTGTTATATTTGCAGTCTTCCCTTTCCTAATTAAACTGGGTGAGAGGAGGCTGGAGAAAATTGCCTAATTACATGAAAAATCAATTGCCTTTATTTTGACAGGCATTGAATGCATTGTTAGAAATCATGACTTTGGGCCAGGGCTTTTTTCCCCCATGTTCAAATACTTATGTAGTGTGCTGTAGGTCTAGCCAACTTCCAGATGCAGCTCCTGGTGAACCTTTCAGGCATGTATTAGTCGGGACTTAACCCTCCCTATGAGCTGTGTTACGGTCCTTGGAGCGAGTATTGGCTGCACACACTTCAGCCCACACCAAGTTTCTTTTACTGGAGAAAAAGTTACAGTCCATCTAGTGAGCAAATGCACAGATAGAAAACCACCCCCCCATTCATCAGGACTTAGGCCCCAGAAGGACACAGCACCCCTTTCACCTTTGGGGTGAGGAATAGATGCTGAAATTGCACACCGGGCTCCAGGGGAAAGGCCTTTTCTGGAGAACCAGTGGGGTCTACCTTGGCTCCAGAAAGCTACTGAACCTGTTATGCCTCCAGAAAGTTCTGGATCCTGGGTAAAAATGACATATGCCAGCTCTTCATCTTCCTCTCCTTTCATCCTCAGCAGCCTTTTCTTCAACATTGCTGCTCATGGGGCAACAATCAGCCACTGTAGGGGTGAGATCACTAACCACATCCAAATCTTGAGCGTGCTGGTTACAGTCCACTCTGGGTGGACAGTCTCTGAACACTGTCCGCCCAGCCACAAAGGCCCTTTGAAGCATAAACTCCCAGAAGAGTCACGTCCCAGAGTCTTGTATGTTTCTTACTTTCAGCAGCTCAGAGTACTTGCTGCTCTTCCAGAGGACTTGAGTTCAGTTTCCAACACATATCCCAGGTGATTTCAAGGAAGAAACACCCTTTTCTGGGGCATCTGCATTCACACACACACTGTCATACGTATACACATAGACACACACACACACACACACAATTTGAAAATATTTGAAACAGTAGTAATAATAACATTCAGGTCTTATGTGATTAGTGGGAAAAGGAGAGTAGAACACCGTGAGATTTTATATGATCTCCTTTCAGGCTTCAGTGAGGTTGAACAAGATCATGATTTAAAAAACAAATTGTATGAATATTGTCTCAGTTAGGGTTTATCATTGCTATGAAGAGACACCATGACTCTTATAATTATAATTATGCTAGCCTGCCCTGTTGACTGGGTACCCTGTTCCTTTAAGAGACAAGCTCCACCCACTCCCAATCTTTCCCTTCCCACTGAGGCAAGCGGACTCCATTCTCTCTTCCTTTCCTTCTTTCTGTCCATTCTTCTTTTGAAGAGGCAGCAGCTCCCTGACTTCCTCCTTCCCCTTCTCTTTTCTTTCTTTCTTTGTTTCTTCCTTTCTTTTCTTTTTCCCTTTCTTTCTTTCTTTCTCTCTCTCTTGTTTTCACTCTGTCTCTCTCTGTGTGTCCTATTTTTCTCCTTCTCTCTCCTCCCTATATTTCCTACCCTCCCATACCCTCCCAATACTCACTAAATAAACTCTTTCCACATGGCTGCATCTGCCTGTCTCCCACCCACTATGGGACCTGCCAGGGCCACCCGTGTTGTGAATCACAGCAATGACCACGGCAACTCCAATAAAGAAAACGTTTAATTGCAGTGGCTGGGGAACATGGCGGCATGCAGGCAGATGTGGTACTGGAGCTGAATGCTACATGTTGCAGGTACAGGAAGTTGACTGTCACACTGAGGGAAGCTTGAGAAAATGAGACCTGAAAGCCCACCCCCACAGTGACACACTTTCTCTAACACCTACGCCAACAAGGCCACACCTCCTAATAGTGCCACTCCCTTTGCGAGCCATTTTATTTCAAACCGCCACAAATATGCAAGAAATATCTCCGAAAACCTCTTTAAAACCCCCCACAGCAGTAGTTACCTCTGAGGGAAGAAATGGATGGTGTGAACCAGGATGTCAGCATGCTTGGTAGTTTGCGTGTAATTGACCCCTATAAGCTCATTGGGAGTGGCATTATTAGAAGGTGTGGCTTATCAGAGGATGTGTCGCTGAGGGAGTGGGCTCTGAGGTCTGTTTTGCTCAAGTTTCATTCAGTGTGACACTCAGACCACTTCCTGTTGCCTGGGAGATGTAGGACTCTCGGTTCTTCCCCGGCACCATGTCTGCCTGTGTGCCGCTATGTCCCACCATGATGATAATAGACTGAACCTCTGAACTGGAAGCCACCCCACTCCAATGCTTTTCTTTTATAAGAATTGCCATGGGCATGGTGTCTCTTCAGCAAGACAAACCCTAACTAAGACAGATTGGAGATAAAGGAGGGGTGGGCGTCCCTCTCAAAGAGTTCCATGTTGTCTCACATGGAAATCAAAGAAACATCTATGGAAATAACACGAGTCCCACTACAGAGCTGTTGGGTAAGCCAATGCAATTCACTCTTCCTTTGTCGTGGTCACTCAGGCCCCTTGTGAGTGTCCTTCTATGTAGCACTCTGTCCCCTACAGCTTTCCATTTGCTCACCTAACGTTGCCTTTTGTCTAGTAACACTTCCTGAGCCCTTCTATATCCTTCCTCAGCCGCTGAGTGCTTGTTAACTGCCCAGCAGCCTCCTGAGCGCTTTGAACAGGGTGTGCATTTCAGAGCGGTTCTACAGAGGACCATGGCCATCTGTAATCCGCAGTGGGGAAAGTCAAATATGACAGAGGATGTGAGTTGCGCATTAGCATGGCGTTAATGCAGATCTGCCCACAGGGGCCTTGAGGTCAGCTGTGAAACTATCAGTCTCACACTGCCCCTTAATGCTTCATTTGTTCATTCGCGTCTTCCTAACTCTTCTTTCTCTTCCCCGTCTTTGTATTTACCTCTTTCTTGTTTTCTCAATATCCTACCCTTTACCCTGCCTTGTGGGGCCATCTTTTGTTTTTTTCCTTTTGTCCACAATACGAGTAGAAACTTCTGTTCGGGTCTTCATTTCCTGTCGCAGCACATCACACTGAGGGCCCAGCTACGGTAGTCAATGACCTGAGACTGTGTTACTCTAAGGAAGTGGCTTCCTACTTACTTTCCGATAGCATTAGGGTCCATCCTGTCTGTATGTGACAATATACTGTCCGGATGGAGCAGTTAAGGATTCAGTGTGGCTACACATCAGAGTCCAGGTGGGGTGGTGAAGTGTGCAACCTATGTTTGTTTGTTTCAATGAAATGTAACATCCTCACTTGAGGTACATGCACACAATACAGAAGCTCTTCTTTTTAGCTCCACAGCAGCAAACACTATAAACTGCTAGACATGAAATAGCAATCAGTCACAGGCTCATTCTTGTTCTATGGAAACCATATATTTCCCGGAAGGTTTGAGCATGAGTATTATTCAATTATTATTTTAAAAGAAAAAAACACAGTGGGGGCTGGTGAGATGGCTCAGCAGGCCAAGTGCTTGCTGTATAAAAATAAGGACCTGAAATTGAGTCCCCAGTACCCTTGTAAAGCTGGGAGTGGAGGTACACCTATCTGTCTCCTCGGCACTGGGGGTGTGGAGACAGGTGGATCCCAAGACCTTGCTGGCTGGCAGTCTAGCAGAAATGGTGTGCTCCAACTTCAGCAAGAGACCCTGTGTCAAGAGGCAAGGTGAAAAGCGGTAGAAGAAAATAGCTAAAGGGGACCCTTGCCCCCACATAGCAAGCCTGGGAGTGCTTATGCGTGCGCACGCGTGCACACACACACCACAAATAACCAATGGAGAAAAAGAAAGGAAGAGTATCAAGCTTCCAAAAATAAAACCTTTAGTAAATCTTGTTCTCCCTCTCACACTCCGTGGACTAGAGGCTAGGAGAAAATATGTATAGTTAAAAAGCATATTAAAAGGCCAAAGTAAAACAATTATCTGGAAATAAACATGTACACACGCACACACACACACACACTCCTCACCTGTTGGTCAGAAGCCACACGGCATCACCACAGCTTAAAATATATGTAGTAATTAATTCACTGCATGTTTTCCGTGGCCAGAATTGCATCCCTGCCCACTGCTTTCCCATAGGCAAGCAGAGTTCGTGTACCACCAGCGCTCAGCCTACGTGCTTAACACATTCATTAACCAGGGAGGCCGGAGGATGCCATTCTATGTTTCTCATTATTGAAAAGAACAAGTTAATCTCCCCTTTGGAGGGCTGCAGGACTGGAGACCACAGGATCCTCGTAAACCGTTCTTTGCCCCACATCCTCCCTTGTTGACAGGTCTGCTTTCTTAATTTTATTGGCATGGCTGCAGAGCAGATTTCAGTGAGGCAGAGTTAGTTGATGGAAGGGTGGGGATGGGCAGGACGATGGGGTTGGGAGAGGAAATCAGGCCCTGTGATGTATGGCAAACCTTCTATCAGACACATCTCCTTGCCTTCTGGAGTGCCCATCATATCAGGCAAACTGCTCCTGAAGAGCCCTCCATTTACCTTCTCCCCTAATTAAATGTGCACTTCATTAATGTAAATTGGGGGTTTAATGCTCTTGTTGAAATTCTGAAGAAAGTGCTATGGCCTTGCGAAATGCTTAAGCATCATTGCAAATTAGATTAGGGACCAAGAAAGGCAGTAAAATTAGAATGATAATGGCTGATGTGGCTTCCTGACAGGCATGACTATTCAGGGATCAATGGAACCGGAGCAGTTTCCCGAGCCCGGAGTGAAAGGCAGGGACAAACGTCAGCCTACAGATGTGGCTTTTGGAAGCACTTTCAATTAGTTTAATTTGGTAAATGGTGGGGATTTAGAGGCTCTCAGCCAGTCATACAAGACAAGAATACATTGAAATGTTTTTCAACTTTTTAACATAAAATAGGATTGGCTTCACATTTGCATTTCTCGAACAAGATGGAGTGGGTTGGGGTGGGGCAGGTGGCACAGGGAAAGTTTCCAAAGTGTTTGACCAACTCCGCTTTTGAAAATGGAAATGACTTTTATAAGATCGGGCTAAAACCTTGCGACGAGTGGGAACGCCGAGAGTGAAGCTCCAGGCTCAGACTCTGAGACTGAGCTCCCGAGTTCAACACGACCCAGTGCGGTCGCAAAGCCACTCAATGCTAACCGCGCCCCCACCTCCAACTTCCAAAAATGAGCATTGTTGTTCAACTGCGACACCTTTCCTGTTGTCTACTTTTAATTAAAATAAAACCACATTTGGAAGGCTTAGGAAGGAATATCCCTAACCGTATCCCCCAAATGTTGGCCGTGCCAGAGCAGTTGCTTGGAGAAACACACAGGCCTGTGGCTTCCGAGAACCGCACTTTTTGGAGAACTGCTAATTGTGCCCTTCCCGGTTCCTTCAGGTTAACCCCACCCCACCCTGAGACCACTGGCGCTGATCTGGTGGCCGGACTTTTGCAAGCAGGACGGCTTCTGGGCACAAAGGCCTCCTTCAGATCCGCACGTTTGAACCACAGCTCCCTCCTTACTTTCCCAGAATACTGTCAAGCTTCACTTGGACCTCCTCCCTGAAGGCGTCTGCATGTTTCATGAGTGAAGAGGAGGAGATGATGCGTCAGAAACTACAGTAAATATGACCAAATCCCCCGGGGTTCCCAAAGCCGGTGTTCAACCTTGTGAACGCGCGGTGATTGCGGATCCACCCAGCCTAGGCTCTCAGGCTCCCCAATCTCTACCTTTGCCCCAGAGTGCAGCAGCAAGCATGGAAAGGAAAGGATAGAAACACGGGAGCCACGGGAGCAGTCCATCTGGTGTCCCAAGAGCGAACCTGGGCAAAGATGCCCAGGAGACTGTGCCCTGTGAATCCCTCAGCCAGAGCTGCCACTCACACAGCAAGGATGGTAGGGGATCCTCGTGCAAATTCACACAAACGGCTTCATTAGACCCTGTTTCATAAAGCTTCTTGCCTCCCACAAAAATCTAGATGTGAGTAAAGAAGAAAATTCCCAACAAATGGTTTCCATTTAGTTTGTAAAAACTGTAATAGTAGAACCTACTATCTGCCTAGTACCTTGTTACTTTTCTCCCAAAACTCCATTTTCATATTTACTTGATGGATAGCAGATTGGAGGGCAGTAGAAAAGAAATAATTATTCTTCCTGTTTTATAAATATTAAGGATCCCTTGGGGACATCCCAGTTACTTTCCTGAAAACACTGAGGCAGTAAGTTGCAGAAGAGAGTTTGAGACAAAAGGCCTCCTTTTCTAAAGTGTTCAGTATAGGAAAGAAACTGATAGGTGGTTGATATGGGAGAGAGTCTGTGTAATATAAGAACGTGCAAAGCAAAAATAAAGTACACTGCAATAATCACTGCAAATCTTTCATGTGCTCTTCTGTGCATGCAGATAAATAATATAAAGAAGATGAAAAGACAAAGGGAAGAGAACGGGGGGGGGGGGGGGGGGGTCTAACCGTGTCCGGGAACTGGAGAACTGGAAAACTGGCTGCATTCACTCACTCCTCAGAACAGCTGCCCGGTAGACCGGGCTCATAGAGGAGGAAAATGAGACTTGGGGAGTCTGGGTGACACAGCTAAATTCACACAGCTACGAGGATTATTTACAAACTGATCCTGAGGTGTTTAGCACGACCACGCACCATGAACATCACGATTCAGCCGTCATGTTTTGAGGCTCTGGATCCGGCTGTCGCTACACGGTAGAATTCAGTGAGCAAATCCCCTATTGAGGGACGATTCACACTTTTGATTTTCTCCACCACAAGCAATGTTACGGTAAAAATCACAAGCAAACTTTCAGAATTACCTCCTTAGGGTGAACTCAGGGCGCAGGATATATAAATTGTGAAGCAAAACTTAGCTCTTCTGTTTGTGCTTTTACTGCTTACTCGCAGGCAGAATCCCGAGTAATGGACACCATTGGAAATCAATAGCTGATAGCTTTGAGGCTAGTAAAATATGGACCCATTTGAGATTACGGCCCCAAGCCTACCTAGAAATCCAGAGAATTGCCTGTAAGTGTAGTCCTGATTTTCAGAGAATAGCAACATGATGGTGTTATATGAACCAATCGTTTCCATTCTTTCTGGCATTCCACAACCATTGGACTGGATACAAAGAGAACCCACTGGAGATTATAGCCCCATATGATAGACTGAATCAAACATTTATGTATTTATTGTGTATGGATATTTTGTCTTCATACCAGAAGAGGGCATCGGGTCCCGTGAACTATAGCTGGACAGTTGTGAGCCACCATGTGGGTGCTGGGATTTGAACTCAGGACTATCATAGGACTTACTTCTAGCCGGAGAGCCCCCAACACAGCTGACTTCACCAGACCTGACAGCCTCTCCCCGTCCTTCCCACCTCACTAAAACAAAGAGTACAAGGGTTTCCCGCCTGCCACCCTCCTCACCCTGGAGGATTCGTTTTCAAGCATTCTGCCCTGATCCTTGCACAGAAGACATTACTGAACTCCTCAACAAGTGTTCTGGAGGGAGAGGAAGGTGGATCTCTGTGAGTTTTTAGAGATCAGCCAGGGGTACATAATGAAACTGTCTCAAATAACAATAACAATTTTTAAAACCCCTTTCCTAGAGATGCCCAGCATGAGATCTGCTCTTTGCCCCGCTCCTAAATGTCTGAATATATGTGTAAATAAAGGAGAGAAGACAGCTCTGTAGGAAGTCCGGCGTAGTCCTTGCTGTGTCCACCTCAGAGCCGCCTATGGTAGAGGTAAGAATCTTAGGTCCAGGAGCCATACAGTTCTTGAGACTGGCCCATTTCTTTGTTGACACAAAGATCTCAAAGGGACATTTCTCTGTTGGCATCAGTCAAAAAATGTTCAATTCCATTTCACTTTAATTTGTAATAAATGTGCCTAATTTTATTTTTAATTTCCTAAATAGATTGATTTGGCAAAGCCACTTCACCAGCTCAAAGGTTACATTCCTGATTGAAAATGCTAATAACGAATTCATTTTCTCAGATGCTGATTTCCTAATTTTCCAAAATTGATGCCTAAAAAAGAAGATTAAAAGATCTATAGACACGGAAGGTTTCTTCAACATGAATCCAGTAGGCCCAACAAGGCTGAAAACTCTTGCCCAACAAGATGCTCCTGGCTTATAAACCTCCTTGTATTCCACTCCACCGGAACCTAGAACACCTGACCAGGTCAACTGTCACCCTAGAAACTGTCTCTTAAGAGGAATTCCTTATGTTCTGTGAGACTCCTCTTCCTTTGGAATTCAAACCACTGTCAGACAGTTCTAATCACTGTTCTAGATTTAAAAAAAAAAAAAAGACAAGCAACAATAATGGAAGACTCTCACAGGAAGCCAATAATAGCAGTTGATACCCAGAAGGAAAAATGAATGGCAGGGAGAAGAGGGTAGAAAGGAGAATCACTCTGTGTGGGTTAACTTGAATGACTTGTGTCATTTACTGCGTATGAATTTATCTATTAGGGCACTGAACCAGCATCCTAAGAACGCAAGGAGAGCAAACTATCATGTAAATTCTGTCCAAAGAGAGATCGTCCTGTTATTCCGTTAGTCAGAGAACACTCTGAGTGCTTTAGTTGATGGGAACACATAGCTCTAGACTTTGGATGTAGTTGTCTTCTGGAGGGGACAGAAACTGTTAATCCACCGAAGAATGTGTGAAGCCAAAGAACAAAGAGCAGCCCCAGAATAGAGATGGAGAGTCCATCAACCTGGTGTATCTGGGCTGTCTGTTAGCAGGGGTTCCAAGTGGGGAAGAATGCTTCCACAGAGGGAGGGGATTAAGGAGGACATGAAGGACCCACTGCTCACACTGGCCCTCCGTCCCTCCCAACACTCAGATCTGAGGGTGGCCTGCCTCTTATCAGAAAGTCTTGTTTGTTATAGTTCTGCTTTATACTCCAGTTTTCAGGGGAAGCGTGTTACAGCACATCTCTGCTACACAGTATCAAAGCCAGTTAGGAAAGAACAGCCTAGCTGAATGGGATTTTAAAGGTGACTTCATATTAGCCTGCAGAGCTCACAGACAGGGGCAAGGCCACCAAGCCTGAGATGTGTTTACTTCGCAGATGGGGTGTGGGCGTTCAGAAATGGAAGCTGTCTTCATGCCAGCAATGTTGACTCCATCAGAATGGAGGGATTTGGAGGACATAATTGGCATTTTACTTGTTTACATTTATGTTCTGCTTCTATGTAGATGTTAAATATGTGCAAGTCAAATGCCCACATACCCAAAGGCTAGCTGTCACCCAAAAGTGCATCAGGAAAATGTCTTTGTGATCACATTAGCATTACTGAGGTGTTTTCTTAATTCTTGTCACATAGCTACCGTTACTTTATACCAAACTCCACACATCATGGGTGTTTGTCCCTTCATATGGGTATAACCTATAAAGCACACAGGGTGCCAGCTAGAGCACACCAATTTACTGCATTCTACCTTCATCTGGAGAAAACTTGGATGGAAGGAGCTAGCAGGTATTATGAAGGAAGAAAAGTAAATGTGTATTGGAGTATAACTGATAATTTTTTAAAAAGCCCCAGGAAGTCTAAGGCAGACGAGGGGGGGGGGGGTCCCAAAGACTCTAGGCTTGCATATTCTAAGGAACTTTATTCCTCCCCATTGTCCCTCCCTAGATGCCTGCCAACTGCTTCCCCCACCAATCACACACAGACCCCCTGCGTCTCTTGGCTTTTGAGAAGCTCCGGAGTCCCAGCTGGACCTGAATGATTAGGTGTGGGGCTGTAGCTCACTCTCACTTACTCGGCTGATAGAGCCGCTTAAGCCTTCATAAGAACGCTAACATTTGGGTGCCAATAACAGATTGACCTTTATTCATAAAGTGCAAAGAGTTGGAAGTCGAACAGATTGCTTGCCAGCGATGGCCTTTTATGTGCAGTTTAAGGCTTTGATTTCTCTCCTCTTTCTTCCTTTAATCTGACATCGCTGGCTTGAATAGCGTTCGCAGTCTAAGTAAACAGGGCTCGGGGAGGCCTCCGCTTTTGTAGCCCAGTTTGCTTGCGCGGACAGGAGACAGAGGCTGAGAGTGACTTTTTAAGATTTGCCTTCGGAATTCAACGATTTAAGAATGGCTTGAAAGTCCCCCACCCCCACCCCCCCGGACTGAACGGAGCTGGCGGGGGAGCTGAGAACTGAACCCCGCGCAGTCTTTTGCATCTGAAATCAGCCCCGTGCGTGCTAAGTGGGAAAGTAAGGATTCATATTAACTCTGCAAAGTTCACTCTGTGTCCGACACAAAAGGGGCAGATCACAAACCGCTGAGCCTGTAGATGGGAAACAGGACCACACTCCAGGCCTCCGGGGCCCTCTCTTAGCCGGCTGCGATTGTCTCCAGGCACAAGGCCTTGCAGGGAGGATGAAGTCTTTCAAACAAGCTCGAACTTTTAAAGCTTTCCAGGACTGGTACAGACACTCTCCAACAGAGCGTTTGAGTCTAGATTTTTTGCCCAGATTTATCTTGATGATACATTGTTGGTTTCTTTAACAGCGCAGCGTATTCTTGATTACAGTCGGAGTCTTTGTAACATTCTCATAGCAGCCACTTGTGTAGAAATAATGGTGCCCTTGGTGCGGCACCGGAAACGGAAGAAGCGAAGTCCTCACGACTAAGACTAGGCTGGAAGGAGAAAGCTATCGGATGTGAATACCTTCCTGCTGGGGCTCTAAATAACCTTTACAACACTCTTGAATGTCTGTCAGGAGTGCAGACATCTTTCTGATCCTGACAACTGGCGTTGCTGGAACGACTTCAACTTTAAGGTCTTGATGTGTACCCAGGCCTTGTCAATAGTCACTTAGGCAAGGGGCTGGTCTCAAAGCACCTCAGTGCTGGGCCTGCCAGTCAGGGAGCCTTGGAAGCCCTGCACGCAGCTCCCAGTCTTCAGCAAGTACTTAGTCAAACTTAGTTTGCCGTTTAATGAACTGTTAACTTTCGATCCTGTTCCTGTCTTTGGTCCATGTGGAGAATATGACAGAAAGGACAGGAAGCACAGAACAACAGACTCCGTCCACGGCAAAGCTCATGGAGACTCTACTGTGGTGATTGTCACTAGCAGGTCATTTATCTGTGTCCATATTACTCACTATCTTCAGACACACAATGTTTATCTCTTGGCAGCAAATGGATCTTGTGTTTCTTTGACAATCCTGCTCTAGAGTGGATGCCAACAAATTGCTTCTTAGTTCATTCTTCTTCACTGGGAACTACGTCTGGCCTAGTGAGACGTCGGATGTTCCTTTTCCGGCAGTCCCCCTGTTCAGCCTTTTCACCACTTCCAGTTCTTGCTCATGAACCTGACTCTCCTGTACTTACCTTGTCACTGGGCCAGTCTGGGGGGTCACCAATCTTCCAACGGAGAACGTGCATGCTGAGCACTGGGTCACTCTGCAAACTGATACTGATAAACACTCCCCCAAACCTCTGCCACGCTGTGGCCCCTCTTTAGGCCACCACATCTCTCCTCTTCCGGGGTTTCTTGAGGAATGACACAGGAAGGGACATGAGTGGGAAGAATTTTCAAAGAGGTAAACATCACCCGCAGTACTGTGAGCTTCCTTTGGTTGGTTTTCTGTAACACAAACCACCATAAGAAAGGCCAAGGCTTCAGCGCACTGGTTAACTGGGTAGCCATCTTGCTTGAGGACCCTGCTTTCAACCCACAAAGGAGATGATTTCAGAGGCCACAGATGGATTGGGGCTGCCACTGGAGAGGGGACAAAACTGCTCAGACTTCTTCAGCAAGCACTGGTGCTGCCACCCAAAAAGAGAGAGAGAGAGAGAGAGAGAGAGAGAGAGAGAGAGAGAGAGAGAGAGACTTTTCTACAGCTTCCAGATTACTAATGCCAATGCCCCTCTTCCTCCTCTGACACTTCTTTTCGGGGTGCCAGGGTCAAACCCACAGAGTGTTAGGTAAGCCTCCTGCCACGAGCCGTCACTTCAGCATTCCGTGTCAGGCTTTAGAATAAGAGCAGTAGTAACTCTATATCTATGCTGCAGAATTCTAGATCACAGAGCCGAAAACAATGAAGAGCTAAAATTTACACACAGCTACAGAAACATGCAGGTGGCGGCCAGTCTGGACTGTCCACTTGACTGGCTAGAGAATCACAGCGGAGACACACCTTCACCACTATGGCTGACCCACCATGGCAGACTACAGCCCTTTAAGCCGTGAGCTCAAATAAACCCTTCCTCTCCTAAGTTGCTTTTGTCAAATAATTGTTTTTTACGGTGATAAGAAAAGTAAGCAGTAGAAGAAATGACCATCCTACAGAACAGCAAAGTGAGGAGGGATAAATGAGAGGCTAAGCTTGAGACGCCCTACCTTCACAAGGCCTTGGAGTCCCCCAAGAGGCAGACACTGCGGGATTGAAAACTCTGACCTCTGGTCCCAAATCTGCAACCCACCCAGAATCCAGGCACAGTGTTTATTCTCAGTGGTTACTCATTGCTATTTAATTGTTTTCTCCACAATCCTTCCTTCCATCGTCAGAGCTGGCCATGCCAACCGGTTCTGAAGCCAGGTCATTTACATGAGGGAAAGATTTCAAAAAGATTATGAATGTGATTTTGAATGCCTACTGAAGTTCACACAGACTCTTCACTGGAAAGGAGGAAATGCTGGAAACGGTATTTTAAAATAAATCCTTAGTAACCGAGAGTTGGCAGACCCAGAGCTGCTGCACAGGAGGCCAGGGAGAGCAGCCTTCTCGGGATGTTGGGTGTCCTGAAGAGTCAGTGTTGACAGGAGCCCTGAGTCTTCGGTCTGGTTCACTGGTGCAGCTCTCACTAATTAGTAGCTGATGGTGTACACAAGAAGAAAGTTTTGTTTCAACTTTAACAATGATGGTCTTTTTGATTCCATTTCTTCTGTGAAAACTGAGAAAGTCTATGACAATCTCCCAACAGCAGGTTGTTTGAAGGCTCCTTCCTCCTCAGGCCAAAACCCTTCATTTCTGTGCCCCTCCTCTGCTGGATACGCAGCTGTAGAGACCTCCAAGTATGTCTAGAAAAAGAACAGAAGAAAATTTAGGGGTTTAGACATTTAGGAAAATTTTGGCAGGGAAGAAGCAAATCATGTCAAAACTGAGAGAATGACTGAAAGTCTTACTGCCCCCAAACTGAAAGTTTAACGTCCCTGACTGGTGTGGAAATTAATGTTCAAAGCAGAGTCTCTATGGAATAAAATTCTGTTGAATGAATGAATGAATGAATTCTCTAATGTTACCTTACTTCAGTCAATGCTGGTATTTTCAACTTTAACCTTCCTACTCAGCTCAGCCATAGATTTACTAGGCTGCCACTGCTAAAGACATTGAGAACACCTGAGCTGCTAAGGCAGCCCTTAGCCACTCTGCAGGAGCTGCGTGTTTGTGTTCAATTGCACTTAAGGAATAAGGCAGGGCATAAAAGACGGGTACAGATAGCCAGCAGCTAGGCCACCACTGTGAGTTCTCAGATTGCAATGCTCAACCTGAGGGGGAGGGTCCTCTAGCACAGACAGCAAGAAGGACACATGCTGTAGCTACATAGGAGCAATGCCCACAGGGACAGGGCCATCGAGCTTTAGATGCAGCTCTTTTAATAAAGCACGAAGAGCAGAGATTCCTTTTCCCGCCACTCACGGGTTCTAAAAGGCATCTTTCAGCCACATGTCATGTCAGACTCCATTTTCAGAGACGATGGTCTGGAGCTGCACTAAAGAGCTGAAAGACACCACTAACAGTGCTTTCAGTGTTTCTGAATAACTGTCAAATTCTAGAATTATAAACATGAACCAGCACAGTGGGTTAAATCATTATTTTCAAAAGTCTCTTAGAGCATTTATATACACAAAGCTAAAAGTTAGAAGTTCAAAGTTCAAATCTAGAACTTAGATGGACAAATCTAAAGCTTAGATACATGAAGCTGGAACTTAGATGCTCAAATCTAGAACTTAGAGGGACAAATCCAGAACATAGATGCTCAAATCTAGAACTTAGAAGGTTGAATCTAGAGTTTAGATAACACAAAACTAAAGCCTAGAAGCTCAAATCTAGAACTTAGCGGAACAAATCTAGACTTGGAAAGATATCTTTGCAAGACTTTGGCTGAGAGACTCCCAAGTGCCCAGGACCCTGGTGCTGAGGACAGGGCCTTGTGAACTATCTTGAGTCTGTGGCTGCTGTCTCCTTGAGGGAAGACAAATTAATGGAGCCTGTTCTCCTCAATCTCTCTCTAAGACCCTTGTTTTTCTCTCACTCCAGGCCTGTCCCTCCTCTCTCTTAATAATGGATCCTGAATCCCCCCAAGGGACCATGACTTTCAAATTTAGATTCCCCCAAATGACTCTGCTCTTATCCTCCTCTTAGAATCCCTTTACATGCAACAAAATAAAAACAAAAGGCTCAGTCCAAAAGGCAGAGACTCCTGTGCATTAGTAAGTAAACATCAATAAGAAAAGTGGTAGATGTCTATCAATCATTTATACCCTTGTGAAATCATGTCTCACTCCCTACATCTGTGTAAACAGATCATACAAAGCCTATGTACAACCAATTGAACAGGGATTTGTCATCATCACAGAAAACCAAGAATACAACCACCAGCCCCTGCGATGCCTTCATGGCCTTCCCTTTTATACTCGCTCCTACAATTAGCACACAAATCTGTGAGGCTATGCTATCAGCACACATTCTCATCATTGAGAAAAAGCAAGGAGACGTCTCACCTAAGAGGGAGCTGCGGGCTCAGAAACTCCGTAGAAAGATCCAAAGCTGGCATCTCTTCACTGTGGGGAAAGGCATCCTGGCAGTTATACCAGTGTTGGCATCACCACAACCTGTAAGGAAGAGACACCAGCAATGAGTCCAGGTACTAGAAACAAAGAAACTGGAAACGTGGACCGGAGTGAGGGCTAATCCTTCTGCCTTCATCTCTGCCCCCTTCTCTGTGACTCCGGGAGTAAGTGTAGGCTAACTTTGTGCCTTTCTTCTCTGGATCATTTTTACAGCCCCTCAGTCCGGAGTCAGACTTTCCCCTCAGTCCAGGGTCAGATTTTCCCCTCAGTCCAGGGTCAGACTCTTCCACAATGCTTTGCCCCAGGTGGAGCAACTCACTAGGCTTCTCCATCAATTTGAAAGACTCTTAACTCACAGGCCACATACCAAAGAAGCCAGCAGCCAGGCTGCCAAGAACTGGCGAGTACATGCAAGATGCCCAGGTCTTATCCCATCCCCTCTTATGAGGCAAGCTTGTCTTTAATATATTTGGGGCCAGGAACCTCACATAAGAGCCAACAGTTCTTAAGGACTAACCAAGTCCTCCAACACTCTGACATTCCCATGTTCATGTGTAGAAACCGAGACATGAAAAGATGAAATCATTTTCCCAAGGCTATTGATCTCTACATGGTAGACAAGCACTTTTGCCCAGTCTGAGCTGGCTGTCTGGGTCATTATCCATACAGCATGAGAAAACACCAACCCTCCCATGGAAACCGAATGGTTTGTACTCCATCACCGAATGGTGCAGGTATCTGGCAGTCTTGTGTTTGAAGCGGGCATAATATGGATGGAGAACAGAGACCCAAAGGCAAAGAATGCATGTAGTGGGCAGATTTTCAACTTTCTAAATGCAAGAATATTTTCACTGGGTAAAATAGTCTTAGTCTGAGCAATAAAATCCCAGCAAAATATATTTTATTCAGAAATGAAAGAAACCTGCTTTCCAAGTAAATGGAAATCCTGGGGCGGGGCAGCAGCTGGTAAAATCCCACAGCAGTCTGTCTCTTGTTCCCCATCTCTTGATCACCTCTGTTCTTGAGCAGAAATGGCACCAGTAGTTGGAGATTTCCTTCTTCACTGTGGTCGATCCTTCTAGGAAGCCATGGTAAATAGAAATCCGGGAGGGTTTTACCAAAGAAGTGACATTTGCGTGCCTGTTGATGAAACAAAATGATTTAAGTTGGGATGAAGTGAGCATCCCTGTCTCTGTGGGATCATCCTGTACACTGTGAGCCTCCAGGAGTATCCTGAAGAGCCCAGATTCAGGGGCTACTGCCCTCTGATGGAAGAACCAAGGTGAGGGAAAGCTGGGCCTCTAGGGAAATCAGTGTTGCAAAACTTTAGCCTATAATCAATCTATTGGTTTTTGAATACAGTAACTTTTTGATTATCTATACAGTAGTCTCTACCAGATCTATGGTCTTGGTTGAGTAGTGTTTAAGACCCAAGAGCTGAAGCAGGTGGGAACGGCCTCCCTGGAATGAGATTGATCAATCCTAGTAGTTTATTAAATGATCAGTGGCAAATGTTTCCTGTGGCGATTTCTCATCTCTGCTGGTTTCTTCTGACCTTTCCTCACTTGGCTGAGCATCTCCCAGAACTCACTAAGACCTGAGGAGGAGAAGCTGCTTGTTGTTCTGCTCAGCCCTCTGAGCTCTACTCCTTCAGATCTGGGCTGTTAGGGAGAAGGGGTCCAGCCACACACAGCTACATGAATTGACTCTGATTAAAATTAAGCATAATCAAATAAAACTATACCTTGGTTCCTGTGTCACATTAGACAGGTTTTCAGAGATGGGCACCCCAATATTGAGAGCAGTCATCACAATGGTAGACATAGGGAGGGGATACTTCATCATGGCAGAAAATTCCATGGGTTTTTACCCGGCCCCAGTGACTCCTGAGTCTTCCTTGTCTCTGATTCTGTATTTTAATCACTGCACAGTTTCCAAATCAGGGACCAAGAACAGACCAAAGAAAGCTTTCCACCCACGAATGGCTTAGGGAAGGGCTGAGTGTATCCTGGTTACCTACAAGTGTCCGGTTGCCACATTGCTTATGGGAGTTTGTGAGTCAAAGGGGTTGGCCACACTGGAAAGCCTACCTCAGCGTGGACAAGGCTTGTGAAAGCTGCACCCCGAAGCTACACAACTCACAGACAGCTCAGCCAATGGGAACCGTCCTCTCCTCGACTGTCACTGCCCTATGGCGGGGGGGGGGGGGGGGGGGGGGGGGGGGGGGGGGAGGGGGACACTTGTGATACTTGGCACTTTCAGGTATTGGGCCTTGTTTGTTTGTTTCATTTCTCCTACACCCAGCGGGGAACCGACCAGTGTAGGAACTCTCGGCTGCCATATTCATTTCTTACCTCTGGTCCCCGAAGGCCCTACCTGCCAAACAGGAAATGCAGAAAGCAAGATCAAGTTTGACCACCCTTAAGTCATGCCTTCTGGCCCTGCCACAGGAAACGCTTTTAGATTGTCTTAAGGCCTCTATACAAAAGTTTTTAGTTAATAAATTGCTTCAACCAATATAAATACTGTCTTTTGCAATGTCCTGCCTCTTCAAATTCCATTGTCCTTCAAAGAGGGAGGAAGGACAGAGGGAGGGAGGGAAGAAAGAAGGAAGAGATAGAGAAAGAGAGAAAGAAAGAGAGAGAGAGAAATCTCTTGTCAGCAAACTCCTTACTGAAAATATTAATTCCACTAAAAGCACCAAAAGGGCTTTTCCCCCCTTAGAATGAAAAAAAAAAAAAAAAGATACAGCTGCATAGCAAAACGGAGGGCTTGAATGAGCATTCCCGGTCCTTCTTGTCATAAGCCATTAGTTGAATTGCTTAAAGAAAACCCTTGACAACTGTAAGTGCTGTTTTTATGTTTGAGAGCTTCATAATGTTGCCCACAAGAAGAAATTTCTCCACAAAAGCTCCTTGTGTTTAATAAAGTGATTTGTTCCAGTGATGGTGATAATGAAATTGCTCAATTGAAAGGGGATTGTTCAATGAAGACCCGAATCCAATTTTCTGGGCCTGTATGATTACACTTTCAGCTCTGTGTTTACTCATTTGTAGAATTGCTGCCAGTCTTTTGATACGAAATTAATAGGATTAATGGTTTTCAGGACCGGCGGGCAGTAACCGGGGACAGAGCCTGTCCACACGCAGCTTAGTGGCCCTGCGCACTGACCTGCGGAGGCCTGCACACCTCACTGGCCAGTACAGCAGAGCGGAAGGTTGACTGCCTTTGCCTTTCCTGCCCTCGGAAATGAGGCTCCTTCTCTACAGGAAAATGGTCTTTTGAATAATTCCATTTAGGTTTATGTGACTTCCCACTTTGGGTAGCTCCTCGGGGGGTTGGTGGTGGAGAGTATCTCTCCCAGAGACAATATATAAAGACAGGGATGGTTGTCATGGGGTTACCCAGAATAAGCTAAGTAATTGTGCATAAATAATGATTAGCATTGTTAGTGGTGGTTTAATGACAGGATCAAGATTTGTGCTAGGTTCCATTGCCTGGAAATTTTTGAAGGTTGGATTGCATGAGTGTGTGTGTGTGTGTGTGTGTGTGTGTGGTATATGTGCATGTGGGTGTGAGCAAGTGCCTGTGCTCACACACTTACAAGGTGTACAGGAAGGTATTGGGTGTCCTACTCTGTTGCTCTACCTGATTTGTTTGAGACAAAACCTCTGACTAAACATGAAGTTACACATGCAGCCAGCAAGCCCAAATCATCCTTGTGCCTCTACCCAAAGTTACAGGGCCTACAACCTTGCACAACTTTTTTACATGGGTGCTAGGGGTTTAAACTCTGATCCATCTGTTTGTACAATAAGTTTTCTGAAGATGGAAGTTTCTGTTCTGCCTTATCCCACAGCTGCTCAGTCCCAAAGAAAGATCAGAGGCTTATATTAATTATAAACTGTTTGTCCTACTAGCTCAGGCTTATTATTAGTTAGCTCTTACAACTTAAATTAACCCATAATTCTTGTCTATGTTTAGCCACATGGCTTGGTACCTTTTCTCAGTGAGACATTCTCATCTTACTTCCTCTGTGTCTGGGTGGTGACTGAGTCTCTGTTTTCCCTCTTCCCAGAATTCTCCTATCTGGTCACCCACCTATACTTTCTGCCTGGCTAATGGCCGATCAGTGTTTTATTAAACAAATATGAGTGACAAATCTTTACGGAGTACAAGAGTATTATCCCACAGTAGTTTCCTTAGCCACTAAGCTATCTCCCCAGCACCCAAAATAATGTGTTTCTTTACATTTCTATACACATATATTATGAACATTGCTCATATTCGTCCCTAACACTTTATCTCTTGCCATCCCCATTCCCATCTGTCCCTTTCTCCCCCACCAAATAGTCCTCCTTCTATTTTCAGGTGGCAGATAGATGGATAGATAAAGATATATTGATGATAGAGATAGATAGATAGATAGATAGATAGATAGATAGATAGATAATAGATTTATTGATGATAGGTAGGTAGGTAGGTAGGTAGGTAGATAGATAGATAGATAGATAGATAGATAGATAGATAGATAGATGGTAGGTAGGTAAGCAAATGGGTAAATCAATAGCTAGGTTGGTAGATAGATAGATAGATAGATAGATGGTAGATAGATAGATAGATAGATAGATAGATAGATAGATAGATGGTAGACAGACAGACAGATAGATAGATAGATAGATAGATAGATAGATGACAGATAGGTAGCCTCTAGGTAGGTGCTGTATCTCTGGTGCTACAGCAAATGTGGACGTGCTGCTGGCTTGGATTTTTTGGGGAATGCTCAGGATTGCTCCAGCTGGGTCACATGGCAGTTCTAGTTTTAGTTTTTGAATGATGTCCATGGTGATTTCCATAGTGGCTATTCTAAGTCTCACTCATCCCAGCAGTGTAGAAGTGCTCCTCTTTCCAACATCCTCACCAGCATTTGTTGTTGTTGTCTTGGTGATAGTTGTCAGATGGGGGTACGCTGGGATCTCAGCGTCTTTTCATACTCACTAGAATGCCATGAATCTCACTTCTTTCCACTACTGAGCAGTTTCAAATTTTCATTCTTTTGAAACAGTCTTAGTGTCTGTCCTAATTTGTGACTTCCTTAACTAGAGCTCTGCATAGGAAACATACTCATAATTTTCCATTCAAGTTAGTATATGGAAATTTAATTTATGGACACATTTTCTCTAAGTTAAAGTCTTTACTTTGCACACTAGTTTAAGACCATGAGAAAGACTTAATAAGCTGAAGCCACACAAAACAGTCTTTTTATTTATTTATTTATTTATTTATTTATTTATTTATATTATTTGCATTCGTGTTTGATCTGTATGTTTGTCTGTGTGAGAGAGTCGGATCCACTGGAACTTGAGTTATAGACTTTTTGTGAGCTGCTACATGGGAGCTAGGAACTGAACCCTGGTTCTCTGAAAGAGCTCTTAACCATTGGGCCTTCCTTCCAGCCTCACAAAGCAGTTTTAATAACAGTAAGAAAAATTATGGTGTCCCACAATATAAAATTTAAATAATAAAGAAGAAATATTATTTTTCTGGTGCTGGAGAAATAGCTCAGCAGTTGTTTTGTGCTGCTCTTGTTTGTTTTTAGCACCCATGTTGAAAGGCTCACAACTGTCTGCACTCTGGCTCCAGGAGAGCCAACATTCTCTTCTGGACTTTGCAGGCACCCACGAAGACACATTCACATACACATGCATATACACAGAATAGAAAATAAATAATTTTTTCTACAAGTGGTGTTCATGTAATAAAATGAAAAATAAAAAATAGAATCTAATATTTACTAAGTACACTGTAATTAGAAAAACAGAAACATTAACATGTTTTATTGCATTATATAAAAAATTAAGACTACTAAAATAGCCAGTGAGATAGCTGAAGTACATAAAGGTACTGCTACTATGCCTGATGACCTTAATTCAATCCCCAGAACCCACATGGTGGACGAAGAGAGCCAACTCCCATGGCATGTGTGCACACACAGACATACACACACAGTGTGCACACACACACTTGTGCACACACATATCTATGTATTCATATAGAGAGAATGTAATGAACTAAGAATGATAAAACATCACTTGCCTTCTCCTATAGCATAGCCACTTTTCTACGCTCAGCCAATCACCATTCTCTTTTCTAGTACATAGGAGTCAGCCACCTCAGATATAGTTTTCCACTTGTTGTGAGGTCAAATGTCTCCACTGGTGTTGTGAAAGATCTCTGTCACTCCATCTGGGACACGCTCATCTTTTCAACACGAGCATTTTCTTCATGGGTGATTTTGACTCCCTCTGGAAGAACACTGAGAGCTTGTAGTATGTGCATCTCTGTATCCATCTGCTGTGCCCCTGTATCTGTTGCTATGCCCCTGTATCTGTTGTTATGCCCCTGTATCTGTTGTTATGCACCCGAATCTGTTGCTATGCCCCTGTATCTGTTGCTATGCCCCTATATCTGTTGCTATGTCCCTATATCTGTTGCTATGCACCTGAATCTGTTGCTATGCCCCTGTATCTGTTGCTATGCACCTGAATCTGTTGCTATGCCCCTGTATCTGTTGCTATGCACCTGAATCTGTTGCTATGCCCCTGTATCTGTTGCTATGCCCCTATATTTGTTGCTATGCCCCTGTATCTGTTGCTATGCACCCGAATCTGTTGCTATGCCCCTGTATCTGTTGCTATGCCTCTGTATCATCTGTTGCTATGCCCTTGTATCTGCACGTGTACAATATCTATAACTCTGCTCTTCTGAAGTCTCATCTTTGCTGACTTATTCCCTCCTTTCGAGGGAGAGAATATTTATCTTGGCTCAAAGTTTCAGAAGTTTCTGTTCATGATCAGTTTGTTCCATTACTGAAGGTTTGTGATCAGGCCAAAGGTCAGGGTGGGAAAAGCATGTGGAAGAGCAAAGCAGCTCACTCAGGAAACAGAAAGACAAAATGAAGTTGATGGAGATACTCACTACCAGTGAGTGACCTACATCCTCCAGCCGGCCCACCAACTAAAGAGAGACAACCTCTCAATAATGCTCTGAAACCCACTGATGAAATCAGAGTCCTGGTAACCCAATCACTTCCACAAACCCCATCAGCTAGCAAGCCTTTATCATGTGAGCCTTCAGGGGAATGTTCCAGATTGAAACCATAGGAAAGGCAAGAAAGAAACACAACTGTGTACTCCACTGTCTGAGCATGAGCAAACAGGTGTTCTGTGGCCAATTAGTGAGAGTTTTCCAGAACTAATATGCCTGGGAGAGAGTTTAGTAAGTAAATCACTTGTTAGACAAGAGTGAGGACCAAAGTTTGGATTTGTAGAACTCGTGTGAAGCTGGGGACTGCAGCATACACATCCTTAGTCCCAAGATTCCAACAATGACCTGACAGACAGAGATGATAGAATCCTCAGAAACTTGCAGGCCAGCTAGCTGCATGCATGTAGGCGTAGCCAACAAGAGATCCTGCCGCAAACAAGGTAGAAGAGAAGATCTCTCTGGGCCCTACACATGTACCATGACACATGGATATCCGCACACACACACATACAACATACACATACTGAGAGACGGGGGGAAAAGAGGGGCTTAAAATAGTCATACCTGCAATTGGAACCATGTTATTGGAGAAATGGCATTCTTTAATTCAAATGTGGTATTAAAAGCTATTTATATCATCCTCCCTCTAAAAGGATTGCCTGTATATAATAGCCAAACGCTTCCTGGACTTGGGAAGAGACTCTAGCTTACAAACACAGGGTTTAAGCAATGTTACCAACTAGACCAGGACATAGAGTAATAAAAGAAAATGTGCGATGTAATAAGCATATAATGTGACATGTGTCCCTGGGGAACGTGGGCGAGCTTGAGACGTGCAATGTGTAAGTAGCAAATGCTCCAGAATCCGAGAGCACTAAGTTCTGATGTCATTTAACCTCTTATAAACCCATTTTTATCATGTGTAAAAACCTGCCTTAATGAGCTGGTGCAAGAATTGAACGAGATAACGTTTGTCACCTTTTTAATGCAGGAAGCACTCACAACAGGGGTCAGTGATGGTGGTGACAGAAATGGCGATGGTGATCCTGTCGCATTGTGCCGCATACCCAAGGAGGAATGAAATTCACGCTTTAGAACATGGGACTGCCAGCACTGCCGGTCCCAGAAAGCAATTGCAGTACCATTTTCTGATGAGCCCACACAAGAGTGACTTTGAATGTACACAACTTTAAATAGGTTCAAATATCTCTGCTTCAAAGAGTGAAAAGGGCCCGGCAAATAAGCTTTGACAATCACCCGTGCTGATTCGTGGTGCCAGAAAGCATTTGTGTTTCTGCTGTGAGCTTTGTCCAGTATCTGCTTACCAGTTCCTGGTTTTCGAGCCCCGTTGTTTAGGATAGGGATTTGTGCAGCAAAATTGGCAGTATATGAACCTTGATAAATTAGAGCTGCCGGCTTGATAGTACAATGGTTAGGAAAGAGTTGAACTTGCCCACAAGAGCCTAGAGTGAGCTTACCTTTCACTAATTCTCTCAACGCTACACACATTTGGGCAATTTGTGTGAACCGTATCCAATAAAGGCAGGTTAAATTTACTTAAATTGAAAAAAGAATAGCATTATTCAAACAATTAAAAAGCATTTGACCTTTACCATGATTTTTTTAAACTGTGTTCTAGGAAACACCAGTACTCCTTGTGATGGTAATATATACCCCTTAACCCAAAATGGGGAGCCAAGCTTGGTCCTGAGTCTGAACGGTCACAATGGATGTGACCATTCAGAAGACTTCAACAATTGCTATAGTTTAGAAAGGAGCCAAGTTTAGTTAGCCACATTTTCCAAACACAGTCAACCTGAAGTGGTTTTCAAATGTGGGGGGGGGGTGGGTATGGGAGGAGTTAGGGGAAGTGAATATTATCAAAATACACATATACATGAATGAAATTCTTAAACAATCTGAAAAGTATATTTTATGCAGCGTGCTTGGCATCAACAGTTTTGAAAAGGCACAAATAACCTGGGGGAGGGCTCACAGTTCCACAGGCCTCGCATTTGAGGCAGAGGGAAGACGGTATTTCTGCATCACTTGTTGACCCCAAGCACCTGAGCAATGAAGTCCGAGTATTCTGAGGTTTGCTGCAATGGCTCATGCCTGACCGTAAGTCTACCTGCGTTCTGCTATCTTCTCCAGACTGATCTAGCCCTTGGAAAACTCTCGCATCAGGCAGAGTCCCTTGCTCACCCATCATCCTGGTGCCCTAATTCAGCTCAACAAGAAGGACAAACTTCCAACGCCAATGACACACTCCTAGTTCTGTGTTGAAGGGAACACAAAGATGAGCCTAAGCTCTGGTGTACGGCCTCAGTACCATCGCCACTTAGCAGGCAAACACAATGACCACAGCTAAAGCAACTGAGCAGTGTGTGGGGTTTCAAGGTCATATTTTAACACCTTGAAGTTGGAGCGTGTCTTACACAGGAGTATCCTGTTCCTCTGAGGATAAAAGGTCCCCTTTGGTCATCCAGGTGTCCCCACTAGTCCAAAGCTAGGGAGGAGTTGAGGCCTTGCTCCATGGGGACCATTAATTTGGGCCACTGTTTTTGCAATGTTTTCCTATCATGAGGGTTGAAATCTGTATCCTAATGTATCATCTCCCTAACAATTAACAAAAGGAGCCAATTAAATTACCTGGTAGGACCCAGTTTCTAAGTCACATTTTATTACCATGTCAAACATAAAAAAAAAAAACAAGCAAGAAATATGTCCTAAGTAAGTGAAGAGCTTTCTGCAAATTTAAACATCATCTTTAGAAAAGTACTATTATTATTTTTGAGGTATGTTTGGTAAGAAAATTTTGCTTGCAAACTTGGTGAGATGCTAAATTTCTTTACATTTTCACACCTGAAGTTAGGACATTATGATTCCAGCCAATTTAATGCCCACATTCCATTTCAAATAAAATAAGAAAAGATATTAGCAAGTCCCCACTCCGGGAAGTAGATGTGGTCATGAGCCTAGGAGTGAAGTAATGACTTTGCCTCAAGTGTGTTGTGCCGGCCAGGTAGCCAGTTCAGCTTTTTAGACTCGGCACATTGCCAACATTTCTGCTTGGCATGACTTCAAGGGCCTCATGTGCCCAACCCAAGGATACATGAGCCAAGCTAACTGCATGCAAAGCAGGCCAGGTCTTGGACTCGGTTTGTACCAGTATGTCGTCAGAGAAAGACGTTTATGTGGGTGAGAGTCTAGGACTGGGTAGAAAGATGAGAAGCAAGGTTAAGCAGAGTGGGGCTGCGAAGAACGCCACATGCCCTTGGAGGACAGGCAGGGGATAAAAGAAGGTCCGGGAGGGCAGCAGAAACAGAAGGGCATTCTTCACAGGCTGGCTGGCAAACCCTGCAGCGGTGCCATTCTTCAAACAAAACCTCCCTCGGCCTCAGATCCTCCACGGGTCACACCACTCTATTGATTTACACAAAACCTTCAAGGCTTTGATCAGCTCCCAAAATGCAAACATTTGAGGCAACGGCTTGAAGAAGCTTGTTTAAAAAACAGTTGATGTAAGGGTCTAAAACAGTCCATTAACAATCGCATGTAGAGATGTGTATACATGTGTGCCCGCCGGGCATGCTTCTACGCACAAGAACATTTTATATAGTCTATTAACCACGCCGTGTACTTACAACACACGATCACTTCAAGCCCAGAGAAACATTCTTTACTTGAAAATGTGAAGTCAAAAAAAAATCTTAAACTCTTTTCACACTGACCCTCACACCCCCAAGTGAAAGAAGGAAAAGAACCCATACCATGCTAGTCCATCCCACACAAAAAGAGTGACTTATGGTTGGGCCTATTTAGATCATAAGCTATCACCTACAATAAAAATTTAGAATGTAAATTAACCACACAATTTTACAGGCTTCAGATCTATGAAGGATGGTTTCTAAGTCTTCATTCCTCGTGATGTATCCCCAATACTTGTCACCCTGACAAATGTTCTGCTAAGAAAGCATCATGCTCGGTTGCACATACCAGAGGCCAGCATCTGTGACCCCAACTAAGAGCTTGCTCAGCCTCCAGCTTTGACTCAGTGCCCCGGCTTCAGAAGCATCGCCAAGAGGTACAGCTGCAAAATCGGCAGCAAGATGGAATGGTGTGCCCTGTGCTTTTAAAAAATTATGAAATAATATTTGTCTACCCTGAGTCATTTAGACTGTGTCTCTGGGCTTGGTGAGTGTGGCGAGCTCCGTTCTGTTTAAATATGTACTTCCTCCATCTTAAAGGCAAGATCACCCTGGCTCCAAATGATTCCTGTAAAGAAAACATTGACTCATGAGGCCAAGGATGGGGCTATGCCAGTCAAGCCATTAGGAATACGGAATGCAGTAGTGACCAAAGCTGTCCACCTGTCTTTCAGCTCAGGTTCCTTCCAGCTGAAGAGCTAGTCAGTAATAAAGCACCCTGCTGGTCTGAAGTGATGAGCGAACCTTCTAGGGGCACAGCCACAGGCAGCAAAAACTCAGTTTCTTAATCCTCCAGAGAAAGCTCTCAAAAACAGTTCTACCCCAGTACTGCCAGCCCTTTTGCCCCAGCACTGAAGTTCAAAGATCAAGAAATTCAGGGAAATTTTAACACACACCATCTCGGCAGCTCTTCCCAGTTCTTTGCTGAAGAAAATGCTCCTAGAATTAGCCAAACCCTCTCTGAGACCCACATGAAGACGGACCTTCCATGTCAACAAACAACCAATGCTCAGCCAGGAGATCTCCTTCACGGGCTTGAATTTCTCTAGCCTGATTTGTTGACAGGAGCCTGTGTCCAGTCCCTCTTTCCCAGCTGAGCAAATGTTCTCAAACCCCCACCCCTTCCTTTTATTGTTCCTGCTGCTACCAACACATAACACATTGATTAGGGCAGAGGGGACAGCTTAGCAGGTTATCAAAAACTTTGCCACACAAGCCTAATGACCTAAGTCCAGATCCCCAGAAGCCACGGAAGAGCCAGACATGGCAGTGCATGTCTGTAAACTCTGCACTTGTGTGACAAGGTGGGAGGCAGAGACAGGAGAATCCCTGCAGCTGCTGCCTTCCAATCTCAGCCCAATGACCCATGGCCCAGGATAGTCCCCTGAAAGCTCATCAGTCAACTAGTGTGGACTACATAGAGCAGCAACAAACAAGAGAGACCCTGCCTGAAACAAGGCAGAAAGTGAAGAACAGCCTGAGTTTTGATATTAACAGTGTTTAACATTTAACAGTGTTCTTAACACTCTCACATATAAATGTACACACATAAATAAATAAATAAATATTTAAGAATAAATAAATAAATAAAATGTATAAGTACTGGTGTATAATGCTTACACACACACACACACAAACCAAATTTCAGCACTTACAATGCTGTTAGCTACTAAATTTAAATAAAGTATTGCGTGTCTTCACTGAACCAGCAACTTATGAAAATATCATTAAAGTCATATGGATTGGGAGTTTCAGTAAAAGGGTAATGCTGCGTGGTATTTAGACAAATCAGCCCATATATCTGAAACCTCGACACACACACCCAGAGACACACTTCCTCCAATAAGGCCACATCTTTTAATCCTTCACAAACAGTTCCACTAACTGGGACAAGCATTCAAACAAATGGGCCTATGGGGGTCATTCTCCCTCAAACAATAACACACACTGAGGGTAAAGAAAGACACTGGCATGTTGTCCTTCTCTTTGTATGAAACCAAGATGATAAGCAGTAGGAGAGCCTTGCATACAGGGCTGTTCAGCTGGATTGTCTGAGCTGAAATCCCTGCTCTGGCATACTCTGCAGGACCTCCGTGTGCCTTGGCTTCTTGAGTTCCTCATCAATCAAACCGAGTCCATCATCGGACCTGCTTCAGAAAATTATTGAGAGACTGAAAGAGACAGGGCTGAAAAGATGCCCTCCACAGTGACATTGGGGAAACTGAGGCTGGGAAGGCAGTCCAGTCATTGAAGTGTTTGCTTTGCCAGCAAGAGAAGCCTTTGTTTTTAAAAGTTGAACATGATGGCTTGTACTTGTTATCCCAGCACCGAAAGTGGAGGCAGGAAAATCCTTGGGACGTGAGGGCCAGTTAACCTATCCTAGCCTGTCTTAGCCTACTTGATAAGGTCCAGGCCTGTGAGAAACTCTGTCTTAAAAACAAAAAAATGTAGGCAGCACCTGAGGAATGAGATGCAAAAATTAGTTTCTGACCTACACACAGACACACACACACACGCACACACACACATACACACATGCACGCACACACACATAGACACACACACACACACACACAATACGGAACAAAACTGGTTACTAAGGTACCCACAATCTAATAAAGAGTCGTAAAATGGGATGGAGCAAGAAGGGGACCCATCCTCAGGCTCGTGGACTGGGAGTCAAACATTCCCATTACAGCAAACCCCTTAGACTGGCACATTATACAGCTGAGTTCTGTTGCTGTTTTGTCCAATGGATATCTACTCCTGTGACTAGATTTTCATGTTTGATTGTTTTAAGACAATCAAACAAAGATAGACTTAATCCTCATATTAAACAACAACAACAACAACAAAAATCTATCTGAGCCCTATCCTGACTGAAGCTTGAGGCAGTCGAGGTCTGGACATCATTGGAGCCATGGAACTAAACCCTACCCTGCTAGCTCACCTAGTCCTCTGGTATCACAGTGTCACTCGGTAACCATGGCACATACAGCCCTAAGCACAGATGACTCCTAGGTCCAAATTTCTGCTATTTTGTGTAAACTTGTCTGAGTTACTGTCTGTTGCTGTGGTGAAACACCGAGACCAAGGCAACTTCTAGAAGAAGAGGGTTGTTTGGCTCATGGTTCCCAAGGGATGAGCCCATTTGTGGCAGGGAAGAGGTAACAGGTGGCAGGTGGCCCAAAAAGCAGCTGAGAAGTCACATCTCCAACCAAAACCAGGAAGGAGACAGAGCCAGTTGAAAATGATACAGGGCTTTTGAACCCGCAAAGCCAGTCCCCAGTAACATGCTTTCTCCAGCAAGACCACACCTTCTAAACCTACCCAAAGAACCAAACATTCAGATGCTGGTGAATATGGGGAACACTCAAACCACTGCACAGCTTAGCAGCTGGTTTTACGACAATGTTACCTAATGATGCAAAACAGAACACACATTTTTGGCATTTAGTTCTCTCCAAATATGCAGAATCAGTTTTGTAGTGAGGGGCTGCAGGCAGGCCTGCTTTTCATCCTGCGCGGCTTCTGGCTACTGGCTAGCTTAAAACCCGAAATAACAACACACAAATTGTATTCTTTTAAATACTGCCTGGCCCATTATTTTCTGCCTCTTACTCACATCTTGATTAACCCATATCTAATAATCTGTGTAGCACCACAAAGTGGAGCCTTACCGGGAAGTTTCTAGCGTACATCCATCTTGGGCTGGAGCTTAATTGCATCTGGCATCTCTCTCAGGAGAGGCACAGTGGTCTGTCTCACTTAGGAGAGGCGTGGCATCTGTCTGAGCTATCTACCTCACTTCGTTCTTCCTGTTCTGTCTACTCCACCCACCTAAGGGCTGGCCAAGGCAGTTTCTTTATTAAAACAGAAGACCCTCCCACATCATTTCCCCTTTTCCTGTTTAAACAAAAAAGAAGGCTTTCACTTTAACATAGCAAAATTACATATAACAAAACAGTTATCAAGCAAGAATTACAGTTACAATATTTATATATACTTTATCTTTTATCATAACTAAGGAAAACTATAACTATCTATCCATTCTTCAACTCCATCAAAGACTCCAGAAGGATATATTACCTAGGTGAACAAGAAGTCACTACACAGTTTATCTATAATAACATTGTCTTAGCTGGAAATCTTTTCAGTGACAAAGATTTGATTTTAACTTAAAATTTCCCCCAGGGAAGCTCTTCACCATCTTGTTTTCCCGGCCACAGATTCAGCTCCAGCCAGCAGAGAGACTGGGTGAAGATGAGAGGAGAATGCAGGCGCTGAAGAAGAGAGCATCTATGACTACACCCAACCTTACAGGCTGTGCCCCGTCCCTCACGGCTGTGCCCCGTCCCTCACAGAATGTGCCCCGTCCCTTACAGGTTGTGCCCCGTCCCTTACAGGCTGTGCCCCGTCCCTCACAGAATGTGCCCTGTCCCTTACAGGTTGTGCCCCATCCCTCATGGCTGTACCCCGTCCCTCACAGCTATGCCCATCCTTTACGGGCTGTGCCCCATACCACGCAGGCTATGCCCTGTCCCTCACTGGCTGTGTCCCGTGCCATGCAGGCTGTTCCCCTCCCTCACAAGCTGGCATGAAATTTCTGAACTAGCACAAAATGAGGCTGAGTCAGGGGTGCCTGGCATAGAGTGGGAACTCCTTGGTTTTTAGCTGTTACCACCAGAGTGCATCAGACTCAGTGCCAGCTGTGCTAATTAAATGGGCATCAGCTATGAGCCAAGGAACTGACTTACGTTATCTGTTTAATTCTCACCACAACCACGAGAATAAGAAATTTCCTCCTCCATTTTAGACAATAAATGAGAAAATAAGTTCGGGGAATGTGATGATAGGGGCAGAAAGCTGATGTTTGTGACAGAATCCATTTTTAAATGCAGTTATCCAACAATGGCAATGCATATTCAATATTATTTTATGTATAATTGAAAAGCAATCAATTTATTTAAGTCTACCACTGAACGTTGGTCCAGGGAGTCTGAGGAGAATTCGTTTGTCTATTTTTCTGTGAACTTGAAATACTACAAGCATATCCTCAGGAATCTACAAAGAATCCAAACCTAAGCTGCTACGATGCCCTCAGTGAAGTCTCATGCCTTTGTAGAGGTCAATCAGCACTACTCTCTTATAATAAAACTTCCACAGATTAAAGCTCATCAAGCTTGCTTGAACACAAAACAGGAATTTTTAACTAGAAAACAGAAGCAGAAGCATCAAGAAAGGGGATACAGCCAGGTCCAGGAGGACTAGAATATTCCAGCTGGGGTGAGATCACAGGCAAGAGGGCGGAAATTGCCCTCCAGGCTCTATAGTTCCCTGCTTCTCTGCTTTTTTTTTAATCCTTCATTGTGTATCTTTCTCTTCTCCAGGCCCAAGCCCACCCACAGTTCCTGACTCAGAACATTCAAGGAATGGATAAAGATTGAGACAAACATCTCTGAACTCCAATTCAAAATTCTCTAAAGTGACTACATAGTATAGCAATCCCAGAACTCTAGTCAGTCACATACTCACACACAGGTATAAACTATAAGCACACATATGCACATGCATGCATCTCGCTAGCCCCCCCAACTCCACATGCAGAGAATACCCTACACAGCCATTGCCCAAATAAACTGTCACTATGTGGACAAATTTTACCAATTCTTCCATCAAAATGCTCAGGAAATTCTAGGTGTTCTCAAGCATGGATGGCCAAAGAAAAATGGGGAAAAGAATTTTTGAAGTCAGACACATCAGACTGCAAGAAATTGCCTGGTAGCAGCAGCTGAGCTGCTGGGGGAAAGGGGAGCCTAGCGTGGGCCTTTATGTGATGCTTAATCAGATGGTGAGGAGGGAGGGGCCCTGCCAGCCAGCATAGCAGCCAGACCCTCCAGGAGCCCCGGGAATACGGAGCAGTCTGCTAGAGAATTCTCTCACAATGGCCTGGCAGAAATGGATGGTCCACACAGGGAAGGATCAATTGTAAAAAGTGGAATTAGTCATTCTAAATCATGCAGCTGTGGTCGAAGGGGCTCTTCTAAAAATCATTAAACAATCATGTATTCCTATTGATTTATTCAAAATACCTTGAGGGAAAGCAGATTAAACACAAGGTAAAAGGAAGCTAATGCAGATTAAATGGATGAAGGATGGGCAGAGAGCTCCCTGGGTAGTTTTTGTACTAATGAGAGGAAAATTATATGTACACTATTACCAGGATAAAGGGGTCTATTAGAGGTCTTTTGCTTGACATATTTATGTATTTCAAATACTAAGTAGCATAGTGAATTAGGTTTACTCTGGACATTTGTTATTTTTATTGCATCTGCAAAGTGATAAACACAGTTCTCTGTTGAGGGCAGTGTGCAGCTCCGAGAAACCCTGGCTGAATAGGCAATTCTGATGCCACTGCCGCTGCCTGGACATCATTTATTATCAAGTCCAGCAACCTGACTGCAAAGACTGAACCTTGAAAACCCACAAGCAGAAATCCTCTCCTGAAGGTTGAGATGAGTAAGATGGGGTGATTCCATGAGAGCCCTGCTCCCTATCCAAATATCCCTATCATCACACCAGGAAAACTTGTTGCATGTTTTCCTCACACATGTGGTAGACACAGTGGGCATAATTCTCAACAGGGGAGATTACCAGGAAAGTCACATGTGAGCAATTCAAGCTCATGGAACTAAAGAAGCTGAGAATCAAGACCTCAGGCTGCTTTGGGCTCTCCCTTCCACACTGTGTACAGGTTAAATCCACACTCATGGGCCATTATTTTGAATAATTTGATTCAGTTGATTGTTATCACTGGATTCATTGGATGACTTAAAACCAAGCTCTCTGTCCCCTGCAAACCAGTATATCCCCACAATCTTTGCTCCCATCACCGTCTGTTTCAACCGCATGGGAAATTATATCATCCTCCCATGAACCCTCTTAACCAGGGCAATAAAATTCCAGCTAGGAACATCGATTTCATTTCCCTTTCTTAAAACCCCACTACTATCTTAATCTTCCTAAAAATATTGCTTTCCTATGACGTCCATTCATAAACTCAAAGAGTTAACATGGCAATCACCTGTATTTCTTCTCTACCCTATCTACAAAGGTATCATGGAAGCTGCCTGAGGAGACCCCATGCGTTGACAGACTATGGTAGCCTCACTTTTCAGAAGACTACTCAAAGGCGATGTCAAGAGCCTTGTATGGTTGGTGCAAAGACTGGGGGGCGGGAGAGATTGACAGGCAGCACCCACAGCCAAAGAGAACATGACAGAGTAAACTCTAGGCTAACAAAGGCTCCTGCAGTGGTAGCATCATTAACAAAATATAAGTAGAACCAGTAAAACTGCTAACCTCACTCGACTCCACGGTGATGGCTTTAACCTAAAACTATAAAGATAGGGTCATGGGTCTCGACTTTCCAGATACACAGGCTTTGCCATTTCTGGGTAAACTGGACAGAGTCAGAGTTAGATGCAAACCTTAATGAGGATGAATACTGCTAAATACCCATCTAAACTTCATTAGAAAATGAGAAAGAGCAATGACATTTATCCCTCAACATAACATTTTTATAAGGAATTAAAGTTAATTTTTAAAAAAAACATGGGTTGTTCGAGGCCAGCCTGGTCTACAAGAGCTAGCTCCAGGACAGGCTCTAAAAAAAAAAAAAAAAAAAAAAAAAAAAAAAAAAAAAAAAAAAAAAAAAACATGGGTAGCACACTTGCACTGAGAACGGGTGGAGAAACTCCTCCACTCATTCCCAGCTTGCTGCCCTGCCTTTCTCAGAAGC
This sequence comes from Arvicola amphibius, assembly GCF_903992535.2. Lineage (NCBI taxonomy): Eukaryota > Metazoa > Chordata > Mammalia > Rodentia > Cricetidae > Arvicola > Arvicola amphibius. The sequence goes on along the minus strand of NC_052047.1, from coordinate 6,781,238 downwards.
ACAGGCATGCACACACGGCAGGCGGAATCCCATTAACCGTCTAAAACCTTCTTGGGTAAGTCCAAACAGTAGAAGTAAATGCCTAAGTAAAGTGTGTTTATTAAAGCTGCTCGTATCCTGCAGAGCTCCCAGAAGGAGCAGAAGCACCGGCCGCAGGCACACGGCGAGTGTCGGGAAATGCAGATGGTCACAGTGTGTCTTCATCTGTCTCGGTGTCCTCTGTCCAGCACCATCAACTCCACTCCAAGCCCCATCCTGCTCGCAAGTTATGAAGTACTCCTCGATTTCCCGTTTACCGGTGTGCTTTCATTTCAAATTGCCTGATTTTAGGAGAGGCATCCAGGGAGAGCTTCCCCGACCCAGTTGACAATGCCTTTTGTCCTATTTGGGGGTGGATCACTATGGCTGTGTAGGTCCAGGACAGGAAAGTCTTTCTGCTTCCCGAAAATGAGTTCTATTCGCAACTGTGCTTCAGACTCTGACTGTTCACATTTTCTTGGACGCTGTTAAACTTATAAAATAAACACTCCCAAGATTGTTTTCTTAAAAGTCAGTCCAACACAAAATCAAATGAAAAGAACTTTTCTGAGTCTTCGGTTCAACCCGGGAACGTTTAACCAGGAGCGCACCTTCTCCTTGGTCTCTTTGAACTTCATAGCCTGATCTTTGTTTTTCCAAGTCTCCGCTCTGGCTCTTTCCACTAGAGACTACTGTTTGATGACTGGCTCCATCCTAAACTCTGGGACAACATTTGGATGTCAGTTATTTATTTAAGATCTGCACTTGGGCAGATGCTGAGACAGGTGCTTAGGAACGTGAGCACTCACTGAGCAGTTACAGAGCGCAAGTCTAGACCGACGCTCAGGCAGACCGTCCAGGCAGCAGTTTCCAAGCAGAGAGGGGTGGTGTATGTTGTTCCGTTTCACAGCTTAGACGCCTGAGAGGTGGAAGAGCCATATCATCTATTAATGGGTGCACAATGGTTTAGTTTGGACCTAACTGGTCTCCTTACCAAAGGTGTACTGTTCCTGCTACATGCAGAATAGATGGATTCACACAATGCCAGGTTCACTGCAAAATGGTCAACAACTTGGATCCTGATCAAATCATACAGACCTGAGGTGGAGTCCCATTTCTTCCATTTGCTCTCTATGAGAATGAGCACGTTTCTTTACAGAAAGAAAAATGGAGCCAGTGAGTTGGCCAAGGGTAAGGGTGCTTGCTGCCAAGTCTGATATCCAGAGTTCAATTTCTGGGTCCCACAAAGTGGAAGGAGTGAAGCAGCTCTTCTCACAAGCTGTCCCTTGACTCAAACACACACACACATACACACACACACACACACACACGACACAAATAAATGTAAAAACAAGAGAAAGAAAAGAAAAATGGGGAGCAGTCATCTCACAGATGGTAGTACAAGGACTGAGTGGGATACGTGCTACCTGCCCAGTGTTTATCCCAGAGTCTAGCACCAGGTAAATATATAAAAATACCATCTATTGCTGCAAGTCTACAATTAGTGTGTGCACAGGGTCTCTTTGCAGTCACTTGTATCAGCTTCTAATAATTCCAAAATAAGCAACTGAAAGGGAAATAGAAGAGGAAATAGGCTATACATGTAGGAGGTTAGCATGCACTCGTAATATATGGACCCAGCTTAGGCTCTGAAGGGGAGTAGAAGACTTTATTCCATTTAATGATTCATGTGAACATGTGTAGATATAACAGAAAACTAATGTCGTTTGCAGTGTCCTCCATGGCGTAAGCCTTCCAAAGCCTAGCCAGGGCTCTCCCAATGAGTACAAGATGAATTTTGATAGTATTCCTTAGAGATCACACACTGTAGTACATAAGATTCAAGGCTCTCCAAAACTTGAATTCCCCTCTGTGGTTGAACTCCTTGAGACCTACAACCAGCTGACAAGAGTTCTGATGCCTTCATCATTTGATTTCTGTTTTCAGGTCCCCTCACCCCCAGGCAGGCCCTTCAACTGAAGGAAAAATGGTCAAATTTGTTGCCCTATGCCAGAACCTATATGGCCTCTTCCAAAACTGTAAAGACATATTGACTGGGCACAGATCCAGGAGACATTTGAGATCCAGCGAGGCAAGCAATGATGGAAGACTGACGAATTTCAAAACCCACACAAAGAAACTAAAGAGGCATCACCAGTCCATTCACCAAAGGCTAAGATGAGCCATCATGTGACACCACACCGAGTCAGATGCCCCTCCCTGAGCACAAAGCGCCTTGACACAACTCAAGCTCTGTGGAGGCCATGAACACACACTTCCGGTCCAGACGAGCCAGCACCCTGACTCTTCCCGCTAACACCACAGCTCATCGTAACTTTTCAAGGATGGAGTGGGAGGAAGGTCTGAATGTTTACTAACTTCTCCCAAATGGAAGGAAGTATTATTGCCTCTCATCACCGCATGCCCCCGTGACATACTGCACCTCACAGATGAAGAAACAGAGGCAAGGGGACACAAGAGAAGACAGCGTGTGCAGAGACTGATGCCACAAGCAAAAGCACAACTTCTAAATTAAGATAAGGGTAGATTCCTGGATGTGTTTGCCTATGGCACATCCTCGATTGCCGCAGGCGGCACCACGCGATGTCGACAAGAGAAACCAGGGAGAACAGCATGCCTTTCTCATCCTCCCCAGACAGGCCTGCCACTTTGCAATGGAAGGAGGCGAGCTGGAGAGAGAAAGGGAAAGATGACCGGAACAAGACGACAGGATAAAGAGGACCCGGCATGCTGGATGTCAAGAATGCTGTGCATCTAGCTGAAGGGTAGAACCCACAGGTCCAATTTTAATTGATAATTCCCTAAAACAGTAAGAAAACTGTGTCCGAATTCAAGTTCCCTTTGCATGAATTTGGACAAGTCACCTCATCTTGCTAAGTCTTAATTTCTCCATAGGTCAATGGTATTCAATGGTCCCTGTCACATAGGACTAGATGTGTTCATACATGTGATTTAAAACAATTGAAATGTAGAAAATAACATTAGCAATTATTAGGGAGAAAAGTCACAACTTCACCATCTTTTCCTTTATCAGTGAGATGACTCATATACTGATATGATGTGGATGTTCACTCATGAATGCATCGAGATTTAAATGTTAACACGCACTAGCTCGGTGCTGAGGAAGCACTAGGAAGAAGAGAGATCCTGTCACATTCTCCTTATAGCTCTGGTTCTACAGCAGCCTTTATCTTGACTTTCTGTCTAAAATGAAAAAAAAAAACTGACTACCTCTGTCTTATTTGTTCAGTATCCCTCCGAATGGTCTTTGCTTTTGGCCGCTTCTGTCACCATTGGCACTAATTGCTTGCATGGCACCCGATAGATCGCCCGCCACTTCTAAAGGATACTTGATGAGTGCGTGGAAGAGAGCTCAGCAGGGTGCAAGCTGTGTGCAATTACTTCTTAGTTAATCCCATTAGAGACAGTGGTAAGCGTCGGGGAGGGAGCCCCTAACTGGGAGGCAGGCGGTTCGCGTGGTTGCTGTGTTCCACGCTGCCTGGCAAGCCTCAGCTCTTCATTTCCAGGGCAGTGTCATTGAAGAGACGTCGCTGTGTCACCTAACACATGTTTAGTGATGATTTTATCTGTGCGTGGTGACGACCGTACTAAACGATTGCTCCCTCTGTCTAGTCGAAACTGACAGGGCTGTCACTGCTTCTGTGATAGATCCAACACCCAGCGTCTTTTCCAGAATATGTCCCATTCTGTGTCACAGAAATATAGACAGCCTGAGAATGGGCTCAGCCAGCGGTACATAAGGAGCTCGCTAACACATGCTAAATGTATGGAGCACACATGAGCCACAGGAGGGCTTATTTAAAGTTTCTCTCTTCTCCACCCATATTCTCAGACCTTTATCTCTGCTTTCAGTATTGAAACAGCCTGGTCTGTTATGAAATGCCCACCTTTACAGAGGGTTTTCGGAAGCAGATGGCAGCTTTTCTCAGTCCCTCTGCTCCTTCCTGACAGCCGTGGTATATTACAGCAGTGGCATCTAGAGAGATAGTGCTACCTTAATGCGCGAGAGTGGATCAACTGGGTGGAATTTCTGGCCGGGAGAGATAAGAAATCTAGGCATTAAGGAAGTTATTTGGGTAAACTGAACCTTAAAGAATTCCATGAATGATAAGTAGATATGCCCAGAGGTAGTGCTAATAATAGCAAAGGACCTTCTTGGAAAATGCTTGGAGTAGATGTCGTTTTTATCCTGTGCACCCCACTTTTTTGGATTTAGAATTGGAATATGTCCCTTCAAGTCAAGTTCAGTACCTTTCTAAGTGAAGACAAGGACCATGCTTGGTCTCTAACACACGCTGTGATGGGGAATTCTGGACTCTGGGATCCTTTGACTCTTATTTTTCTGCTAAGCCTTTCAATTCACCATTTTGTCCTCACCTGGAGGGAAGGGGAAGAAAGAAAAAACATATTCATGGTATGGAGCTAAGCGAGCAAGATTGTAGCTAAGCTGTAAAAGGCCAGGATCTCCAAAAATGATGAAGCTGGATCTGAAAAGGGAAGAGAAAGGGGATTTGCTGAAGCAGAAACCACGGTGAATAGGAATGGTCGGTCAACCAGTCAGCAAGGAGCAGTGGAAAGAAAGGTCGGCCTACTTTTAGCCATCACCACGTCCATCAAGGGATAAAGTGGGCGTTACAATCTGAAGTCTTGCTTGCTTCCCAAAGTTTAGCAAGAACTGAGAGTGGCACCACATCAACACCCTTAGTGACAATCAGAAATAGTCTGGCCGTCTGGGGGTAACTATGAGGTCACCCCTGGAGCTCTGCCGTCAACCTGGCCTTGTTCTCCTCTCCACCTCACCCTACCCCCAGCCCTTCCCCGCTCACTCCATGCATATCCACGGCACAGCTGCCTGATAAATCAGACAGAATTCTTCAAAGGGCCCCGGGAGGCTCATAATCACAATAAATATCCCGAGTTTGTCCTCACACAGACCTTTGTTCAGGAGGCTTTCTAGCTCGCCAGTTGAGTTGTTATGACTGCTCCGTGCCTCTCGTGCAGGAGATTGATGAAGCCTAGTGGCTTCCCTGAGGTCGCCCAGCGGGACGGGGTCCTACCAGAAGGTTCCACGCTGCCTAGACAATCAACGATGTTACAAAACAGAGCTCTGCACCGCCAACAAAAATATGTCAGTGGATCTTACAAAGGAGGTTTTAATAAAAGAGCAAACTCCAAGTCTGGCTTGGGTCTCCTTCGTGGGCTGGGTTCTTTATTATGGTCTCTACCACCCCCCAAATCAGCAGCCAGATGTGGAATTAAATTTGGTAATATTTGGTAGGATAGATAACCACAAGCAGAGTTCACATTTTAAAATCAATTGAATTTTAAAGACAAAACCAATTGCCAGCTCATGTGTGGAGGTCAGAGGTCAGCTTGCAGAAGTCAGGTTTCTCTTTCTACCATGTGGATTTTTAGGACTCAAACTCAGGGCTAGCAAGAGTTGACAGCAGATGCCGTTAGTGGTTAAACTGTTTCTCCAGATCCGTAAGTTCTTTCCCGAGATACTAGCTGTTAATATGAATTCTCCTAGCACGGTGGTCCTCAATCCCCAGCAAGGTTACCTAGCAGGAGACAGGCAGTAGCTGTGATCGTCACAGCTGGATGGATGAAGGAATGTCCCTGAAGTCACAGCGGGACAGGGATTGCTGCAGATATCCTACTACAGGGGACAGTACCCACAACAGAGAATTGTCTGGTCCATTTTGACAGTCAGGTATCAAAAGCTTGGAGGCAGAAATGACAACTGGGACAGAGAAGGGACTTGTTTGGAAATCATTTCTTCATTGATTGGATCTCGAGGATTTTTTCCCCAAATCTGGTATCAGGTAGTTACTACCCCCTACCCCTGCCACCTTTGTAGCTGATGTCTGTTACACCTATGTGTATTTCTAAAGTGTAAACAAATATCTGGGGAGGGTTTTTTTGGAAAATAATGGAAAAGGAATAATGGTTGCATATTGCAGTTTTTCCTCGAAAGTATATTGTTGAAAGCTTTCTATACTTGAGTGTCACCTGGGTTCAGTCTTTTGAACCACCATACAATAATCCACTGTGTAGATGAACTTTGATAGGCCTCCAGATTGCCTAGAGGTATCTGAAATCATGGATGGAATTCCCATAAAAATCATAGTTAAAGCTCAAAGTAGATGTGTGGTTTTTCATGTGTATACATAAATACAAAATATATAAATATATAATATGTAATATTAAGGAATTACATATATCCAGATATTAATTGCTATTAGTTTCATGCTGTGGGATTGCTAATATTTTTTCTTTGTTATTTTTAAATTTTTTCTGTAATGACTGTGTATCTTTTACGCTAAGGAAAAAAATGTTTTCTCTAATCCTGGGAAATTAGTATTATAAGTGAAGAATTTCCTTATATGGCAGATATCAGAAAAACCAATATAAAGTACTATTGTGAATACCACAGTTAAGCTATCTTGCCCTTATTGCTCTGCTTATCTAAGGGCTAAAAGCCCAGTACTGCAGCCATGCCCAGCAGACGACCATGAGGACTAGACAGCACCCTGCACATGTCCAGGCCTTGATGCACGAGGCTCTGCACCAGGTTCCTTCTGTTCCCTCTCCTCCGCCTCTGGAGAAGGATGAAGGATGAAGGAGACCCTTCATTTTGAAAGGACGCTGTCATCTTGAGGAAGGCCAAAAACTATATTTTAACCATGTAAAGAGGTGAACAGATTTGCCTGAGTGGTATGTGAAGTCAGAGGGAGGCGGAACACTACAAAGACCCACGAACAACTGGCCAGGCAAGTGCAGAAAGTCAAAGATGGGCCCTACTCCTGAGGTCCTTACCCAGAATTAAGGACAAAAGACATTTTACAGCATCTTACTAACCCATCCGTACCATGACACGCCCCAAATGATTTTGAACCAAATCAGAACTCTCCGTGAACAAGTGCTCCCCTCCCCCTCTCTTGGGATGTTGCGATGTTAAGTAGTGGAGTCAGTCAGTATCTTGACTGGCACTCACACAAACGCCAACAACTGACCACAAGAGAGGGAAAAAAAAAACCCACAGCACAAACTGTGTCCCCGGGAGAGACAAAACAAAAATGCCCCTCTCTCCTCACTCCTATCAAAAGACACACGAAGTTTCCCAGTTTGTCTGAAAAGTTGTTGTGAATCCCCCTACTCATTATATTTTTTCCTCTCGTTTTCCCACCTCGTTTTCTCCACACAGAGAAAACATGAAGGTTCACTGTTCAGCACCATAGGCTTTCCGTTTTCTTTCTGTTCTTCCTCTTTTGCTGTGAACCCTGACTGCAAACTGAGCAGTCTGCAAAGCCACATAAGATGTCGTGGACGGTGAAAGAATGTAAGGAGATGTGAGGGCTGCGGAGAGGAAAGGAGAGAAAAAGCCCCCTCACTAGGGCTGCGCACCTCCTCCAAGGAAGACCCAGGCTGGCTGGAAACCAGGAACCGCCGCCTAGGCTCCCATCTGGCCTGTGCTTCTTTTCCTCACTGGAGAGAAAAAACCGACAGGTGGCAGTACCTCATTCCCCGCTGTGCCCAAGCTTGTCCAAGAGGTGGCCCAACTGAGTACACAGCCACAGGCACAAAAACAGGATCGCTCGCCCGCGCGGGCGGGCAGAAACTACGCCTCCTCTCCGCTGCAGCCAGAGCCAGGAACTGTGTTTGCCAGAGGTCTTAAGGGGATCTTCTATTTCATTCTCCAGCGATGCCCTTTCTGTTGACAAAAGTAAATTGACGGCAATCAAGAGGCAAGCATGTGATGGAGAATTCTGTTGACCCTTCTCGGATTGGATCTGACCACAGCACAGGACACTGGCAGTTGCAGAGATGATAGATTAATATAATGACTGCCAGAAAGGCCTTTTGGCATGTTTAAATGGCAATAAATTTCACCAGGAAGAAGGCAATTTTACTACTTGAGATCAGTAAGGAAACACGCTGTTTAAGGTGTAAATAAATTCCGCCATTAGCAGCAAACACATTCTTTCCACAGTGAAATTCTTAATAAGTGACTACTTGCATTTAATTTAATTAGGCGGGTCTACCTACCTCATTATGCTTTTTCCTTACAGGTCACAGACTGCTCTGGCTGGCACCTTTGGTCTCTTCCTATTTATCTTAGGTCTAACAGCAGAGCCCTGGTTCCTCATCTCCCCTTCCACGGAACCGGAATAGAGCAGGGCAGCTCTATGAGACTGACTCAGGAGTAGATGAGTGGGGTTAAGCTGGAGACTGGTCCACTACCTGGACCTTCCCTTGCTCCAAACTCCTCTCCGTTCCTCAAACAGTAAGCAACCTGGCTCACTAACTGCAGGAGAGAGCAATATACAAGGCGTTTGACTTTTCTTCGAGAGTGACTTATGGAAACCCCGCTTGCATTCACAGCTCCCTCTCCCTGGCAGATAGCAATGGGTTGTGATTTCACAGGTGTAAAGCTACTGGGACTGAATCAAGACTCGATCCCACTGCTATAGCTCACACTTCTGAAGCATCACTTTAAATGGTCATTTTAAAACATCATTAAAGGTAAAAACGAACAGGCTTCATTAATAATCATCTACTTATGGACAGTTTAACACATGCAGTGTATATCTAGATCAGTCCCAAGTCAAACTCCACTGACTTCACAGCTTGGATCATTTTGGAGCGGAGGAACAAATTGAGAAGATGCACTGAAAACCATGCAGGCCAACGCCACGCTGTACAGAACCAAAGGAGTGTTGAGTTAGTAGTGATGGTCAAGCACCTACAGCTTCCCAAGCCAGCATCTCCTTTGATACTGAGCACCGCGCAGAAAGAATGTAATTTTTTAGTGTGACTCAGAGACTAGATGAAAGTCCAAGGCCTCATTAACACCAGGACCATTGTTTCTCTCTGCTTCCTTCATGGATTCGGGGATGCTCACTTTCTCAAAGCACACTGGGAAGCATCTCCGCTCCTACGATTTCGCCAGCTTCTGGGAACACACCAGTAGCTCTGGATAACTTTAGGCCACAAGATGTTCTTGTTTCTTTCCGATCACCCACAGAGGTTAATGAAACTACAGTTGGCTTTCGGACCTGGAGGAAACTGTCTGGCTGACCACACTGGACTGCAATTTTAGAAAAAGCACACTTGGTACTCCAGCTAGAAGACTGGGAAAAATATAAGAGGAGTATAAGAAAATATAAAAAGTATAAACATCCTAGGTAGAAATTTAAGTAAGGCGAATATCTGAAAAACTGATGGTACGAGGGGGCGGGGGAATGGGACATGAAGCATGAGAGAGACTTGCTGGTTTCAACCAGTGGATGGTTTCAGAAAACAGTCTTTGCTGGAGGTGAAGCCTGGTGGTGAAGAGTTTATTTAGTATGCTCAAAGCCCCAGGGTCCATTGCCAGCAAAGAAGAAAGGAATAAAGGAAGGAAGAGAGAGATGGGGAAAGGAGAAACAACCTGTGAATTCTTATTTTATAGACACGAAAGTGAATGTTCAAAACCCTGACTTATTTTTTTCCTAAGACTTACTTTTATTTTAAATTATGCATATGAAAGCGTTTGTGTACATGAGTGTAGGTACCAATGGAGGCCAGAAGAGGGCGTCAGATCCCCCAGAGCTGGAGTTACAAACAGCTGTGAGCTGCCTGATGCGAGTGATGGGAACCAAATTCATGTCCTCTGCAAAACTGTGTGTGCTCCCAACCTCTGAACCATCTCACCTGCTCCCTAAAGGCCTTCAAATTATGGTGACAAGCTAGGACTAGCAAAAAGACCTGAAGCTCACTCTGCTTCTTCAACACTGTTCCAGGAAGGGGAAAACATAAGGAGCAGAGATCCAAAATCAGCCACAATCTGCTGCCCTCGGCAACCTGAGAAACCTACAGGCATCCTAGTCCCTTCCCTGGGTGTTCTGAGCTGGACTATCCCTGAAGACAAATGTTCAATGTTTTCGGGCAGCCAGGGTGGCATGCATGGGTCTCCGAGTCCACGTTGCCTCTCAATCCTGGCTTAATTTTATATCCTTATATCCAGAGATAAAATGAACCCGCAGAAGAGCTGGGTATTTTTAGACTACAGGACGAGGTTACCTGGCTCTATCTGAGATAAATATACAGGGTCAGAACCTTGCCCATGTTCGCCAAAGTCAGCCAGTCGACCACGTGGGGGGAAGATGGAATTTTTATAGGCACTGTGGACATTTAAAAGGATATAGTCACGTGTAGCGATAAGTCAAGCTAGCAGTGTTTTTAATGGACTCACCTCCTCAGCTGACGATGGCCTTATCTGCTAGTGCTCAGTTAACCCCAGCTAGATGCAGCCCACAAGCTGGCCAAGGGAAAGGACTTGCCTGGAAGGCTGCTCTGTTTACTGTCTCTGGCTCAGCTAATTCCAGGTGAGGGCAGTCCCCTGCACAGGGGGCTCATGCTGATGACAGGAAGGTAATGTTATGGAGGTGGCTAGGAAGGTGCTGATGCGAGCATAGGAGGGCAGATGCGGGCGGTTTTCTCTACTTACTGATGAGTGCTAAACTCTTAAAGCAAATAGCCAGAGATAAGATATAAACGAAGGAACTTGAGTCAACAACCGACTGTTGACTTCACACCGTAAAAGAGCCAGGTGGCCTTATGACCCTTTGTCCTCTCCTCAATATTCATTTTGTTTGATTTCTACTTGGTTAGCTTTAGGATTTGCTTATTTTGTCAGGTTGACCAGGTACAATTAGCATGTCTTCGTAACAAAGATTAATAACTCTTCAGCTCAATGAAGAGCAATTAGACATGAGGTGTATTGTAGTGATACTCAGAGGAAGAGGATATGTTTGTTTTATACTGTTGGTCATACGCACAGTCCGAGGCCCCCATCAACACCGCGGCAGGGGACAAGAAGCCAGCTCACTGGGTTGTAGGTAAGAAGTGCTTTAGTGTGGGTCTGACTGGCCCAGCAGATGGCCAGGGGTTTACAAGCCTCTGTGGTTCAATCCTCACCTTAAGTGTATGGCAGAGGTGTGGCAGGAGCTCATTCTTTCTCACTCAGTCCTTCTTTTCTCATCAAATGGAATCTTGATTTTTTTTTTTCTTTAACTGGGTAAAAGGTTGCACTTCTCAGCTTCTCTTGTAGCAATGTAAGGCCACAGAAACCATTTTGAATGGCCAAGACTTCAAGCAAGAGGGTGTTTGTCCTTTCGGAGACAGTTCCGAAAGAGAACGGCTGGTGCTTTTGCCCTCCCCCACATCTCCTGGCCTCCTCCCCTAACACAGGTGTGATGGCTGAAGCTTAAACTATCACTTTGGATCTGCCATTGAGCTAAAGAGGAGACACAAGGAGCTGACTTGCTCTGGTGATGTGTGAGACACAGCGTTCAGTCTTTCTCAAGCCACCTGTCTTGATCTTCTAGATATGCAACCAGCCTGACCCTCATATGATAGTGAGCTAAGCTCTTTATAACCCCCCTTAGAAAGGTTAGAAATCAAGGCTGGTGAATGTAGAGGTGAGATGTAAACCCAAGTTGTCTGACTCTGGAGCCTTCGTGCTCAATACCATACTGTTTGTAACAGCAACTTAGATGCAGCTTCCCCTCCATTAGCCTTCACCTGATCAGTGTAGCCATGGGAATTTGTCTCAGTTCCTCAAACCACACTGGATCGGCCCTGTCTTGCCTTAGACAGACCCATATGCTGACTCACTCTCTGTACAGCTGTTTGTCTCTAACACATCTTAGCTCTGTCAGCACTCAATGTTAAATACTGTAACTACAAGGAAAAACATGGTGCTAATCCAGTTTACTGTTAGAAGGAACAATACCCGTGTGTGTGTGTGTGTGTGTGTGTGTGTGTGTGTGTGTGTGTGTGATTGTCATTACAAGTGTATATAGAATAACACAATTTATTATGGTCATATTCACCTTCTATTCCCCACTCAGACTCCTCTAGAAACTCATCCACACCCAACCTCCTCCCCAACTCCATGTCCTTTTTATAACCTACTGAATCTAATCAGTGCTTCCCATACGTGTATAGGTGTGATACCATCTACAGGAGTATGATTAACCCACCTGGGATCATGTTCCTGAAGAAAAATAACTGTCCCTCCCTTAGTGGCCCTCAGCTGCCAACAGCTCCTCAGCTAGTGATGGGAGCCCATGTGCCCCTTGTCCATCATTGCTGGGACATTGACTGGCTTCATCTTGTGTGAACATTGTGCAGAGACTCACAGCTACCCTAAGTTCAGTAGTCCGTTCATGTCCAGAAGACACCACTTGACCCCAGGTCTCCCTGACCTCTGGTTCTTAGACTTGCTCTTCCCCTTCTTCCACAATGGTTCCTGAGCCTTTAGGGGAGGTGTGTGATATAAAAGTTGTCACAGTTATGGTTGTCAGCTCAGGATTCTTACTACCACGTTAGATGAAGAAAATGGGACAGAACGAGAAAACACTGCCTCAGTACGCAAAGCAAGAAGTTAATAGCTGAACCCATTTTGTCATCCCCCAGAGATACGCACCCAGAGGCATCACAACTATTCATTCATTAGATAAATAAACACATAAATAATAAGTGGTGAGCATCTTCCCAGTACCAAAGTCTATACCTCGGGAACAAACAAACATGAGAGCATTGAACATGTTCACAGGAGGCAGAGTGTATCCTGAACAGAGTAAGGAGAAAGAAAGGAGAAATGGTTGGCATAGGTAGAATAACTGAAGAGACAGGAATATAATGCTATGCTTGAATTTTTTCATAGGTTTACTGGTGACAAAGTATAATGCACCCATGAAACTAGACTTCCACATCCACCATCTGGCTTTCAAAGCAGCTCCAGGCTGGGGTGTAGCTCAGCAGAATCGAACTTTCTCACTCAGTATGTGCAAAACCCTGGTTTCCACCCCCAGCACCATCAAAAACAAAAATACAGCCTGGGACTATAGGTTCTGTTTGCCCTGCTCAAGGCTGACTCTGTCGTGCATGGCCTAGAATGAACACGTGTGAGCGATCTCAGCCTTTCACTCTGAGAAGGGATCAAAGCTCGACAGTGCCCCTCGACAGTGCTCCTCATCAGCTGGCAGAATCCAGTCCAGGCACCCAGCAGACCAGACAGAGCACGTCACACCTTTGCCCTCCAGAACCTGTGCTAGTCTGCGTGGCTGCTGGTCAGATCAAAATGAAGAAGAAGAGTTTTCTCTTTCTGGATTGTTTCTGAGAAAAGGATGTGATGTGTGGTGCCAAAAAGATTTAAAAAACAAATATGATGTGTGTGATATGTAACACACACACACATGCACACACACAAGTAAGGAATAATCCTTTTCAAACTGGAAGCATATGGTCTCTTTAGTCTAAACCCATCCTTGGGACAATACTTTCTCCAGGCAGTGAACTGGAATTACAGTAATGGTTATCTTTGGTTGGCTGGCCAGAGGAGATGGGAACTGTGAACGTACTCATTTAAAATTAAAAGGAAATAAAACCCTGAAACCCTTACTGAACTGCTGGTTCCAAAAGACTTCTTAAACTCAAAGCCAAGCTCAATTAAGTTTCATATCTAGTTCCATTCCACCTTAGCCCTAAACCTGTGCTTTATTTATTTATTATTTATATCAATATTTTTATAGTTGCTATTTTTATTTCTGTTTATTGTTTATTTATAACTTATTTACCATGCAATATTAACCAGCCCATAACCCAGGCCCTGATGGAAAGGGGAAATCTTTTCTCATTTACTTTTATAAATATTTCAAAATAGTAGCCAAAATGGGTAATTTCTCCATTTCTATATGACTCTTTCATGTGCTGAGTTATGAAGTACCCCAAATTCTTTGCCATGGGTCCCCAAACAAGTGCTCTTATCCCTGCCCCCTATAGCTCTGTATCCGAAGATGTCACACATGAAAGAGGTACGTCGCTGCAGCTAAGACCAGACCTAAGGAAGGCAGGGTGCTCCGTGGCTCTTTGACCCAGTGAGTCACAGGCCACGCACAGGAGGAGAAGTTCAGGTTCGTATTTTTCAGAGTTGACTCTAAATTAGGTTTAGTGATCTATGCAATCCAAGTACTTCATGGTGCCATTGGAAAGACGGCAAGTACTTAAGGAACCAAAGATCAGCGAACAGCATATTACTCTACATAACTTCACAAAAGATACCCGTTTGGCTGTACTAAAATGTGAAGCCCTTTAACATGAAGAATAGGACAGGTTGCTTAGTTTAGTTCTGGTGAGTAGATCTGATAAATAACCAAGGACCTTACTGTTCTACTCAAGGAGACTACACCTCACTTTGCAGCTGCTAGTTTTTGGTCAGGTGTTTGTTGGCCTTGATAGATAAATAAGGATTGCTTCAAGATTACCTTGTGTTTGGTCCCAGCACTCAGGAGGCAGAGGCAGGTAGACCTCTGAGTTCAAGGCCAGTTCAGTTCTAGAACAGCCAGGACAGCCAGGGCTACACAGAGAAACCCTGTCTCCAGAAAAACAAAACAAGCAAACAAAAAGATTGCATTGTCAGATCTGCCCTGCCCTTGTTCCTGGAGAAGGAGCTTTCCTTTGGGGGCCGGGGCAGGGTCTGGAGTTCTTTGGCAAGACTTCCACGCTGCATTGTCTTTCAGTTACGGACAGCTGATAATCATTTTCACAACAGGCTTTGTGTGGTTCAGTGGTGTGCTGCTCAGCTAGCGTGTGTAAAGCTCGGGGTTCCATAGCTAGCACCCTAAAACTCTCCCCCGCCTCCCCCACCTCCCCCACCCTTGTCGATCCTTTACTCAACCATCTCTTTACCAAACCTTAGTCTTCTTTGACTTTTTCTTTAGGACCAAAGCAAGGGGCCCCACTGCTCTTCTTTTCCATACTTAGCTGCACACCAGACTCGAACCCTTGTCCAACTGTTTACCAACATAACTGGCTTATTTTTTTGAGATTTCTGTTATTATTATTGTGTGTGTGTGTGTGTGTGTGTGAGAGAGAGAGAGAGAGAGAGAGAGAGAGAGAGAATGCCACCTGTGTGTCGGTGCCCACAGGCCAGATGAAGCTATCTAGTACCCCAGAGCCAGGCTTACAGGTGGCACGTGGGTGCTGGCAGCAGAGCCAGGTCCTCTGTAGCAGTCACTATCCCATCTGTGAAGCCTACAACTGACTCATTCTGAAACAACAGCAACAAAAATATTCATCCTACCCAGCATAGCCAATAATTACAGTTTTATTGTTCTAGAAATAATTCCTTTGGTTGAAAATTATCTACCTGCAGTTCAGCCAGGAGTTTAGCAAGGATGTGCTAATAACAACTTCGAATCTCTGATTTCCTGGCAAACCAGTCCCTAGCACAGAACCTGTACAGGTAGGCACACAGTAAATATGTTTTGAATGCATAAGTCTCTATTACCTGTGTTTCTAAATATTAATATTCCCTACCTGAGAAGTCTTCCCTCAGCCAATCAGGGTCATTCCCAATTCAGTTCCGTTAACATGGCCTTAGGGGTTATGTGTGTATGTGAGTGTGTATGTGAGTGTGTATGTGAGTGTGTGTGTATGTGTATGTGTGTATATGTGAGTGCATGAGTGTGTATGTGTATGCATGTGTATGTGAGTGTGTGTGTGAGTGTGTGTGTGAGTGTCTGTGTGTAAGCGTGTATGTGTGTGTGTGTGAGTGTGTGTGTGTGTGTGTGTGTGTGTCCAGCAAGGACGTCACTGCTGAGAGTGGAAAGGAGGCTGTCTGGGCTCACACCACGACCCATCTCACCGTTCCTATGTATGGGGTAGTTTAAGCTCCTGGATGAAACTGTAGAGAAAAGGCTTCCCCTCCACGAATCCC
Organism: Arvicola amphibius; assembly: GCF_903992535.2. Taxonomy (NCBI): domain Eukaryota; kingdom Metazoa; phylum Chordata; class Mammalia; order Rodentia; family Cricetidae; genus Arvicola; species Arvicola amphibius. Next base: position 6,765,409 of record NC_052047.1, on the reverse strand, counting down.
TGAGGACAAACATTAATTAAAAAGGTCATTGAAAAAAAAAAGCTTTCAGGAGATGACATTAAAATTAGCTTCAAGGAGCAAACATCTCCAACCGTCTGTATAATCTACTCAATGCAACAATGTAAAAGTGAATTTACAGAGAAACCGAGAATTGCGCTAAGGATAAGGTAGTATATAAAATTATATGAAACATATTTGCATTTATTGCTAGCTAGTCTCTTACTGTCACTGCTTCAAACCAGCGGTGTCTGGTAGAGTGAGTTGCTGCCTGTCCTCTATGCCATCTCTTCCCACATGATAGCCATATGTGGGGTGACAGGGGGTGTCGTCTCAATGGCATGCCACTCAGTATATTTGATCACAAATAAATACTTCAGGAAGAAAATTACATTTTAAGTTTTTAATGTAATATATATATATATATATATATATATATATACACACACACACACACACATACATACACATACCGGTTTATTCTTTTCTGATGACAAACTCTAAATTAGTCTCAAAATTACATATCAGGCTCATAGAGTACCTGTATTATAATGACCCTATCTATTCAACTTACAGTTCCAAACTGGAAAATGATGATGAAAAGGTATCCAGAAGAAGAGAAATCTAGCCTGGGTTAGTTCCTGAGATAGCCCCTTCCCTGCATCTTTGCCACTTAAGCTGTCCAGACTGTTAGAACGGAAGGCGGTGGATCAGAGACGGACGGACGCTATGGAGAAGGCGGTGGATCAGAGACGGACGGACGCTATGGAGACAGTAGATGTGGTCCGTGCGGCTTGGAGAAAGCAGGGAGCTTCCTGTTGAGCGATAAGGAGGAAAGGAACCCAGGACAGGTGGCCAGAAGAACAAACAGAGGACACAGTCGTGAATAAGAGGTGCGGGCAAGAAGAGCAGGAAAGTGGAGGGAGACAAGAGAAGTGGGGGAAAGGTCAGGAGAAGAGGGGGAGCAGCAGGAGCCCGCAGGAGGGATGAGAGGAAGGGAAACAGAGCCACTCCTTGCCAGCTCTGCCTTCTCCATCTTCGTCTCTCTCTCTTTCAGATGGCACACTGACAGAAGATTAATTCAAGTCAGCTGCTGAAAATAATTATTGCATTATGGGAGCAGTAATCATTATTTAGAACATGATTAAATATGTCTGCACCTATTGACTCTGCCTATGATTTATGTATTTGTTTAGTCAATAGTCTAATGTAAATGATGTAATTAATTATAGATGGTGGTGTCAGGTCATTGCTGAAAACAATCTGAAGAGAACAAGGGCTCTGTTTTTTTCATGACAGATGCAGAGAAAGGGGGTGGGTTGAGTTGAGGGAATTCCAGGGGAACTTTTTCACGTGTGAATGGCGGCTGGGATCTCAATTTGCATGTTGTCTTTCTCTTGTTCAGCCTTCGTTTAGAAATTGAAATAACTTGTTAAGCAAAGGGGAAGGGAGCAAATGATTACCAAGAGGACGCCTGGGACTTGGGCGGGTGAGTAGGTAAAGAGCCAGCTGCTCCCTAACACAGGGGAGCATGGCACCATCATTTACCGCTTCATAAAATTAAATGTTTTCCAAATTAAATCAGCAGGCAGTGTGCAGGAGGCCCACTATCTCTAATAACAATTTTTCAATCAATATTAGGGGCCCTGCCAATATGAAACCAGAGCTGAGGATGTTATGCCAGGTTAGGGGGCATGCCAGGGGAGGCTGAAGGAGAGGAGATAAAAACAAGACTTCAGATCCAAAGCCTCCCATCAAACTAAAGGAGATATAATTATATATATATATATATATATATATATATATATATATATATGCATGCATGCATGGGGGATTCGCTGCTGGCTGTGAGTCTATTCCCCATAGATTTTTCTCTTAACTGATAATTCGGTCAGTCACATTCCTCAGAGGGAGGTCATAGGTCACCCCAGCCCCTGTCAGACCTCAGAGAAACCATTTCCATTTTAATGCCACAGCTATAATCTATCAAAGATGTGATGTACAAGATACAATGAATTTAAGTGGTCTCCATATATCACGAGCTTTCATGCCTTCACCTGGGTAATAGTCTGAATTACTCTCCCTACCTCACAATCTGTCACCCCCAGTAAAATAACTGCCATGCTGGTGTTAATGGCAGATTTGTCCAAATTGGGGCCATGGTAGCCAAAGTCATTCTCCTTCATAAACTTTAGCATCCAGTGCTTAACCTGGAAAGGGCCCATAGCTTAAAATTCTTCTGTAAATAATTCTGCAGAGAGGCTCGACTCATGTTTTTATTTATAAGAGCTAAAATAAATCTAGCTGGATGACACCAAGCCTGCCTTCTCCATTCTTCTGATTCTAGTCCTTTCTGTCTCTCAAACCTGTCTAATCTGGCCTGTCACCTTTTCTCCAAGAGGTGTCTAATAGACCCGGCTCTCTTCCTGAGACAGTAAACGTCAGAGAGTTCAGAAGACTCAGCTTATAGTTGCTGACCTTCCCTGCAACTCAGCGATTAACCCTTCCTGCTTTTCCAGCAAGCTGTTAAAAGTCCCCCTGCCGCCAACACATCTGTCTTCCCGCAAACAATCCCTGGCTGGCGCATTACAGTAACTTGTAGACGTCCACGGCCCAAGTGCCCTCCTGCTCAAGGAAATTTAAGAAGCCCGATGCTTTCAGCTCTTCCACCGTCCCTTTCAGTGCGCATTCTCTCCATCACCAACCCCTCGGTTATCTTCTCCAAAGGCTTCAGATCAAGAGGTGCAGGCCGTGTATGAACAACATCTGATGTTATAATATCCTTAGCCTAATAAAAAGATAATTATCTACTCTAGTCCAGGCCTTTGACATGCTACCAATGGATGAATGACCTATATGATAACAATATTATATAATTAGTTAATTATTAATTGCTAAGACCCCTTGGGTCAGACCCAGAAAGGCTTGGAAAACACAGGAATGTCCATAAGTATTCAATGTTCAGAAATTTCTGTACAAATATCTAAAGATGGGGCATGTCTGTGTAAGAAAGTTGAAGTACTTGGTCAACATGGACAGGAAATCCTGGTTGCAGACATCAGTCTAACATGATAAGGATATAGACTCTGAATGAAATCTCAAAATATAACAGAACTCTGCAAGGCAAGGGCCAGTTCATTTTGTTCCTTGGTCACCTAGTACCAGGGCCACACAGTGATGATCGCTGATCAGCAATGTGAAGAATGTTAGTTTTGCAAAGGTTCACTGCTTCTTAAATTTTTTTTATTTTCTGAAATTAGAATATAGAATTCTTTTTTAATTAAAACATTTAAAACTAGATCTATCATTGCCTCTTTCCCTTTTCTCCCTCCAACCCTTCTCATGGACACCCCACCTTGTTCTCTCTCAAATTCATGACATCTATTTCTTTCATTTTTGTTACATATATGCTACTGAATATATAACTACAACCTGCTCAGTCTGTATAATGTTACTTGTATGTGATAACAGTTGCTGAGCTCTCGTCTGGAAAGACTATTTCTCCTGCTCTCGGCATTCCTTACTGCCCTGTAGCTCTGTGTCTAGGGTTGAGGCCCCATGCACTTTCCCTCTTCATACGTGTTAGTGTGTCTATCGACGTCATCCTTGCTCAGGTCATGTTTATGCAGCCACGTTAGTGAGACTGTATGAGCGTGGCGTCCCTGACATTTCTTGGAGGCACAGTCTTCCCTGGCCCTCTGCTCTTTCTTTCTAGTCCTTCTGCAGCGATCCCTGAGCCTTAGGTGCAGGAGTGTGTCGTGACTGTATCACTAGGGACACTCTGCGGTCTCAGGTTCTCTACGTTTTGATCAGTTACAAAAACTTGCTCCATTTAAAAATCTTTTGTGTGTCTTGTTCCAGAAAAACTGGAACTACTACCTGATGGCCATCTTACCTGGGTGACTATAATACAGATGGCTGAAGTGAGGGAGATAAGTTTCCCACGCCATTCATTCTTCACTAGCTGTGGATTTCTAGAAATGGAAGCAAAGTTGTCAAAAAAAGTTAATGGCTTGGCTAAAAGTCAAAAAAAATTGTTTTTGAAGTCAATGGGATTGAATTTGTTGTAGAAAAGGTTCAGACAGAACACGTGTGGCAATCCTTCCTCCAGCTTCCAGACCACTTGTGTCCTGCAACAACGGAAAGCCTGGGCCCTCCCATTCAGATAATGCTTTCATTAAGGTAAACAGTATATTATTAATGCAGAGGGTCTTTCCAGAAGGCTCTGTTTGCTTCCACTTTATCTGGGGGTCTTTGCGATGAATTGTAAACTCAGAAGATGTAAATGAGAAATTGTTCCCAGTCAGTCAAAATCAATGGGAGCCCTTGCCTTCAGCTGGGGAGAAACTGTAGCAAAATGAAGCAAAGGAAGCTTTTTGAACCAACGATAATGTGTACTTGTTGGAACCCTTCAGCGGTTTCGTGAAGTGTATGTTTTTAAGCATGGGCACAGTGAGAAGATGGTCTCTGTTCGGAGCAGACTTCAGAAGGCCATTAAAAGTGGAACATGGCTCTGACAAAGACAACCAAAGCTACCACCTTCTTCTATCTCTGCACATCTTTTGTCCTGAATGATTCTTTGGACTTGAGAAATACAAAGTTCACTGAACACGCAATGCTCCCGCCAGTGAGATTGGTACTGGCACGGAGAATTTCCAAAAGCTTTCCTTCCAAAAGCACAGCCTGGACTTGCACGGTGGTGAACTCCATTGCGTTTAAGCAGAACCAAACAGAGACAGTGAACTGTGTGGCCCAAGGTTTAGAAACTCATTACCTACTCCAGGAAAGAAAGGCAATGGAAGTACTCAGAAAGCACTCATAGACAAAGTGCCTGTCCATCCCCCACCTCCACCGCCACTTCGGAATCTGCTAATGGTGTGTGTGTGTGTGTGTGTGTGTGTGTGTGTGTGTGTGTGTGTGTGTGTGCTGATGATACACAGTTCCTAAAGGTGTTGTTTTTCCTGTGGGAAAAGCCTTACCTTGTAAAACGGTGTGGAGCAGGGCTTGGCTGACCTGTGTGTGCACTCCTCGGTAATTTACAAAGCTCTTCTCAGCTGTGCAAAGACAGGCCAGCAAAACATTGTCCAAAACGGTTTCACCTGGAGCCTGAGCTTTGGATGAGCTCAGAATGCCTACCCAAGGCAGTGCTTCTTAAACTCAGTTTAAGAAATTAAAACGTCCAATTAATTTCAATTCTACGACAATAACAATTCTTTTTTTAGGATGAGCATGTTCAAAGATCACATGGGCATACTCAAAGGTTATTCATCAGAAATTCAAATTCACTTTTTGGGATGATTTTTCTGCATTTGAAACAATCTCAGTCTGTAGCCCTGGCAGACTTCAAATTGATAGCAATCCTAGCTCAGCTTCCCATTTGCTGGGAAAACTTAACTGTTTTTGTTATTGTTGCTTATTTGTTTATCTTTATGTCTTTGCTATTTTGTCCACTAAGTCTGGCCGCCTAATAACCAGCATGATCAAAGCTGTTTGCATTACAACACAGACTCAGCTGGCCAAGGGAGAACTTGGGTTTGATCACTCTATCAGGGGCATCAGGCAATTTTATTTTTTAAGTAAGCACCCTGGGTTTTGCAGGGTAAACAGACTTTGAGAATCATGTCTGAAGTGGTATGATGTCACTTGATGAACTTTCATCTCTCAGAGCTGTTGAAACGGTGTCAGGAATGGCAGCTTTTCTGTGGGAAGTCTGCTATGTTTGCCCAGACTCCCCAGATCCCAGAGACACGGTCCTTGATCACCCAGCAGGAATAAAGACAAGCCATAAGAGTTCCAGTCAAGGGATAAATGGGGCCTATTGCCTCTTCCTTGTAATTTTCCTTTTCTCACATATGGAATCAACTGATTTCTGCTGCCGTCCTTCCTTTGCAAGTCGGGTGTTATTTACAATAAATTGAATCGTTTCCATGCTTGACATATTACACTGATCTATGACTTGGCTTTCATTTTGTCCTGTTAACTAGAAACCCACTTCATCATGAAATATGTTCCTCACACTTTCCTCCGTAGTGAGTAAAAACATTGATAAAGCATCATAAATTGTAGGTCATTCCTCAAGTGCTTCCTGTGATGGTGAGGATAGGGAAGGGAAGGGAATCTGATCAATGGCTACTTGATCAGATTTATGCGGAATGTATGGACAGGGGAGCAATGGATGCTCCCGAGGCTGCGTTATAAGATACTCTACTCACACGCTCACTTCATTCTTTAGTTCACAATCGTAACGGTAATTCAGCCGTTCCCTGCCTGGCAAATCAGGCCCCTCCTGAACACTATATTATTGAATGCAAACTTGCAGGAGTGATTTTATCTGTCACATAGACAATTAAAATCAAAGCATTATGCCTAAACTAGCAAAGCAGTTATGAGGCACCTGTTATTCTGTGTAAATCATGTGTGCATAGAGTTACTTAAAACCTTTATTTTGAAACAGACGTGTCAAAGACAAAACCTTGATTACAAGACCGCAGTATCACCGTATAAGGCGAGATGCCAGTTTGCTGTGTGGCAACAAATACGCCGGATATTTGCCAGCATGCCTCTGGCAGAATGTCATAATGACATTGTAGAAATGCAAAACTGGATGATTTGGCTCAGAGCACATTGGAAGAGGTGAAGGCAGTAAGACGAAGGGACCAAAAAAGAAAAAGTGGGGTAGGAGAGAGGATGGCATCCTTCAAAACCTATTTAGTAACTTGTTTCCTGGATTTTTGTTCTCTAAATACCCTATGTAGTAACAAATATTTGAGATCCCTGAATATTCCAAGGCACGAATACCTTTGTCATAGAATAATAGCTCTGCATCAGCTTCTCTTCACTGAAAGATCCCCCTTAGTAAAGTTGAAGTGGTCTTTATGAGTCAGTTCAGCCTAAAAATAAGCACAGGTCGTCATGCCCTAGAACACATGGCTCCACTTAGCGTTATTCCATGCTGGGTTTCTGGGATTCAGGCCCCAAACGCAAGACACTAAAAACCCCTCTGCCGAGTCTTCTCTGCCTCATCGTGAGGACAGCGAACCTGCCTCTCAGTTTTTGGTATGAGGAATGGCTAATAAAAGTGAGTTCAGAGCCCTTTGAAAATACCATGTGCTGTGTGAATGCTAAGCAATAACGAGGACCTGGATGACTGCGGTGAGCAGCAGCCCCGCCTCCGGGTGCTCTTTCAAACCAGACACCAACCATTTCAGATCACCCACCTTCACCCCCCCCCCTCCTTATGAGCAGCAGCCCCGCTTCCAGGTGCTCTTTCAAACCGGACACCACCATTTCAGGTTCACTCCCCTTCACCCCCCATCTCCTTATGAGAAAGTAAAATGGGCTGTTGCAAGGGAATGGAAGGACTTAATTTCCAAGGATTCGAGGTTGCATACTTTGGCCATTTAAAGTAATGAGCTCTGTTCTTTAGTTAATGAAGAAGATGTGTATATAGGGATTCTGAAGATACAAAAGCACCAGTTAAACCCAAAACAAAACAGATTATTGTTGCTGCCCTTGCTTGCCTTCTGAGGTTGAAGGTAAACTCCTATTGAGAAGACACCACACATTTAGGCTGCAGGAATTGGACGATTTGAGCTTGACTTTTTTTTATTAAGAATATTTTAATATACAACCTTTTCTCATTTTATATGGCTATCCCCGATTCCACTCCTGTCCTTTCTCCCACTTCCTCCATCTTCCCCCCACCCCACCTCTCCATCCACTCCTCAGAAAGGGTAAGGATTCTCATGGGGGAGTCAACAAAGTCTGACACTTCACTTCAAGGTAAGACCAAGGCCCTTCCCCCCTATATCTAGGCTGAGCAAGGTATCCCTCCAAAAAGAATGTACTCTAAGACGCCAGTTCAAGCACTAGGGATAAATCCTGGTCCCACTGCCACTGGCCCCACAGACTATCCAAGCCTCACAACTGTCCCCCACATTCAGTGGGCCTAATTTAGTCCTATGCAGGCTTACCTGCTATCAGTCCAGAGTCAGTGAGCTCCCACTGGATTTAAGCTGAATTTAACATGAAATTCTCCTTCCTCTAGTCTAGCTTCCATGGTACCAAAAAGTACTAAGCACACTTCCAAAGGAAGAAAGCAATTAAACAGTTATATCCACCCAGCTACAACACCTATGAGCCAGAACAATAACCTGCATGACAAGCTATCCGTAAGGCTCAACAGTGGCATTCATATCTGGACGGCAACCAACAGCTGTCTAATTGAACCGAAAGCTGGCTCGGGTCACACCTGGTACTAGAAATCTAGCCAACTACCTGGGGCTAGTGAGGCCATGGATCATAGAGGAGAACCTACCTGGAGCTAGTGAGGTTATGGATCATAGAGGAGAACCTACCTGGGACTAGTGAGGCCATGGATCATAGAGGATAACCTACCTGGGGTTAGTGAGGCCATGGATCATAGAGGATAACCTACCTGGGGCTAGTGAGGCCATGGATCATAGAGGAGAACCTATCTGGAGCTAGTAAAGCCATAGATCATAGAGGATAACCTACCTGGGGCTAGTGAGGCCATGGATCATAGAGGAGAACCTACCTGGAGCTGCTAGTGAGGCCATGGATCATAGAGGATAACCTACCTGGGGCTAGTGAGGCCATGGATCATAGAGGAGAACCTATCTGGAGCTAGTAAAGCCATAGATCATAGAGGAGAACCTACCTGGGGCTAGTGAGGCCATGGATCATAGAGGAGAACCTACCTGGAGCTGCTAGTGAGGCCATGGATCATAGAGGCGAACCTACCTGGGGCTATTGAGGTCATGGATCATAGAGAACCTAGAACTGCCACTACTACTCCAGTAAACAAGCATAATTCCTAACTGCATTCCAAAGCTTATCCTTATACCCACAGGTAAGCACAGCTCTCACCCCTCATCAGAGAAGCCTCTCTTTACAGCCAATGGAGACCACGATAGAAAAACACAACAGGACACAATGTGGAGATCAACCAGTCATGGGGAGCAGCTTAGATGGATACATCTACAACACAACTCCTGTACATAACACTCAGGGAATATTGCCGAAGAGGGGGCAGAAAGAATGTTAGAACCAAGAAGTTGGCTCTCAGACTGTCTTCTAAAAACGGTTGCCTAAACAAGACCTGAACGATGACTGTGTCAGTAGATACGCTAGAGCAGAAGAGGGGAATCTCAAGTTTCCCACGCTCCGCAAAGAGCCACGAGGGTCTAACAACCGCTGAGACAGCAAGAATTAACGTCTCTTAGGGATGGGGCTCCTAACTGGGTCTCCAATATAAAGTGGTCAGCCCTGAAATCATACATACATAATCAACAAAAATGGACTCAGCGAGCTAGATTTACATATTTGTGCCTCTCTCTCTTCTCTCTCTCTCTCAAACTGTGTGTGTGTGTGTGTGTGTGTGTGTGTGTGTGTGTGTATAATCAAAGAAAAAGAGACCATCAATTTGAGAGGGGGTAAGGAAAAATGAAAAGAGAAGGAAGAAGTAATGCAACTATATGTTAATAAAAAATGTATTATAAAAAATCTCTTGCCAGTAAAGCTTTGCTTTCTCCCCAGAAAGCATATAATTCTGGCTGCAGATAGGTTTTGAAAATGCCATAAAGGCGTATGGTGCACAGCCAATATAGAATGGCATTGTGTGTCCCTAATTCTTTCAGGAAGTCATAGCTAATCCCCAAGCATTATCTGTGTGTGTGAGAGACAGAAGGTAAGAAACACCATGTTCATGAACAATGTGGCAATGGTGACTGTCATCCTGCATAGCAAGAAGGGTAGAGGAAAGAGGCAAAGAAACAAAGGCTTCAAACCGTCTTTTCAAAGATGTGATCTGCTAAGATTAGATTGGACAAGTTGTAGGCACCAACATTATTTTTCCCCCTTTGCTGTTTATATGGGGAGCAAAGATTTGTTGCGGCTCTTAAGAAGGACAGGGGATGCACTGGAAATAGAAATTAATAGGTTTTTCCCATTGCCCATCCTTAGAAAAAGAAAAGGAGGAGGAAAACGAGAAGGAGGAAGGCAGCAGTTTTTGTTAGGTAGTTCTCACTTCCCTTTGGTTCCGAAGCGAAAGGAATGGACTCCCGTATTAAGTGAAATGAGAAGGCGGATCTGAGCAGCAGTCATGAGGGGCAGGCAGGGAGTCAAACACTGTCCCCATGTGAAGCACCCTTTGGAGGCTAAGTCAACAGGCCATTGCCCTCCAATCAACAGGATGGGCATAAATCTGCCACACATTTGAGGCGTGTTGTATATGACTGTACTAAATGTACACGAAAAATTATATAAAATTCCACTCATTAAATGCAAGTCATTATTGCTTAATGTAACAAAGAAAAACAGGGGCGGGTTTCAGTCCACACAGATTCCTGGGTGTCTTATAAGATTTTTGCCATGCGAACCATACCAAGAAACAGTGAAACAGTCAGAAGTTTGTCAGGAACAAGACAGTGCTGAGTTTACTCCTGGATGAAAGAACGGTGTAGCGTTTGCTCTTCTCCCGTGATGCACGGGTCTGAAGAGAAATCCAGGGAGGAAGGAAAGTTTGTGCAGACTCAGAGGCTAATTTTTATGAGTGGCATCATGTTTCTTTACGGTTAAGACAAACACAGCGTCTTAATATATGTATATTATATGCACAAACATCCTTCCAAGCAGCCCGGCTCTGCCTCTTAGGATGGCAGAGAGGCCCTCAGCCTTTCCATTATAAAACCTGCTTCTCAGGGATTTGTAACTAAACTGAAGATTTCCCGCTGAGGGAAGCGAGGATCACTGGGTCTCAGCTGAAAGCATAATTTGGCGCTGAGTTTTCTGGGAAGTTTGGTTTTGTCATTATCAAGTTATGGAAATGGAAAAATAAACAAGCCAAATCTTACAGGGCTCTGGCTTCTTTCCTTTTTTATTTTTATTTTAAACCTTCGTGAAGCTTTCAAAGAGCGTGGTTATCTGAAATGACATTTAGTCCAAAATATGGATTTCTTTCTTAAAACGTCTGCAACTTTGACATTTAAAAATTGGTTATTACGCATGCATAGAAGCTGCTGCTCCAAAAATACTTGACTGCACTGTGCAGTACGGTACGTACAACGCATACTTAATGCCCGCCTGCCAAATGACCCTTTCCTATTGCTGGGCTGAGGAAATAGCTCTTAACAGAAATGACAAATATATTACCAATTCAATTACTGTTTTATTATATAGCACTCATTAAAAATTTCTTGAAGAGTAGCATAGATTGTGCAAATTACTTAGTTTCATGCATCATTCAAAAAGTAATTATTTACCTCCAAATGAATATTGCCCGAATGGCTCTAGGAACCTCTCCACTGAAGATCTTGGAAAACGACAATTATGACTTTTTTACCAAGGCCCAGAGACATAAACGAACATAATGAAAATCAGAATAATGTGTAAGAAACATTCACAGAAATTACCCCTGTAGTTTCTCCCAAGGCCACATAAATATCCCACATGCTCCAAACATACTTCCTAATGCATGGATTTCTATCATCTAAATGGGTTCACTGAAAAAGAAAAAATGTCAAGAAGTGGTTGTTTTCTCTGTTAGCCTCAGCTGAGGTCAACAGGAAACAGGAATCTAGAGGGAGGCCTTGTGCAACGGGAACCTGACTGAGTCCTGGCAGGTCCTGATGCCTGAGGGGAGTACTCAGCGCTCACTTCTACAGGCCAGACGTCCATACCAGGTGTGACCACGCTGACACAGCCGTGGCATCGAAGTGTAATGGTCTAAAATGGGCAAATTTTATTTTCTAAGTTGGCATTCAGGCTTCACCGTGTATCTCTCCCACTAATAATACATACTCATGAATCTGATGTTAAAGGACCAAACAAAAGACTTGCCCATTATTGTCACAGACAACTAGATAAGAGGCTAGGTCTGTGGATGGGAGGGACATAGGGAGACGTGCTTGGGACATCCGTTTATGAGCAATCAAGAGAGGCCTGGGGCTTCTGGACTTGGGAAGATGCCCCTTAAATAGCACATTAGCTTGACCACACCACAGCTGATTAAAATTGTGTGTAATTCTGAAGAATTTGATTACGTTGGCTTGACCACACCGCAGCTGATGAAAATCTGAAGAATTTGTTTCTTATCACATTTCCCACTTGATTGGCCTAGAAATTCTCAAGTAGGATGGAATGAGTTTTGTCTGTATTTCCTCATCAGCTGAAATGTGGAGATGACGGCACAGTTCCGGGGCTAGACCTGGACACAGGAATGGTAAGAAATGGCATCAGTGATGCCTTAGCAACATTTCCTGAAGTTGTGGCTGTCGATAAATCTTTTTTAAAACGTTGTGACAAGTCCTCGTTTTGTTCTTTCTGTTCAGTAGCTGGGGCTGTTGTTTTGTTCTTTTCGTTCAGTAGCTGGGGCTGTTACTATATGCACCATCCGCACTGCTGATGCTGTGGCTACAGATAGAGCGGCAACGCTCAGAGCTTCACGGTTAAGACTGTGTCGGCATTTTTACCACAACCAAGGACAAGTCAACTGCGCTGTCAGCTGACTTTTCTGCCATCAGGACTAAGACGTTTGCTGTCGGGTCAAAGGGCGCATAAGTGCTTGCATCACATAGCAAGACCGGCCACATAGGAATGAGAAGATGCTAGACTGGCTGCATAGGAATGAGAAGATTCTAGACCGGCCACACAGGAATGAGAAGATGCTAGACCAGACACATAGGAATAGAAGATGCTAGACTGGCCACATAGGAATGAGAAGATGCTAGACTGGCCACATAGGAATGAGAAGATGATAGGCTGACCATGTAGGAATGAGAAGATGCTTTGGCTGTACGGCATCTCAGTTTATTTCCTCTGTGTGCAATGCTGCTAAACTGCACAGCACAACATAATGCGTGCAATGAGTAGGCACCATAAATTGGAATAAGGAAAGCAATCATTCGCCTCTGACTTTTCTCAGCTTTGCTCTCTCCCTTGTTAGAATAAAGGCGGGTCAACTTACCCATCTATGAAGGGATACCTGGCTGCAATAAGTGTGCACTGAGCACACAGGAAGGCTAGGAGCACAGATGCTGGGAGTGTCTGGTTTGAGAGACAGCATGCAGAGCCCTGGAAGAAGCACAAAATGAGATGCAGAGATGCGCAGCCAAATCCTGCACTCTGCCTGCCCCCCACCACTTGCTGCATGACCTCCATCAGTTTCCTTCCTGGGCCTTAGTTTCCCTGTGGGCGAAAATAAAGTGTGAGAAATACCCCAACATCTCAGGGGCAGATACAAACCTGAAGGCACTCACTCTGTAAACTATGCAAAGAAGCAGACTCACAAGAGGTATCATTTTTAAGGGATTATTATTATTTTCATGACCACAGGGGATTTTTTTTATTTTAAATGTAGGTTTTTAAATGCCTGAGAAAATGGGGCAGTCACAGAACCATGACTTTAAACAAACTTTATTTGGGCGCATGACTGACTGGCAATTGTGTGCAATCATTTTAGCTGTCACAGGCCCCGAGAAATGTGGGAGAGCTCTTCCATGAAATGTTTATATTTCATAAACAAAATGATGTGCTTAGCAGTCAGAGCGATGGGAGGGTTCCGGCTAATGCATTTTCCAATGTGTGAGGCAGATTATTAATGCGCTCCAGTAGCTGTTAATTTTAGTTTGCCGGAATGATTTATGGGGAGGTAAAGGAGAGAGACATAATCTAATTGAGATCAGAATCGCTGTTCTAGCAGCAAAGCCCCAGCATGGGCCCTGGGCACGGCAGAATGATTAATATCTAATAAGCAAATAATCCGTTAAATTATTATAAACATTACTTTTGACAACTCTTTTGTTGGCAAATGAAAGAGGGGGAAAAGAAACAAAGAAACAAAAGGTATTTTAAAAAAAACCCTCCACTTTCTCTAATGATGAGGGAAGAGATTTTGTCAGGGCAAAGGTGATGGGCATCATCATGGGCTTGGATGCTGTGATCAGTTTTTAAGTACATAGGGAGGGGTTTGCCATAATACATGTAACACTCATGTGTCTAGAGTAAGGTCATGCCGCAGACACAAAGCTGGATCACACCCGTTCTCAGAGCACAGCTCTTCTTCTTACACCTTACCAAGACCCCTCGAGAAGGCAAACCGTGACTTGCCACTCTGAGACCACAACATATAGAGCCTACGAGGGCATGCAAACAATCCCTTTTACAGCCTTCACTTTCATTCTCCTCATTTTTGTATTTTTAATAATCTATAAATATTGTAAAAATATTAAATTACCATTTTATCCATTTTCCAATACATTAGATATATCCACACTGTCGTGTAATTGTCTTTGGCATCTCCAGGAGACCCTACCTTCTGAGACTGACTGTATAATTGAAAGATCCCTATTCTTGAGGTCCAACCCCTAGCAGTCATTGCTGTCTTCTCTGTCCCTGGGCTTTGACTCCTGTAGGGAACTCATACAAATGGAATCAGAGCACTCATCCTTTTGTGACTGACTTTACTTAACAGACATCGTAGCATGGTTCATTCATGTCATAGCAGGGGCCAGAACGTTGTTTTGAAGACCAAATAATATTTCGTATACACTCTATTTTATTTACTTGCAGACAGCTGAGTTGGTTCCATTTTTGGCCACTGTGACTAATGTTGCTATGAGAAGAGATGTATGCCTATACCTATTTAAAACCCTTCCTCGGTTCTTTTAGATGGTACCAGAAGTAAAACCAGGAGATAATGTGGAAATCCCTTTTTTATTTTTTAAGGAATCACTGTACTTTTTCCATAGTGCCTGCACCACTTTCTCACCAGCAGCAACTGGAGATCCATCTGATTTCTCCACCTCCTCACTGACCCTTAGTATTCTCCTGATTGCACCTCTATGTAGCTAGACGCAATACATACGTAAAATCACATGTGTTTAATGATCAACCCAGTGGATGAGAAGTAGCTTTTCTTAAATAGACTGAGTTTGTCTAATCTTATTGTATCATATCCAAAGGACCCAGTAAGAGTTCTTCTATCCTTGGACCTGCTTGGGGACTCTTCTCTTGCCTGTAATTCAGCAAGTACTTGGCATCTATTTTATGTTGAGCCTGGACCCAATTGAACACAGGCTTGCTCACTAAAGAGGCAACCCTGCCGGAATGAGTAAAAACCTGATAGAGGCCCCCAGCTGTGTCTAAGGTATGTCTAGCATTGGAACGATGCAACTGAGTGAGGTCTCTTTCACTACAACCCAGGAATCCCAACCCGCAAGCCTGACTTCATCTTCCTCTGCTTCTTCTTTAATAATTCTCTATGGACCTCCTGTCTCTAAGATTAATCATGGCTATTTAAAGCAGGACACCATCGTTTCTTCACCCCCCTCCCTGCTGCTCTTTCAGTGCTGTCTGTCCTTCCCAACACTGCATTATTCTTGAAAATTTTAAACCCTCTATTTCCAATACTTAAACTAAAATTGAATTTTTGTACTGTTGTATTTTAAATAATGTGAAGCCATTTTATTTATATGTTTTTACTTTATTGATTATTTTATTTATTTTTGGAGACATGGCTCTCTCTACTCTGTAGGCCACATAGGCCTTAAACTCTGTGTGCTCAAGGTAGCCTCAAATTTGAGATCCTTCTGTCTTAGCCTTCCCTGCCTCAAGTTTTAGGGTTATAAGTATGCACCATCATGCCCAGAGGTTAAATCATTTCTAATTGTTCAAGATTTTGTAGTTCAAGAAGATTCCTGATCATGTTGTGTCTTGGTCTCTTTGTAAGTCTCCTAGCATTGAGATCAGGGTCTATCCTGGCACTTAACTGGCTTTTGGGACCCTGTTCCTTATGCAGGATTACCTCGCCCAGCCTGGACTCCAGGGAAGGATCTCAGTCCTGACTTGATGAGCCTTCCTTTGTTAAAGTCCCTGGGAGGCCTGCCTGCCACTTTCAGAATGGAGATGGAGGGGGAGTGGATGGGGAGGGGAGTAAATGGGAAGCAGGGGAGTGGAGGATGGGGAGGGGGACCGGGAAGAGGGGAAGAAGGGGACACTGCGGTAGGTATGTAAAATACATTAAAAATACTATTTAATATAAAATATAAAAAAAGATCCCTGACCATGTCCTTTGCCCATTTCCCCTTTGTGTTTTACTGTGTTGCATTGGTTCTTTTTTAAAAGAAAGTTTATGTATGTCTCTGTGTACATGTGCACGTGTGTGTGCAGATGCCTGCAGAAGCCGGAAGATGGGATCAGATCCCCCAGAGCTGGAGTCTCAGGCCGTTGGGAGCCACCTGTTCTAGTGCCTTTATATTAGGCAATCAGCTCATTGTCTGACATGCGTGTTGAAAATGCAGGCTTCTCTGTTTGCCGCCCGTGTTTCACCTCATCCACTCTGTTCTTGCCATGGCCATTTCTAGAATTTCCTTCTTTCTCAGAGCTCTTCGTGCTCTGTCACTTTGACGATGCCAGTCTTTTGTTTCTACCTCTCATCAGTTATGTAACTTTGATCACATTGTCTTCTAGTGACATTGAGGACTTGGCGTTCGCATCTCTGTTGTTGGCTGTTTCTTTTATTCCCCTCTGTATCTCAGCTCCTAACTATTAAGCAACGCACAAATGAGTTTGTTAGAAAACCTGTAAGCTTTCTTTTGGAAATTGGACTGTAGAAACGTGGAAGGGTTAAGGAAATCACACCTTCGTATCTCTTCAAGAAAAAATTTATATAACCAAACAACTGGATTTTGAAGTTCAGAAGTTGGGTATGCTGTGGGTAATTTGGGGAAGGCTAATGTCAGCACTACCTTGGCTTTGCTTAGTGGGGGTTGTGAACAGCTTCTGATGTCTTACAGGGATTTTCCTGATCCCAGAGCGTACCCTTCCTTGTGGGAGGTTTCCAGGACCAGTGCCAGTGCTGAGGACACAGCTCCAGGCTGGGACCAGGGTTGCCATCCCTATTCCCAAAGCATATCACTCTTCTTTGAATATCGTTGATGTAACCAAAAACTGAATGAAGTCAACGGCTACCATTCTGGTCCTTTATCTGGGCAAGTATGTCACTTCTAAGTGGGAAATTGAACGCTGCCCCTCTTTGGAAGTTTCTTTCAGCCATCTAGGCATATTTGTGTGTCAAAGAGAACAAGGCAGGGCAGCAGGTTCTAGAGAAAGAGTGGGAGACTGGCAATGTGCTACCCAGCCCAATTTTAGGACTGAGGATATGATCCAGGTGTACAAGTCAAAGCATAGATGCTAATTCTGTCTCCTGGTCCATCTATCCTGAAAGTACAGAAGGATGTGGCAGCCCACTGGTGGACTCCAAAGCTGTCCTGAGGAAAGAGGACTGCTTAGGGTGTCCCCGTTTTCTCTGGCTTTTCTGGTTTCCAGTCATAAAACAAAACCAAAACCCCCATTGCTAATAGAGGAGTGGACGAATAAAGCATGATACATATGCACAATGGATTTTTAATCCAAGAGAACAAAATTATATCACTTTCCAAAAGATAAAAATGTTTTTTCTCTTTTGTGATCCCTAGATTTTATATAGATACATAAAATCATTTATGTGTATACACTATAATATATACATAAATACACGCAAACTTGTCAAGGGAAACAAAGGGGGCTTGTAGGAAAGGAGAGGGACCACAGAAGAGAGAGCACAGGTGGGAATGTGTTCAGCATGCAACATACAACTGTCCAAAAACCTTATTAAAAAAAAAACCTCTTGGGCTGGAGAGATGGCTCAGAGGTTAAGAGCACTGACTGCTCTTCCAGAGGTCCTGAGTTCAATTCCCAGCAACCACATGATGGCTCTATACAGCCATCTATAATGAGATCTGGTGTCCTCTTCTGGCATGCAAACATATATGGAAGGAATGTTGTATACATAATAAATAAATAAAATAAATAAATATTTAAAAAAGCTTTTCAAGAGTTAGTTATTTCCAGCATTCTGACCGATAATAAGCCTCTGCAATTACCACAGCCCACTGAAAAAGTACACCTCTGATGACAGTGCTGATCCATGGGCAAAAACCAAAACTATTTTAAAAAAAAAAAAAAACTCTTTTCGTGATTTAATGAGTGCTTTTATTTTGTTGACATACATTTGCTCTTCTTTTGCAATAAATTCTATAATTTTTATTTTTCCTAATTTTCCCCCAAAGTAGCTCTGGAATGCTTCTTGTGCTCAAGTCTATGTGGCTCTTGAGAGCTCAGAATACTGAGAGGAGACACGGCACGTTTGGATCATGTGGAGGAGAAAACAAGGAGTACTTAGGTGTGCACATGAAGCCCAGCGATGTATGAATGTTCCGATCAGTGCTCAAACTGATGAGGGATTTGGGGAGGCTGCACAGAGGCAACCACTCTTCAAGAAGTCTTTCTCCCATTCGCTCTGCCTGGCGTTTCCACCCAAGACTGTCGGCTCCCAGAGGTCTTAGCGAGGGAATCACTAGCTATTTTGCGGATACGGGAAGAGCTCTGGAGGGACGGAGTGTGGATTCACCAAAGGAAGCTGATGGTGATCAATACTTTGTCATTAATGCAGGGTCATGTTCCTCCATCTTTCTGTATTGATGCGGGATCATGCTTAGGACATGGAGAGATGGATGAACCTCTTATTCGGTTCTCTCGGAGATGTCATAGACGTTTCTAGTACAAAGCAATTTGTGCATGTGGCGTTTGCCGTGAGGTGACAGAGTGAGGTGACCAGTATCCATGCTGTAACTGCCAGCCACCACCCAGCGTCTCCATTTCACCCACACTTACCTGATGCCTCACTGACTCCTTCAAAAAAGATTCATTTATATTTATTTTATGTGCATTGTATGTGTATGTGTGAGAGGTGCCACCTCTCCAGCCTGCATGACTGATTTTAATCAGTCCAACTTCTGAAACATTCCGGCAACCATCTAATAATTTTTCCTTGTCACTTGAAAAACTTTTTTGAGATAGCGTCTTTCTATGCAGTTATCAGGCCCTTTAGTCTCCCCTCCGTTACCTCCAGAGGGCAGGAGGGACTTACAGACCTGGGCCAATGAAAACACGCGCCTATCTACCTTGTTCTATGCGTCGCAATAACTCAAGTACAGGACCCCCTCGTGTCTCACCCAGACATCGTCACAACCATCTGTTGTCTCCCACCCCATCACAATCTCTTTGGCACCTGGCTGTGGTTGCAAATCATCTGGCCTCTCTCCAGCCCTTAAAACCGATAAGGATTTCTTGCCGTTTTCTAGATAAAACTAAGCCTTGGGGCCCTGGGGCCCCAGCACTTGGAAGGCAGAGGCAGGCAGATCTACAGAGTGAGTTCCAGGGTAGCCAAGGCTACACAAAGAAACCCTGTTTTGAAAAACAAAACAACAACAAAGAAATTTTTAAAAAACAAAAAAGTGTGTGTTTTATACAATGTTTTTAAAGACATTTCTATTTTTATTTGTGTGTGTGTGTGTGTGTGTGTGAATCTTTGTGACTATATCACAGAGTATGTCCAAGTGCCCACAAAGGCCAGAAGAAGGTGTGTGAGCCCCTAGAACTGGAGTTACAGGCGGTTGTAAACCCCTTTATGTGAGTGTTGGAAAACAAACTCTGGTCCTCTGCAATAGCAGCCCATGCTGTTGATCACTGAATGATCTCTCTAATTCATAAGGTTTTTCTTTTCTACAAAAATTTAACAAACTTGTTTACATTTTAAATATGGGATTTTTCTGAACAGAAACAGAAGAGGAGTGGATTGGGAGGGATCAAAGGAGAGGTGGGGGAGGGGATGAGAAGAGGAGAAGGAAGGGAAAATGAGGTTGAGATATAAAATAAATTCATTAATTAAAAATAAGTAATAAACAAAAAAAGTAGGCTTTGGGTACAATTTAGTAGTAAGTCACTTGCCCACCATGCAGATGGCTCAAAATTCAATCCCAGAATTGCAAAAACAAAGATAAATAAAAAAAATTTGAAATATGTCTCTAACCATTTGACTCTAGCTGACTTGCTCCACTTCAGAGAGTTGTTCACAAGGCTACAAAATCCACAAGCTCAGTGCAGCCAGAGAACCAAAGGCCAGTGGGAAAGGCCTAGAGGCCAGTCTATGTGTCTCCCAGGGTCCAGACTATGAGGTCAGACATCGATGCCTGCCTCTGTCTCGGTGATTTTAGATTGTTGACACCCTTCACAGTTGCCAGCTACATCAAAGAACAAGCGCAAGAAGGCAACCAATGGACAGGCCACCCTCCTAGGATGTTACACGGACGGATGGTAAGTTGCCCACGAGCCAAGCAGAGTCCTTGAATGGTGGCTGAGTTCAAGAAAGACTCCTTGGGGTAAGCAGATCCCAGAAGTCAAAGGCTTCAGAGGAGCCAGAGTCAAAGAAAGGTCACCAGAAATGGGCTCGAAAGTGGGGGGCTCTCATCTGAGAAATGGGCAGGTCCCCCACAGAAAGGTTCTTCATATCCCACAGAACACCTTCGGGAGATCAAGGATGTGGGTTATGGAAACTGGAAGAGCAAAGCCTGAACGCTGTAGCAGCATTGATCCAGCATGGAGGAGGGGGCAGGGCCCCGCGCAAACTCTCTGCGCACTCAGCCTCCCGCAACCTCATTTGCGCTGAGCCGAACATAGTGGACAGCACTTAGATTAAAACTGAGTGTGCTGCCGTTGAGCGAGCGGAAGTAAAAAACCAAGAGGGGCGATAAGAAATGAAGTAGAGGCTGCGTGTGGTCTCGGCACATCGTTTGCACCCGTGGGATTGTCATAATGAAATTCTTGGTACAATTAATATGCACTAATAAGAGAAGTGGCGGTCCTGGGAATGTCAACATTTTTCAGACGGGGCTTTTTAATGTCCCAAAAGTATCCTGACCACAAAAATAGTATCCTTCTTAACACAGAAAGCTATTTAATGTGTGGGGGCGGGGATGGCATGGGATATACCCGAGACATGGAGTGGCAGAGGAGGAGCATGGTAGAGAGTGTTGGCTGAAGAAAACACAGCATCGTAAGCACAGCATCTCACTAGACAAAGCAGGAAACACAAAATGAGCATGAGATACGGAGTAGCCTTTGTGGAGAGAAGGCTAGACCTTCGCGAGAACCCGAACACAATGAAGAAAATGTGTGCTGCAAGACAGGGATGGGAAGCTGGCCTGCTGGCCTGCTCCTTTGCAGGGAGCTGGTTTCTTCTCCCCTCCCTTCTGTCCAGACTCAGTCCCAGCTTGATCAGAAAAAAAGGGCTGAGCTCAGACACAAATAAGTAACTTTATGTTACAGAGATGCTGACAGATGAATTTAAAATAGTTAGGCTCAAGTGAGTTTACTGTCTTAATTGGCTGCTTTATTTAGCCACATAAATTCTATCCCTGTTGCCACAAATAATTGAGTAGTTTGTAAACTAGAAATAAGTGGCATAACCATTTGGAAGTGGAACGAAGGGAAACAAAGCAAATTATATCATTTATAAATAACAATGGAAATACAAAACCTAATAAAATTGATTGGAGAGAAGATACATTTGGGACCAGTGAGAGGACTGTATGTTAAGATGCTTCTCAACAAGTCTGAGGACCTCACAATGGTGTTCCTGAACACACACACACACACTCAAGACACAGACACACTAAAGGTTAAAAAGACACATCTGTATGACATTCAGATAACTAGCTAGATATAAACACACAGACACACAAGTTAGTATTGCCCGAACACTAACAATATAGTTACAAAACATGAGAAAAATGATACATGACAAGCTAAAATATAAAAACTGTAGGATTAACTTTACCTAATAACACCAAATGCAATCATTTCTAAATAAAAAGCACATATTTTATTGAGAGCATGTTTAGGAAATAGTCATCTGTTTGCTGACAGTTGCCTCTGTGCCATTTATTTAACCTAAAACCAACAGACCGGCAGGCAAGATGTGTGACATATGCTAAGTCATGATCCAATCAATGGGGATGCATAAGCACAGGGCTGGCTTCAGCCACAGGGGTGCCTGCTGGCTGTAGCTCTGCCTCATGTGTGTCTGTGTAAGGCAGGAGTCCTGAGCAATACCGTTCCTCCCTGTTCCCATCAGAAGGAAAAGAAGTTGATACGGTGAGTTTCTGACCCAAAGCACTGTGCTGTTGAGTTTATTTCTGAAGGGAGGAGGCTGTTCCTTCTGTAAGGCATGACTGAGAACCAAATGCCCCACTTAGAATTTGTGTCTATCTGATGACCGGAAGAGGTCTCCGCAGACTGGCTGCAGCTCCGGGTATTTCCATCTCTTTCTGGCCTGGCATCTTCCTAACACAAAATGTGCTGCTGTAGTAGGCTGAGGGGCATCCCAAAGGCTGGGTTCATGGGGACTGCTAGAAAGAACTGAGCTACATGGAAAGTACTGCCACCTTTTTCTCGCTAAATTCAAGCGGATGATTCCCAGACCAGACCAGTGTCCATGAGCCAAGCATTCTCCTTATCAGAATTATCCTTTCCCTCTCTCCTTCCTGTCTTGCTACATAGCCCAGGCTAACCTCGAATTCACAAAGGCCTCCAGCTCTTTGAATCTTTGAATGCATTCCTCTCAACAGCGTCACACATGCGCGTACACGGTTAGTAAAGCCCGGCGGAGTGACGTTCACCTGTGATCCCAGGAGCTGGAAACTGTGGGAGGCGGAGACAATAACGGCTGTGAGCTCAAGGCTAGCCTGGGCTACGTAGCAAGACCCTGACTCAAAAATAGAAAAATAGAAAAAAAAGAGGAAATGGGGTGTCTCCCGAAAGTCATCAGCCCCCACATTCTATGATGTCATCTTGGCCCTCGTGGGAGTACTTGTCCCGTAAACCGACAAACGGTGCAAACTGGGACTTTCTGTTCTTCCTGAACAGAACATTTATTTAACAGTAATACACACACACACACACACACACACGTGCCAGATTGGATTCCTCAGAATCCAAACCAAGCCGCTCGAAATGACTTTTAGGTCACACCAGTTACCTTTCATCTCTATCGCCACTGCCCAAATTCAAGTCACCATTATCACCCTCTGGGTTGCCAGACGCTTTCCACCCAGTTCTTCGAACCACCCAGCCAGCCTTCCAGCAGACAGTCTGGGTGATTCTTCTTGGGCCTCCTGGCCCTATTTAAAGTTTCCAAAAGGTTGTTAACGCCCCTGGGATAGTCTGAATTCCTCACCACAGCGGACAGACAGACGTGTGTTTTCTGTTTGTCCTTGCTGGGTACTCTTCTAAATGTAGGGATACCAGGGTCGATGGTAGAGCTAACCCTGTCCTCTGACCGCTTACATGCTCGGATGGTAATAACAATAGGGCTAGCAGTGTGGCCGGGTGTTAGCGTGCACGCGTAGTATGTTCCAGGCCTTGTTTCAGCGTCCAGCATGCAGAAGAAACAAGAAGATGGGGGGAGGGGATCAGAACGGTGGAGGTGCTGAATAGACATGCCCGCACATTTCAGACACATCAGAAATAAATCAATGAAACACATCAGGAAATGGGGTGTTCTCTGGAAAGGCACGCTTTGGTCAGGGGCCTTAGCCAATCAGGACTGGGGGAGGAGCTGTGCAGGTAGGGAGGTAATAGAAGTCATGTGGGATGGTACCTCCAGCTTCATTCAAGCCTGGCTACCCCCTCCCAGTACCCTTCTCTAGGTGGACGTAGGGACATCTTTCATGCTGTCTGCCCAGTGCCTGCAGTCCTGTAGAGGCCCTTGCTGGCCATCACTGGCTCCCTGGTGTGGTCATAGTCACATCCAGCACAGCCAGTGGGAAGGGGTGGGTGAGACGGTTGCTCTTCAGGAGGGAAGTGCAGCTTCAAAGCTTCAAAGCTGATACTGCTCATTTTGCAAATTGACTTTTGGGTCTTAGGAACTTCATGCCTCTTCCTTAAAACTTCTTGAGAAGATTCCAAAAGAGAAACTCAAGAAGTTTTACTTCAGAATCCAAGGCCTCTCTAAAAAAAAAAAAAAAAAAAAAAAAAAAAAAAAAAAAAAAAAAAAAAAAAAAAACAGTGTCTTTATAGGGAAGAGCATGCACCTCTGCAGCTAGGCAAATGCTCTGGGATTAGAGATGAGGTTTCTGTATATAACAGTCCTGGATGAACCCACTCTGTAGACCAGGCTGGCCTCAAACTCACAGAGATCCGCCTGCCTCTACCTTCCGACTGCTGGGATTCAAGGTGTGTGCCACCACCACCCAGCTGTGGAAACATTCTTAACCTCTGGATAAATACAGTCTTCAGACCAATGTATCTCATCTGCTAACATCCCACTGGCCAAAAGCAAGTCACATGATCAAGAGAAGGTTACACACTAATCTGTAACTGAGGGAGCTCTGGGGCCCTGAGAAATGGCTTTGCTCATGGAGAGAAGAGAAAGTAGAACAGCGGTGTTGCCCAGCGCACTCTCGGTTTCTGTGATCCCTAACAACGCTGAGACCACCTCGGACTTTCATAGACAAAGCGGATTTGCCCGAATAAAAAATACTACAGCCTCTTTCATAAAAACATGTTTAGGAAAAACATATTACAGTGGAAGACACTGAATTTGAAAGCAGTTGTGAATGCTTAGCTAGTAAATGAAGAAAATCTTAGATAAAAATGTACCAAACGTACAGACAAATGCATACCAGAGAAGCTATTCACCCTGCAAACTTAGAGCTATCTGTGAATGGCTTTAACTTCTTATTTTGGAACAGCATCAAGTTTATGGAAGACGCTTAGAAATAGCAACACAAATAACTTCTATAAACAGGTCACTCAGACGCTCCAATTATGGTGTGTTCTCATACTTAATTTACTTTTCCCCTGCCTATGGGCACATCCGTGCATGAACGTGTGTGTGTGTGTGTGTGTGTGTGTGTGTGTGTGTGTGTGTGTGTGTGTATGTGTTAGAAATTTTCCTGAGCCCTTCAAGAGCAACTGGCAGACCCAGTACCTTGCTACTTCTAAATACCTAGGTGTATGTTTCCCAAATGAAAGGCATTTTCGACTATAATCAATGACCTAAATCCAGGAAGTAACACAGATACACTGGGAACTTGGTCTGTAGAACCCATTCACATTTTACCAATTATGTCAAAAACAGCCCTTCCAGGAAATAAATCGTTATCTATCATGCATTGCAGTTAGTTGTAATGGCTTTTTAATCTCGATTGATCTAAAATAGTTCATCTGTCTATATTCATTTCATTACTCTGGCCATACTTACGAGAACTGACTAATTACCTTGAAGCCACCTCATCTTGTCTTCGCTGGGCTCTCTCACAGTTAGAATAAGGTTGTGCAATTGGACAGTATTGGCATAAAGTAAGGTTGCTTTTGCTCAAGTACAAAGCCTACAGTTCGCAACTATCAGTACGATACTAACTTTAAACCTTTCGGTTCTCCACTGTAGATTTCATCTGGGGCAGGGGTAAGCCGAGATGGCTGAGAGGTAAGGGGGTTACCTCCAAGCACAATGACCTGAGGTCAACCCCTTGGACCCACAGAGCACAAGAAAAGAACAGATTCCCCAAAGTTGTCCTCTGAGCCCTGCTTGGCTTTTAATGTGAGTACAAGGATTCAAACTCAGGCCAGCAAAGCAGACCTTCTTATCCACTAAGCTGCTCCTCCAGTCCTATTTTCTTGTTAATGCCAGTACGTCCCAGGAAAACCCTGTTTATCCTATGTTTATAGTGGGGGTCCACTTACTTATTTTGGGCTTTTTGTTATTGTTAGTGTTTTATTTTGTTTTTCATTTTTTTGCCTTTTTAAAGCAATTTTTTGACATAATTTCATCATTTCCCCTTCTCTTCCCTCCTCCTTTCTGCTTTCTTATTTTGAGATAAAGTCTCTCTATATAACTCAGACTGGCCTTGGACTTCCAATCCTCCTGCCTCAGACTTCTGAGAGCTGGTGTGGCAAGCAGAAAACCTTACAATGTTTCATTCACCTGTATCTATGCTGCGACTGTGTGGTCATCTCTTTTGAGTAGCTTTAAGTATTTTTCTTAAAATACTTATTGCTTAAAAAAATACTTCCGTATTTTTAAAAATATGCCAACTAAAGTGACGATTGCCTTTCTTACTCTCTGAGACTCTGAAAGCTCTCCAAGAGTAGGCTAACATATTGTGTACCCATTTCAAATCTGGCTTTCATTAGCCATTAAAATCAAAAACAACTTTAAAGTCAAAGATAAAAGAGATTTCTGCTAAGCTTAGCCTCACATTAGCATACAAGAGCCTCTGCATCAGCAAAAAAACCTCTTTTTAAATGAAACTAAACCTCTGACTAAATTAATAAGAGCCGAGTTTGACCTTTGAAATGCTAAAAAATACAGTTCCCAGTATAATTCTTGTTCATCCTAGACCACACCATTCTCGTAGTAAATTATGGAGGTAACAGCTGGCTGCCAATGAAGTCAACTATTAATTGTATGTTCACTGCACAGCCTGGTATAAATCAATATGAGTAATGAGCAATTGTCGCCAGTCTATAGATGCAAAGATCGTACATTGCAAAATAATTTAAGGTTGGCTGTCAGGCTTCTCAGACTCCGTGTCATTTGGTCGCCTTTTTGCTGAAGACATGCAACAATGAACTACTTGCAAACCATCTAATCTACAGTCTCTGTGGCGAGCCTCTAACTGTCTCTGTGAGAACACACAGTCTTCAGAGGCTGGAACGATGACTCAGCAATTCAGAGCCCATACAGCTCTGATAAAGGACCTGGGTTCGGTTCCCAGCACTCATGTCAGAGGTCTCACAATTGCCTCTTGATCTAGTTCCCAAGGGATCCATCACCTCTGACCTCCATGGGCACCTCCACTGACTTCCACAAACCTGGACACATAAAAGTAAAATAATTCTAACGATCGTCTTCATAATCTAGAAGTGGGCTTTGACATCTGTTCTGAACAACTGCTACATTCAACAACCCAGTGAAGTCTGAAAAAGAGCTCACTGTTTTATCAACTAAGACTCTCAGACTTCTCTATCGACCCCCTTTTATGTTTAGTTGCACACTGCTATCCATCTCCATAGACATGAAAGCCACCAGCTTTACTCCCAGCTGCTGCTGGCCCCAGCTTCTCTAGTGTCTCCACCCAGATTTAAACTATTCTCATCCTGGAAATTCCTGAATCTGGACCACCCCATCGTGTCCCATATATTCCAACTCCTACATAGTAGTGTGGTTCAGGGATATATGAAACAATTCTGACAGAATCTGTTTCTAATCATCCTTGTCTAGCTTTGATGGCACTATCTACTTCAGGAATATCTAAGTGGCTCCTGGGAGACATCCTCAAGATTTACTGATGTGGCCAGGCGGTGGTGGGGCACGCCTTTAATCCCAGCACTCGGGAGGCAGAGGCAAGCGGATCTCTGTGAGTTTGAGACCAGCCTGGTCTAAAAGAGCTAATTCCATGACAGGCACCAAAGCTACACAGAGAAACCCTGTCTTGAAATAGCAAAAAAAGGACTGATGTGACTATGTAAATTTGGAAAACACTAGTTTCGGTCAAATTAAAGACATTCTCTGTAGAATTTACGAGAGGCTGGTAGAGAGTGTGGCTTTCCAAGTAGAATTACATGACACTATTTCTCAAAAACGTTCACCAAAGAAGACAGTGTTTTCACACAATGATCATAATTTTAGTATACGATGAAGTACATTGAGGAAATACTGTATTTACTTGTTTCTTATTAATTCCTAACCAAATTTTCCAAACCATATCTACCCTAAAATTTCTAGAAGTAAATCCCTCCTCAATGGTAGCAAACTACACACGTCACATCTTTTGCTGATGAAGAAAATACAAACAGACACACTGAAAAGCTGAGGCTTGGTGGACTGGACTCCCTGATGGAGAAAACACAACACCCCAGAATTACATCATGGTTATTATATTCAGAGGGGCAGGATTGTTGCATACAAACAAGGAGGCAGGTCTAGCTCACCTCTGCAGGAGCCATCTCTGCAGGAGAGAGCACTCTTCAGGCCGTGTCTACAGGGAGAAAGCTATGGTGAACATTTTCTGTCAACATCCACATGTGAACTGGAGGAAGGTTTTGCCATTCCCACGGGGTTGAGGCCCTGGAGGGCATTGATATGGTCGTGCCCACATCAACAGCACACAGTCAGGACACCACTCGCTCTATTCCCCACAAACATTTGTGCTTGAATTGCTGGACATAAAACCTCAGTGCCTGACTCATGCTAGATCAACGATCTGCCACCGAGCTATAGCCCCATCTAAATATAAGATGATTTAGGTCATCTTTGCTGAGCTATGATTTACAAAATGTCCCCACTTTATGAGTATCCTTTGATGCGCTTGCACAGACACAGATTCTCACTTAATCTTAATAATCTAACACCTCCATGGTTCCAAAATGTGCCGTCCTGATCCTTTTGTCTGCGCATGCTCCGCCCTCAGCAAACACTAATTTATTCTTTTCTATGTAACTTATTGAAATTCTCTCTCTTCTCTCAGCTACAGTTTTCGATGACCTGTTTCTACTTTTAGTGCATTAATTGAGTGCGTATTTGTTATAACTTCCTTGTAAACTGATCCTCTTATTATGAAGAAGCATTCTTCTTTATCTTTGGCAGCATTCCTTGCTCTGGTGACTTCAGTAAACATAAGTAGGAAACACCCACAGCCTCTGTGACTGGGTTGGTGTTTCACCCTTCCGCTCCTACCATGACTTTTGTTTGTTTTATACGGTGCAGTCCATATAGCTAACATTTAAGTGGGTCTTATGTTATTCTCCAATCTAACCACCTCTAGCATTTTAATTGGAACATACAAACCATTTACTTGTAAGGCAGTTATCAATACAGCTGAATTTAAAGAAAAACCTCTTGCATTTTCATCCTGCTCTATCTCACTTCTTGGCTCCATCGTGACTTTTCTTCCACTATGACTGAGTACATTTAGGATTTTTCATCTCTTCTTCACTGTTGACCTGTTAGATCAGCCTCTTGGCTTCGTACCTGTTGTTGCTTTACAACTTAAGGTACTCCTCTTCAGCATATCAAAGTCTCTTTTCAAACAATGCTATTCACCAAACATAAATGAAAGAATCTTTTGATTTCCCCCTCCTGTCGTTATTCTATAGCTAACATTTTAATTTAATGTTATGAACTCTACAAAATATAATTATTATTTTTACTTCAACTATCAATGTTTTCTACTTCTGATGAAGTAATTACTAACAGGACACCAGCTATAGATAATGTCTATAAATTATAGACAAAAATATTTTTAACAGCTACCTAGAGGCATTGTGACATTAAAAGACACAAAGAGAAAGGAAGTAAGTATTAAGTATTTATTATTATTATTATTATTATTATTATTATAACTTGAAAGTAAACCTAGTGTCTACCTTGTGGAACTGTTAAAGCTATTGTGGTAAAGTTCAGTCATGGAGCTCCAAAAGAACAGTACAATTGATGACAGAGATCCCCAAAGTGAGAGCCAATCGATGCCCAAGCCCCAGTTCTAACAGATGTACTGACAAATCTCTGGCAGACATCTAGACACACGTGTCAGTGGCCCAGGTAAGGCTAAGAGCATGAAATGTAAATCTAAGTTTCTTCCTATGACAGGAAAAATGGAAACTGAAACCTGATTTTAATAAAAATTTTTATTAAATTTTTTATTTAATAAAAATGTTTATAAATGTTCTCCAGAAAAAAAGTAGCAGAATCTAAAATTCCTACAACATATATTTTATGATAGTCAGAATATAATACAAGATTACCCAACCCACAAAATCTTTAAAAAGATATGATGCTTTGTCAAGAGAAAGAATAAGGCAGGGCAGTGGTGGCGCACATCTTTAATCCCAGGATTTGGGAGGCAGAGGCAGACAGATCTCTCTGAGTTCAAAGCCAGCCTGGCCTACAAAGTGAGTTCCAGGACAGCCAGGGCTACACAAAGAAACCCTGTCTCAAAAAAACAAAACAAAAAAACAAAGACACACAGAGAGAGACTAGTTAGAACCATCATAAGGTGTCCCAGTAGTTTATTGTTTCTACGGAAATCAACAGATAAAGGATTCAAGAAGTTATGCAACTACACGCGGTCATCAAACTATGCTCATGATGAATTAAATGGTAGACTATCTCACCACAGAAACAGAAACGATAAAACAACGAACACTCTGTAATTGAAAAAGATAGAACATCGAAAGTAAAAAGAAACCCGTACTGCATTTGTAGCAAACTGAAGATGAAGAAGGAAATGATCCGTGTCCTAGAAGGCGACCTACCAGGAAAATCCACCATCTGCAGAGCAGAAAGAAAAGCGGGAGCTGTGAGCAGTGTCTCGGAGACTGTGGCACTCAGAAAGCTCCCCAAAGCTGAGTCTGGGGTCCCACAAAGAAAGGCAAAGGAGAGGGAACCAGTGGTGCCTGAACAAGTTCCCGGAAGCCTAAGGAAATCTGACAAAAGCTCGCTAATCTGCACTTCCCTCTCTATGCCGTGGTCTGTGTGTGACTGCTCAAAGGAGAAAACAAAAACTGCACCTTGGAGTCTAGGACATAGCATAGATGATGCCTTACAACTGCAGTGTAAAGATGAAAAAGTGGCATTGCAGTTTCTGCGGTCAAAAATCGTCGTTTATATTTTCATAAAAGCGGTGCAATAGCTCCAAGACAGTAGAAAGGATCTTATGTGACTCCTGGGGAGCTGCTAAAAATAATCGCAAAGCTGTGTAACAAAAGAGTCAGTGGAGAATCTTAAATGCAATTCCGTATACTACATATATATGTAATACATGCATATAAATATATGTAATAAGTTCAAAGGAACGCTGCAAAGATGGCAGAGAAGAGTATGGGAGAGGATAAACGAGAATCAAATAATAAATGGTGACCGAAAAGTCAGTCATGGCAGTGATGCCTCTGAAAATGAACAGAGCAAGCATTCTAATTAAAAGTAAATGTTGGCAGGATGAATTTTTTAAAAAAAAAATAAACAAGACCAAATTATATTCTGACTGGAAGTCTTAAATTAAATATAATGTTGTAAATTGAAAACAAAGGGATAGAAAGATATTTACCCCACAAAGAGTAAGCATAAGAATACTATAGGGGCAGCGTTAATATAAACTAGATATGTTGATAAAGCTGAAAATTGATAAAGCTGAGTGTGGTGTCACAGGCTTCTAACCCCAACCGTTCCTAGGGCCTGAGATGGGAGGACTTGAGTTCCTAGTTATCCTGAAACATGCAAGACTTTGCACCAAAAATTAATAACCAAAAAGAAGTATTGAAAGGGATGTGGGCATTCATTTAATAATAAAATGGTTAGTCCATCAGAAAGAAAGTGTCACTGCTCAGGAAATGGATCAAATCATTGCAAACCTTTCCCAGGTCCTGAATAGTCAAGAGTTTAAGAGTATTAAACACCAACCTAAAGGGCACGGTAAATGAGGAAGGATTGTGTGGCTTTTTTATCAGTCCATACATTATACCCCCAGAACACTCTCTCTCTCTTCCTCTCTCTCTCTCTCTCTCTCTAAAGAAAGACCATTTCTGTTATAGTGAAGAGACAGTTACCAGTGTAGCCTTGTGGTTAACTTTTTTTTTTAAGGTAAGATTGTTTAGTTTTAGTGACAAAGGTTGAAGGGAACACAATCAAACTTATTATCATTTTAAATGGAATAGACAGCTTGAGTGGACTCATTAATCAAACCCTAGGACACCAGAGTACCAATTGGAATTGGAACGAGTTTTTTATATAGCAATGGAGAGAAGACAGCTAATACAAATCCTTGCTTTCAAAAAATAAGCCAACCTTGGGAGAAAAAAATTCTCTCTCTCTCTCTCTCTCTCTCTCTCTCTCTCTCTCTCTCTCTCTCTCTCTCTCTCTCTCTCCCTTCCTCCCTCCCTTTCTCTGTCTCTCTGTCTCTCTCTGCCTGTCTGTCTCTCTTTCTGCCTCTCTCCCTCTGTCTCTATCTCTCTCTGTCTCTCTCTGCCCAATTTTAATACATATTGAGATAAATTGATTTAATGTACTGAAGACATACCAGGCTATGTCTAGAATGCTACTAGATATGAGAGAAATGCTTCTCTCTTCTCAAGATTTATAATCTATGTAAGAGACACTTTTGGAGAGTGACTGACATATGCTCAGCTTCTGCTCCAGCGTTATGCCTGCCTGCCTGCTGCTGTCCACTGGAGTCCACTGTTAAGGTGAGCCACTGAGGCAAGGTGTGTGGCTGTCCCTGTGTGAACGCTCAGAGAAATCGAGGTGCAAAGCTGAGAAGGTGAAGCCTGGATTGTGCTGGAGACGCCAAGATGTTGCAGATTCCAGAGCTGTGGGCTGCCAAGGAAAATTGCTGTATACACGGAGTGAAAACAGCCCGAGGGAGAGATGTATGTTGTTCCGTGATGATGCTGGACTCTCCCTTTTAAACTGCCAGCAAGTCCCAAATTAAGTGCTTCCTTCTACAAGTTGCCTTGGCCGTGATGTCTCTTCACAGCGGCAGGAAAACTAAGAAGTTGATGCTCCACATGGGGCCCTTGCTCTGGCATGCCTGACCATGCTGTTGCTTTGGGAGAATATGGAAGACTTTGGTGTTGTGTGCTGTTTTTGCTCTTTTGTTTTGTGGGAGGCCAAATAAATAACACACATGGAGGCTTTTTCTTAGTTATGAATGCCCTGCTTTAGCTGGTCTTGTTTCTTGCCAGCTTTTCTTATCTTAAATTATCCTAACTACCTTTTCCCTCTGGGTTTTTCTTTCTCTTAATCCTGTATATCTTACATTCCTTCTTACTCCGTGGCTGGCTGGGTTGCTGGGTGGCCGGGTGGCTGACCTCTGATGTCCTCCTCTCCTTCTTCTCTTGCTCCTTGCTCTTCTCATTCCCAAGTCTCCTCCAATTTATCCTCTCTGCCTGCTAGCCCTGCCTACCCTTGCTCCTGCCTTGCTATTGGCCACTCATCTCTTTATTAGAACCATCAGGTGCTTTAGACAGGCACAGCAACACAGCTTCACAGAGTTAAACAAATGCAGCATAAACAAAAGTCACACAACTGAAAATAATGTTCCCCAACACTTTGGGACTTGGGTCTAGAAAGTAGTACAATGCCCTAAGTGGAGCTCAATGGGCCATCCTAGTAGGAGTTTGCAAAACTGTAGTGCTGGGAGCAACATGGACTATAGAAGGCCAGTTCAAGAGGTTTCAAGGGGGAACAGTATCAGTAACTGAGCTACAGACCATTCTTGTGATATTTTGGCAAAAAATATGGCTGGTTTTTGCCCTTGCCCAAAGAATTGAAGATGAAATTGAAGAGTTTTGTTGGCAGAGGCAATTTCAAGGCAGCCAAATGTTGACTGTGGTGTGGTTATTGGTAATCACATTTATGTAAATCTACAATGAAAAAGAGCAAGCGAGGAAAGGAAAACACAAAATGTACAGTTTGGCAAGAAAAGAGGAAGAAATCCCAGGAAATGTCATGTCAGAGCCATGGTTTGTGCTGGAAGAGCTAAGAAGAAACAGAATAAAGGGAGTGATCCCCTACAAACCGTGAAAACAAAAGGCCTAAGGAACTACCTGTCCCCCTAAAAATGAAGCACGACTAATAAAAACTCAGAGAGAGAAACTGGGGTTCAAACCTGAAGACCCGAAAAGCAAAGCAGCCAGCCACTGGCTCTTACCTTGACCTCAGTCTGAAATGGCGATCCTGCCTCCAGAAATTTCGGAATGAGACTGTGGTTGAGAGCTGTCTCCTCCCATTTTATATTTCTCTCTAAGACTGGATTAAAGGCATATGATGCCCGGTTTCTATGGCAACTAGTATGGCTACTGGGATTAAAGCTGTGGGTTACCACTGCCTGGTTTGTAAGGCTGGCCAGTGGGGCTGTTTCATGTTCATGATCCCCAGGCAGGCTTTATTTATTAAAATCCAATTGAAATGCCACTATACAAAAAGCAACAACCAATCAAATCATACACACACGTAATTTGAGGAGGAGACAAACGCCAATACGGCAGGAAGCAGAACTTGGCTACATTGCCCAGGTGCTTCTGTTTTAGAGTCATGAAGGCCACTGGAGTCCACTCTTAAGGAGAGCTGCTGAGGCCAGATGAGTGGCCGAGGAATCCCTGTGTGGACTCCCAGAGACACCATGCTGCAAAGCTGAGAAGTTGAAACTCTGGTTTGTGTTGGAGACTCCAGAGTGTTGCAGATTCCAGAGCTGGGGGCTGCCAAGGAGAGTTGCTGCATACAGGAAGTGAAACCAACCAGAGAGAGATGAGCAAGAGAGAAAGACTTGCAGTCAACAAAGCTAAAAACAAAACAAAACAAAACAAAAACATCTAAGCCCCTTGACATTGAACATAGAGCTACAGGATTTGGGTTTGCCCTACTGTGGCTTGATCTGCTTTGGTCCAGTATTTCCTCACTATGCACCAAATCCTCCCATTTGGACTGGTACTATATCTTATGTGCCATTGTAATTTGAAAGAATGTAATTTACTTTTTTATTTTACAGAGGACTACAATTAATAGATCGCCTTGAGTCTCCGAAGAGACAGTAAAAGACCATGGGCACTCTTGAAGTTGGACTAAGTGCATTTTGCACATGGTAAGCAACTCTAATGAAATCCTTTAGGTCATCAAAAAGCACAGAGAGGGAGGGAGAGAAGGAAGGAAAATGCTAATAAATGGGTATTCAAAGTACTGAGACTGGAGAGCTGGCTTTGCAGTTAAGAGTACTGACTGCTCTTACAGAGGCCCCTGTTCAGCTCCCAGCACCATGTCAGCTAGCAAACCAGTTTGAGGAGATCTTTGCCCTTCAGACTGCAAGTACCAGGCATACTGTGGTACACATGCACACATGCAGGCACATTTTTTTAAAAAATAACCAAAACCAAAAAAATAATGTTTGCAGGACATAATAGCACACAACTTTAACTCCAGTGCTCTGGAGACCGAGGCAGGCAGATCTCTGTGAGTTAAAGCCCAACCTGGTCTACAAGCAAGTTCCTGGCCAACCAGAGCTACACATTGAGACTGGCTCAAAAGAAAAGAAATCAAAATATTCATAAGCCCTAAAGGACCACTACTGATAGTGTTAGTGTGTGTTCCTTCTCATCTGTCCAAACAGCAAGCACAGTAAGCTTGACTTGGGGAAAAGCTAGCTCAGTGTCTAAGAACGTGGGCCCTGGAGTCAAGCTCCCAGGGTTTGAATCTTGGCTCCCTAGCGAGGAGGTCATGAAAGAGGAGCAAAGAATTCTGGCTTTTACATTAGTATCTCTGTGAGCTTGTGGGATCCCTTAATCTCCAGAGCAGAAGTGTGGGTTTTTATACTCTTTTTTTGGGAGGGGGGTGTTTGGAGACAGGGTCTCTCTGCATAGCCCTAACTATCCTGGAACTCACTCTATTGACCAGGCTGGCTCCAAACTCACAGAGATCCCCCTGCCTCTGCCTCCCTGAGTGCTGGGATTAAAGGTACGCACCACCCCTGCCCAGCTGCAAACTCATTTTAAAAGACAGAGAGAAGCACAGAAATACATTCTTATAGGAAAAATTTCAGTTGCACTGAGAAACAGTAAGAAGTCTATGCATGTATGTAAATATCACTCTAAATCCCAATAATATATGCAACTAATGTATTAATTAAAATTTTTGAGTATATGCATAAATTCTTCCTAACACATGTGATGATGTCATTCTGTTTATTATCGTTCTAATAATAATTCTGTTATTGAAGTTGACCACCTATATTTTTGTCTGCTGTATTTACAGGTTTGTCCTCCATTCTGGGAAGAGTGACTGACACAGGATAGTGCTCAGGACATAAACTTAAATGATTAAATAAATTATATTTCTGCAATTTTGAAGTTCATTTTGTTTGGGCTTTTGTCTGCCCGAAGCTAATATGGATGAGTGGCACCTGTGGTGATATGTTAGTATGAAAATCTCTCCCACGTGCGAAGAGACTGGAGCTTCTGTCGGACCTCAGTCAGTGTTGGTGCCCTGATGCCATATAGCAAAATTTCCCTAAACTCAGTGGCTCATTACAATGCCTGCTCGTTATACACAGCTCATGGGTTGGAGGTCTGGAACGGCACAGCCGGGACCTCTACTTAAGTCTTCAAGGGTGAAATCAAGGTGCTAGCTGGCCTACATTGTCCTTGGGTGGCCAAGAAGGACCTACTTCAAGTTCATTCCTGTTGTGGATGTGTTTCGTTAAGGCCAAAGAAATTAAGTTGCCTGTTCTTCCTAGCTGCCAGTTGCAGGACCCTATAGCTACTCAGGTTCCTTTTAAAGAGGCCTATCCAGAGTCAGCGTCTCCCCGACAGAGAAGCAGCCTCCGACTTCAATTCTCACCAATGTCCTCTGCTCATCAGAGGAGTAGAGAGCTCTGTTCACAGAATGACTGGTGAGTCTCCCATTTGCTGGAGGAATATTACATCGTCGATAGAGGCCCCACCTGACTCTAAAGGAGTGTCACTCAGTCATTCTTAGAATTCTGCACGCACAGATGCTGTGTGATGTCAACAAAAAATGATTCTATCGGTGCAGCTGTTTACGACCAGTCCTAGTACATCCAAGATGGTCTTTATTTATTAATACGTGTTAAATATTCAAGAAAGGGGTCTATCAGATGGCATATTAACATTTTACAGTGACTGTAACAGAGAATAGTATGGAATCACTCACAATTAACATCAGATAATCAATCTCAAAATGAAAAATGATAAAAGCAAAAAAAGTAATTGGCCCCTTTGTTTTTTTATCGTATTTCCCTAATTTCCCATGCTGTTTTAAAGATGAAAACTAAGTATGTCTTTCCTCTCTGTTTTAGTTCCTCTCACTACTGATGGAGCAGTCAACTAGAGTAGTTTCTTCCCCTTGGAGGGAGCTTCCTCCCAGAGGATGTGAGCGTTTCCTTAGGGATCACTGAGCCCTCACAACACAGCCCTCCACATTAGTCCTTGAATGTTCAGAGGTTCCTGCCTTGCTGATCCCAAAGGACAGCAGCATTTGTGATTCTCTGAACCCCGCCCACCCTTTCACACCATGGATTCAATAGTATTATTTTTATCAAGTAATATAGGTCTGGTCTACTGTTTTCTGTCCAAGGAAAGAGAATTAAAGCCTTAACAAACCCTCTGGTTTAAAGAAAACCACTGTGTGGTTGCCCAGCAGAGCTGAACAAACAAGGGAGCATTTGAAGTGGTTGTTTGGATTAGCTGCATATTGGACAAGAAATGAATTATGAGCCCAAGCCATGGGTGTGCTGATATTTTGTTATAGAGAATTCACGTGTCAAGGAGTCTTTGACAAGCAGTATTTCCATACTTAGACTGGGCAATCGATTGAAGCCCAAAAGAAAGGGAATGTACTATGCAGCTGTCAATTAAATTGTGGAAAAACTTCTGAGGGTTTTCTTCCACCTTCTTCCAGTATAAAGAGATGGGCAGCCAAGAAAACGGGCTCTAATAAAATCAGTTACATTGCATTGTATCACGTGATCAGTGTGTGCGTATGCCAATCTCTTCACAGAACAATTGAATGAAGCATTTATAATTCAAATATATAAGCACGTGAGCTACCTCATACTTGACTAGCCGGCTCAAAACAGTTCTAAATGCTCAGTATAAGGAGGTGTCTCTTGGCTGGAGGGAGGCGGGGCTGCAAAAACTTTACAACATTTAAACTTCATCCCAACTCACCTGTGGTCTGTCGTTCAGATGAGCTAGGAAATCCCAGAATTAGATTTCCTCTGTGCGCCTGCACCAGTTTCCACCCCAGCCCTCTCTCTGTATCCCCAATAACAGTTTTGTAGTGTACCTCATTATCCCCCACCAGGCCCCAACACAAAGCCTGGTGGCATCACTTTTTTTAAGTACATAGCAATACAATATATAAATCAAAACAGCATAGCATAAAAGAGATGGTCACCTTGAGGGGCTTTTCTTAGCTGCCTATTGAGGGTTGGGAGAAGATGAATTTTTCACTGTGTTAGTGATTTTTTTTTCTGTGATACAATACAGCTTTTTTTTTCCTTTTAAAATGTGAGCTTCATCTTCTGAAAAATCTATCAAATGCTTTGAAAGCACTAAGAAAACACCCATTAGGCCGCGCACACTTATAGAGGCAGGAGGAACTGGAAAAGTCGAAAGTGCCACATACACTGGAGAAATTATTCATATTTCCAGTGTTTGGTTTCTAAAATATGTCATGTGCCAAGCAAAGTTAGTTGGCTTTTCTGGTTTTCTAGTTAACAAAATGGTAGACTCTAATGTTCTCCAGGACTAGTGGCTTCAACATGCTCCAAAACATTTTCGCAAATACTTAATTTGCTATGAGAGATTGAAGGACTGGGTTTATTTAGTTATATGATGCTCCCTTGTGGCATGCGGCTCATGAAAGGTGGGGTAAAGTGAAGCTAAGCACAGGACCGCAGCCAAAGAAGAGACAGCAGAAAGGGAGCGTGTGCTTTAAAGCTCAAAGGTCCATTTCTCATGTCAAATAAAACTTTCAATAATAGCTATCAAGTTTCTGAATGTGAAATCTATCTGATAAAAATACCACTGAAGGGGCTGGAGAGATGGCTCTGCAGTTGGGAGCACAGTCTACCCTTCTAGAGGACCCTTGCTCCATCTCTAGCTCACATGACAGACGACTCACAACTTCCTGTAATTCCAGTTCCAGGGGATCCTGTGCCTACCTATGCACATGCTTGGATGCACCTGCACACACCCACAAGGAGACTCAAACCTACCCACACATAATGTAAATAAATCTTTTTTGAAAATACCACTGTATTAAGTGCATGACACTAGATGTTTTCAAAGATAAACCCTGAAATCTCAGTAGATAGTCACAGACAATGTTTACTATTTCCTTTAAGTTCAAAGAGAAGAGGGAGGAGACGGTAATTTCACAGGGCCATTCAGGGACCAGGATGATGGTGGTTTTGGTGTCTTCGGTTGCTTATGTCAAAGCCATCCCCAAAACGTTCCACATCCAGCCAGCAACTACAGTTGGAGGGGAATGTTCTGGCAGGGTTTGTGGCTCCCATGTAGGTATAATGTGTGCTGTCAGCGCCGTCCACTTTGGCTTAGCTTAAACATAACCCCATAGTGGTGTCCGATGCAAGGGAGGCTGAGAAATGTAAGAGGAACAGGAACCTGGCTTGGTGAACCTGTCTCAGCCAAACTGTAAGAGCTCTCCCGGACTTCTGGGGTGGTTCCCAGGGTGTAGGCACTTACTGAGCAAGCCAAACCACGTGAGTGTAATTCCCAGAATTCACGTACAGGCAGAAGGAGAGGACTCCTCACAGGCCTGTATGCCACATTTAGAACCCATTCAAGCAGGGAAGAAAGAGAGAGTGCTGTGGGACAATGGTCTTATACCCTGTAAAGTTTTGTAAGTTGTACTAGTTTAATAAAACACTCGTTGGTCAGAAGCCTGGCAGGAAGTATTGGCAGAGCTACCAGAACAGGAGAATTCTGGGAAGAAGAAAGTCTGAGTCTGCAGTCATCACAGAGGAAGCAAGATGAGATGCCTCACTGATAAAAGGTACCAAACCACATGGCTAACACAGACAAGAAGTATGGGTTAATGTAAGTTATAAGAGTTAACAAGAAGCCTGAGCAAATAGTCCAACCAGTTTATAATTAATGTAGGCCTCTGTGTGTTTCTTTGGGACTGAATGGCAGCAGGACTGGGTGGGACAGAAACCTCAGTCAACAGGAGAGGGAGAGGAAAGACAAAGGGAAGAAAAGACAGAAAGAAAGAAGAAAAAGAAGAAGAGGGAAGGGGAGAGGGGAAGAATGAGGTAAGAAGGGAGGAAGGAAAGGAAGGGAGGGAGGGAGGGAGGGAGGGAGGGAGGGAGGGAGGGAGGGAGGGAGGGAGGGAGGAAGGGGAAAAGAAAACATTCGCTGCTGCCAGCAGGACAATTTAATCTGACTTTTCGAGAACATTCATTTTTTTTCCTGAGCCTTTAAAGTCTCAGTTTTGCTCTTGCATTGGATGCTAGGTCCACTCACACAGAATTCAATTTTAAAAAATCATAAAATATGGAAATAAAGGGCAAAGTAGAAAACTTGTACAGTTTAGTGCTTAGAAGTTTGTGAGCCAACTTGATTTGCTAATCTGCAGGCTGAGCTTCTGGAGGGGAGAAGAAGGGGAGTTCACAATCCACAAACCAATTTGTGTTGTTTCTGCAACACTGCAGAAGTGCAACTCATGAATATGCTAATGAAATTGCGATGAGCATTTTTTGGCAGTATTCCATCCCCTCAGCTAGATTAGAGAGTAATAACACCATGGGCTTCCATGTCTTCAGAAACTGCTGTGGTAGTAGGAAAAATGGATCTGTGATATTTATAATACAACAAAAATTACAACCATACTACAATAAAATAATAATTATTTTATATGTAATTAATAGTTGGCCACACACACATACTTTCCTGCTAGGGTCCTTCTCCGTGTTCTACATGTCTGTTTACTGGTGCTAAGGTGAGTGTGTATTTGTGAATGGACTCAGATCTGAGCCTGCTAAAAAGATAGAAAACTGATATTTTATGGAAATACTAAAGCAAAGCAGTAATCTTTACAAGTATTTAGCCCTTTTTGAATCATTGGGATTCAGAAAACAGAACTTGGGGGGATTTTTTTTTTTTTATTTTCATCATGCAATTACTAATGCGATGGTCACATTATGTCCCAGCACTCAAGGTCTGTCCAGTGTGTCGAGGACACTTGGAAGTCAATCCATGAGTTGTTTCGAGGAAGGGGCCATTCGACAGGTAGAGTGGCTGTTCAGGGAACAGTGGAAGGGAGACTGCAGAACTCCCACGAGTTGAGTGACTAAGTAGACCCAGCCATGAAGAAGAGACAGAGATCCACGCTTTGCCTCCAACCGCCAAGTGGAGGCTTTCATTCATAGTTAAAAGAAGTGAAGGGAGGCATATGGGGAATATAAATCCATAGGCTCAGTTTAGAATCTCTGCTTCCTAAGGTGAAGTTGCTTCTGGCTCCATGCACTGAGATGCTGTAGGAATTCCTACCACCAGGAACCTTTAAGTTATCTGCCCACTTGGGTGTGGCCTCTTATACTATATATACCCATGTAAAGCCTGTGTCCCGCCTCTTTTTCGGCTGCAGGATTCGATTGCTTTTCCCCATTCAAGAAGAGGATTGACATCTGTGAGTCTGCCCCTAAATAAATAACCCTCTATTATACTCAATTCTGAGCCAGTGTGGGATTTCTTTTTAGCGTCCTTCTTCATCTGGTGCCCACGTGGATCCGAATTCCACACCTACCGGTGAATCGGCTTAAAGGCCTAAATTTTCCACAGCCCAGAAAGTCTCCCACCCCCACCTACTAGATTGCTTTTACCTACTAAGTAGTTTTTTGTAAAACCCCCACCACAGTGGACCTAACTGCTTGTGGCGACTTGAACATTTCCCAAGCATACACGCACACACCCCTACTGCCGCGTTCCCTGCCGTTTTCCCTGCCACGTGACGACTTGAACAACTTTTGGTTTGTACGCCTGGCACCTAAGTTCTGGGCTTCTTGTTCTGTGTGCAGAATTGATTTAATTGCCTCTAATTTGTCAAGCAAAGTCTATTTCTAAGTACTTAACCAGCATCAAGGCGGGGAAACCTAACTGGCTCAGGACTGTTCATGGCACCAGGCTGCAACTCTAGCTGAGACTCCGCAACCGTGACACTTGCTGAACAATAAAGATTATTACACCTAAAATAATTTGCCAGACCTCATACAAGGTAAATATTTCATTAATTAATGCATCAATAAACTTTAAAATTATATAATTGGAGACCATATTACCATGGAAAAATTTAATAACATTTTTGCTAATACTATAGATTTATTCTGCAAGGCTTATATGTTATGATGATACATCCATTTATTGAATATTGGGACTTAGTTTTTTTTTCTTCATATTATATCCTTAAGAAAATGATTTGATGCCAGAAATGTCCAGATCCTATTGCCATACTCATGAATATCTTGCATATCACCATAGAACCTTCACCTGGCATTGGATGGAGAAAATGACAGAGCCCCACATAGGAGCACTGAACTGAGCTCCCAAGGTCCTGATGAGGAGCAAAAGGAGGGAGATCATGAGCAAGGAAGTCAGGACCGTGAGGAGTGCGTTTACCCATTGAGACGGTGAGACAGATCTAACGGGAGACCACCAAGTCCAGTTGGAATGGGACTGATGGAACAGGGAACCAAACCGGACTCTCTGAATGTGGCTGACGGTGGAGGAGGACTGAGAAACCAAGGACAACGGCAATGAGCATGAACTCTACAGCATGGATGGGCTTACTGTGAGCCTTGTCAGTTTGGTTGCTCACCTTCCTGGACTTAGGGGGAGCTGGGAGGACCTTGGACTTAACATAGTGAAGGGAACCCTGATGGCTCTTTGTCTTGGAGAGGGGTGGAGTGGGGGTATGGGTGGAAGGGAGGGGAGGGAAGGGGGAGGAGGAGGGGAGGAGATGGAAATTTTTAATAAAAAAATGAGGAAAAAAAAGAAAATGATTTGATAACAGAGCCAAGAATGAGGCACTTTTAGAAATGATACAGTCTTTACAGACTAATAATGAACAGCTAGCTGACAGGATTAAAACCATCGAAAATCAAAAGTTACCTGAAAAATTAATACTATTGAAAAGGGTAACATTAATTTGACAGACGAAATTGAATCCATATCAAAGGATACTGAGAAATTATCTGAAAGAATTCATACTGTTGAATTTGACAACCAAAATTTGTTAAAAATGTATGGTAGGTTAGCAGATAGAGTATCTCTCCAGGATGGCAATCTGCTTGCTATCCAAACAATGTCCAAGGAGAGGTGTTATCTTTAAAGGAAAAACTTCAGACCATGGGATCACATGTGCAGAATGAGGGACCAGAGGCTAGGTGCCTTAATGAAATCACTAGAAATATATACAGGCCAAGAGATTCAGGCTTTACAAAAGACAGTAGTAAAAAGATTTGAAACAATTGAGGGAATCACTGGAGTGGATGAGCAGGGAAGCTCATCCACAATGGTGACATGATGGTGAGGAAACCATATAGGGCTGGGGCAGGGTTCTGCTCTTGTCTTTACAAGAAAATACACATCTTCAAAAACTCAAGAGACCCTGGATGTTTGGATGCTGACAGAAGAAAAAATAACTATCCAATAAGAATCATCACGAAAAAAGAATATGACCTGTAAGGACAGGTGACCAAAACATACATTTGAATATATATGTATATTTATGAATATATAGAGCTGGCTTTGGAGCTGGGCAAGGGCTCTGTCCTCTAAATACAAGAATGTTGTTAAAAGAAAAATTCAGAGTTTTGCCTTATGTCAAGAGCTGTCTGGTATGGGACGGAAAGAAAAAGAATTTAGAAAAAATTTTACCTTTCTTCATACCTATTTTTGTCTCTATCATACCTTTTATTCAACATATATGTCTGTACATGTCTATATAAATAATGTTTAAGTTTTCCAAAATGAACAATGAATTTTCCTGCAGTAATCTTTGAAGTTTCCAGGAAGAAGATGGGGCCCCACAACAACAACTCCACCTGGTTGATATGACGTCATGATGCTGATAGCGCTACCATTAGACCTGTTTTGGGTACCAACTGCTCAAGATGGTTCCAACTTGGTTAGCTGAAATGGTGCACTTTTTTACAATGTTCTGGCTAGAACTCCAAATAGAAACCTCAGAAAAACCCTACCAAATACTCAGAGACTATTTGCAATTGTAACAGACAGTAATCTTGAAACTTAACCATCATTTTACTTTCAAAGGATCCCATAGAAAGAACATCACCCCCATGACAGCTGGAAGTAATTCTAGAAGATGACATCCCCTCTCCCAACAAAGTCTTTCTTCAAGGTTAGGGACATTATTTAGGGGTTGATTATAATTGGTATAGTGCTGGGGGCTGGGGAAAAATTATGTAGGATCAGGGATCTCTTTGAAAAAAGGGGGGGGAATTGGATGAGATAATATATTACTGTGAGCTTACACTAAAAATAGTGAGTAACAGAGTGAATACTTGTGAGGTATTATTTATAGGCAATTTACATTGGTATAGATTCTTGTCTATTGCTACAAGCTTAAATTATATTGAATATGTTCCTATTTTCATATATAATATTTGTATACCTAGGCAAAATTATTTTGTCATATTGTATACATGCATGCTTCTACCTCTGCTTAAGACATTTTGTATATTGATATAATTTTAGGATATATTTATCATATTGCAATATACATTTCTACCTTTGATCAAGATACTTATACA
Source organism: Arvicola amphibius (assembly GCF_903992535.2). Classification (NCBI taxonomy): domain Eukaryota; kingdom Metazoa; phylum Chordata; class Mammalia; order Rodentia; family Cricetidae; genus Arvicola; species Arvicola amphibius. The sequence continues at coordinate 6,721,148 of NC_052047.1, read as the reverse complement.
TTGTTTACATTTTGATGTCATTGTCTTCATTTGTTGCACAGTTGTTTAAAGATTATTTAATATTCTAATATGAAGTCTTAGTCTTTAAGTTATATAAGTATTAAGAAGTATAGGTCAATAGTCATCCATGTTTGTCATACTTACAGTTAGACTAACCATGTTTTTAGATACATAGAAATTATATTCTGCATAGACAGGTAATCTCCAACTACTTCAAAGAGCTATAGAATATGGCATTTAAATAACTTAGGGTTCTGTTGACATGAGACACAATTTCTCCTGACAGCACCCATCTATTTCCAAGAGAATGTTGAGCACCAAAGACACTCCACTTGGAGCTTGTTTTCTTCTTGGCAAAACCGGGCTCTGGACAAGGAACTGCCCATACATCAACCACTGACAAAATGCACAATGTCCAAACAGGACAAGCAGGATACAAGAAAAAAAGACTGTCAAATCTTGCCAAGATAGGATAAAATGGTTTTGAAATTTTTCCTGCCTCTGAAAATGGTCTGTCAGTTACTAGGCCTTAGCCAAAGTTGGTTGCTCCGACATTGCAAATGAGACTTTGGGTGATTGTCCAGATAGCCAGTTGTCTCTGTCATTTCTATGTAGCATCTCAAATAATGCCATCCACTACAATAAGTATCCCCAAATGTTGAAACTGTCAGGTAAGAGGGCAGGGGAGAAGAGAAGGGACAGAAGGAGAAAGAGCCTCTGTAAAAGGAGACTGCATGCTCATTTCCTGACTGACCAGACCCAAATAATCATACAGAAACTATACTAATTACTACACTGTTTGACCAACGACTCAGGCATATTCCTAGCTAGTGTTTACATCTTAATTTAACCCTTTTCTGTATATCACCTACATAATTTTTCCACTCTGCCTACTCTCTATATGTATTTCTGTTCAGATTTCTTGCCTGGCTAAGCCTGCTAACCCATTGGTCGAAACAGCTTTATTCATCAACCAATAAAAGCAACACATATACAGAAGGACATCCCACATCAAACTTCTATTCCTTGGCTTTGTTTAGAAAGTTTCACCCAACAAAAACTACTTTTACTAGGTCTAGTAAAACTTTGACTCTTGTGGTGTGACTGCCTCCAAATATCTTCACTTTGAGGAAAAATTACACAGTTTTAAATTAAGAAGATATATATTCATTTTGAGAATACTTTGGTAATATTAAATTCAGGAGATTTTGCTTATAAAAAAGTTGTGTGTAGGACTAGAGAGATAACCCAGTGGTTAAAACACTGACTGCTCTTCCAGAGGACCTGGGTTCAAGTCCCAGCACCTGCATGACAGCTCACAAACATCTCTAATTCCAGCTCCAAGGGATAAAGTGCTCTCTTCCAGACTCTGCAGGCATCGGGTACACACAAGCTTCATAGGCACACATACAGATGAAACAACCATACACATAGAATAATAATTTTTTAAAAAACTAATCTGGTTGACATCTAAGAAATGGAAACAATTCCAACTATATCAAACAGGACTTTATGTAATTTAGTTTTTATGTTTATATTTATAAGGCTGAAATTGGATAGGTGGATGAGAGGTAGGTAGATAATGACTTAGTTACTGTTTCTTTGCTACAATGAAACACCATGACCAATAAGTTTAGTTGAGGAAGAAAGGGTTTATTTGGTTTACACTTCCATAGTACTGACTGTTCATCATCAAAGGAAGTCAGGGAAGGAACTGGAGGCAGGAGCTGATGCAGAGGCCATGGATGGGTGCTGCTTACTGATTAGCTCCATGTAGCTTGCTCAGCCTGCTTTTTCATAGAAACCATGACTATCAGTTAAGGGATGGCACTACCCACAATGGGCTGGACCTACTCCTACCAATAAATAATTAAGAAAGTGCCTTATGGCCTGATTTCATGGAGGCTTTCTCCCAACTAAGGTTTCCTCCTTTCAGATAACTCTAGTTTAGCTGTAAAGTTAATGTAAGACCAGCCAGAATAGATCATGACAGATATTGAATGGAAGATAGGTAAGTAGATGATAGATAGATAGATAGATAGATAGATAGATAGATAGATAGATAGCCTTTTAAATTATAAGGTAGAAAAATGATAGGTAGATAGATAGATGATAGATAGATAGATAGATAGATAGATAGATAGATATAGATATAGATAGATGATAAATAGATGATACATAGATAGATGATAGATAAATAGATTATAGATAAATGATAGATAGATAGATAGATAGATAGATAGATAGATAGATAGATAGATAGATAGATAGATAGATAGATAGATAGATAGATAGATAGGTTTAGATAGTAGATAGATAGATAGATAGATAGATAGATAGATAGATAGATAGATAGATAGGTTTAGATAGTAGATGATAGATAGATAGATAGATAGATAGATAGATAGATAGATAGATAGATGATTGATAGATAGATAGGTTTAGATAGATATAGATAGATAGATAGATAGATAGATGATAGATAGATAGATAATAGAATAATAGAGAAAAAAGCATTGAAGAATTGAACATTGTGTGCTGAACATTGTGAGTTCTAAGCTTCCTTTTATTACAAACACTCACCTAATGACCTTGGGGGATAAGGTGACATAATAAGGTGAGACTTAGGAGCCTGGAGTTATAGTTCAACATCTCTTTTAGTTTAGTAAAGCGCTACAGCAATGTCAGTTCCCATCTAACTCTAAAACTCTCTGGTGACTTTGCTTTGCCCCTGGAGACCCAGCCACTAACAGAGCTGCTGCCCTGCTCTGCATGTGTTGGAGGTTTCTAGGGATGCAGGCCATGCTGCATTTGCCCATCATGAATTCCATAAGTTGCTATTGAATTAATTTGGAAAGTCCATAATGTAGTTAAATGACAGTAGGGGAACTGAACCCAAAAAAAAAAAAACACCACTCGTATATTCATGTTTTGTTCCTATTTAATCTCTTTTCAAACATGCCACCTTTGACCAAAGTTCTCAATGGGTTGGCATCAAAAATTTCCAAAACCGTAGTTTTAGCCAGATCATAAAGTAATTTGTTTATTCTAATAAAGTAATACTTTGTGGAAAACAGGCATACCTGCTATTGACTTAATACGACCAGCTCTAGACTGCACGTTCTATGCTGCATTTCTTAGATTCTTTCAGTAGGGAATGCTTTTAAGAGTCTATTGGATGCTAGGAACTCTCTCAAGAAAAATACATACATGCCATTTTGCACATAAATTTAAGCCCCTAGTAGGTGGTAGACCACAAACTAATATCTCCTGATTTACAATGTCACCTCTCTGTTTATAAAGTACCAAGGCTCTTGGATCAGAAGAGTCTAAATTTGTAGATCTATTTGCATAAATTTGCATACTCTGTTCAATCTGCTCTACCTCTATGTTTATAAGATAAATTATTTAGTCTAACCTAGTACAATAGTTTTCAAATTCAGTACAAGCGACATGATATATGTAAAATCCTCCAGGAAGTTTTAAGACAATCAATTTAATAGCATCTCACAACCAAGGTATAATAAGGAAAGCCCTGCCCAAAATGAGAAGTATTCCATCATGGCCTTTCATATGCATTAAAGCTCGCCATAGCCTGGCTGGCCTTTCATAAACACACAGATACAGACACAAACACACACACACACACACACACACACACACACACACACAGCCCCTTCCCATGTCCTCTGCACCTAATTGTAGCACTAGAATGTGATGAGACTGCCCTTGGCAGTTTATTTACTAACCATCAAAGCTATTCTTTCATTACCTTCAGAATGTGATAGTTATTTTATGAAGGCTCATTAAATTTAATGAGATACAGCCATGTTTATTGCTACCCTATAAAATGGATGGGGGGGGAGTAGTAACCCATCTTCAACTGACTCTTGTGCCTGTGGAGTACCCAAATTAAATGCCAGCCACTGTACTCAGGGCAAGATACTTCAGAGTTCAGAAGCCTTGAGTAGGAGCTGTAACTGATTAGGATCAGCATTTCCATTGTCATTGCCACTAATGGCATGTGGCATTATTACCAACAATGGCAAAGCCATGGGATTACGAATCAGTGTGCAAGTATTCTTTGCCAGCGTTTCTGTAAGCACGGCACATGTTACACAATTTAATTCAGTTGTACCATAAAACATAAGGACCAAAATTGCCCCATTTTCATGCAAGGGAGAGCTTGGTTACAGTGCACAGATTGTAAGGTGGGATGCAGTGGGTTCTTCCTAAGAGCCCATGGGAGTAGCAAAGGAGTAGGCCTGGCCCCCAAAGTAGAACCAGCAGAAAAGCCAGAGGGGAATCCCTCTAGCAAGCAGCTCTCCCTTGCAATTCTCACTCAGCACAGTCAGAGCAGTGTGCCTTGGAGCTCACTTCCACCAGGCTGTCTAGTTGGCCACGTGACCTGGAGTTGAACAGCAGTGGGACAAGAACCAGCTTAGACAGTCTGCACACACAGACCTTAGAAATGGAAGACTCTGCTCTTTGGTCAGGCAACGTGGTTGTGCACTTTTCCAGTTGCCAGAAATGGTAGGAAGCTGTGCATTCCAAATGGTGGCTCTAGAGTGGGTTGTAGGGATTCGGGTTGCCTGATAATGAACAAGAATTAAGTTGTACACTAGACACCATGAAAGTTCTAGAATATGAGTAATGGGCATAGTCATTATAAGAATTTTACATTTTAAGAAAGGAAGTAACTTAGTGGTAGAGTGCCAGCTGCCGTGAGTGAGGCCTTGGGTTCCAGCCCCAACATCACCAGGCCTTGGTTTCATTGCTCACTGATTGATCTAGTTCATCTCTCTTCAGTGTTCCTTCTAACCCTGTCCCAGCCAGTGTCCAGCAATGAAGCTGTTTGGAAGGCAGAAGAAGGAACTTTCATTGCCTCTGATCTCAGATTTATTCCACTAAAAAGCATTCTATAATATCTGACAAATATCCAGCATCCTGAAACTAGAACTAGGTTATGAAAATTGTTCTTGACATCTGTGACCTGCAAGGGTTCCAAAAAAAAATAAAATTTCAGAAGTAAACTGGAAATACAGCGTCAGTAAAGAAAGACTAGAGCAGAGCACTTGTCTCTCCTTCAAGATTTAGTCCAGAAAGGTGCTGCCATATTCCCAGCACTCAGGGAAACTGAGGTGGGAGCAGCTTAAGTTTGAGGTTTGTCTGGGCTACAAAGCAAGTCTGAGTCCATCTGGGCTATGTAACAAGACTCTGTCTCAAAGAATTAGAAGAAAAAGAAGGAAGAGAAGCAGAGGAGAGGTATCATACACACACACACACGCACACACACACACACATACACACATGTAGTGAGGAGCTGCGGGTTACATTCCCGCCCTCCTGTCTACCTTATGCCCCGAAATAACAACACACAAATTGTATTCTTTTAAACACTGCCTGGCCCATTATTTTCAGGCTCTTACTCACATCTTGACTAACCCATATCTAATAATCTGTGTAGCACCACAAAGTGGTGCCTTACCAGGTAGATTCTAGCGTGCGTCCATCTTGGGCTGGAGCTTCATCGCATCTGTCTCCCTGAGCAGGGGCACAGCAGTCTGGCTAACTTAGGAGAGGCATGGCATCTGACTGAGCCATCTACCTCACTTCCTTCTTCCTGTTCTGTCTACTCCACCCACCTATGTTCTAACCTATTAGGCCAAGCAGTTTTCTTTATTAATTAATCAATGAAATCAACAGATTGATAGAAAACCTACCTCCATCACACACACACGCACACGCACACACACAGAGAGAGGGGGGGGAGAGAGAGAGAGAGCCTGCCAGAAGACTCAGCAAGTAGAGATGCCTGCCACCAAACCTGTTGAGTAATCACCAGGCCCCACATGGTAGAAAGAGAAAGCTGACAACTCCTGTTGGTTGTCCTTTGGCCTACATTGTGCACACACACACACACACACACACACACACACACACAGCTAAATGAAAGGAGGAAGAGAGAGAAGGAGGAAAGAAACAAATGAACAAGAAGGCACAGGTTGGAAGTAGAACCCAAGGAGACAGCTTGACTGCATTCTCCAAAGCCGGCGCTCCTCACTAGGCATGTAAGCTGGTGTGTGTAGGAACAACATCTACACATGCACAGGCAGGCTCACAGAGAGACAGATGGACAGACAGACAGACAAGAGAGAGAGAATATTTATTCAGCCCACATGGGGAAAGCAGGCCCTGTTTATAAGCAGATGGAGCCAAATATAAAACAATATACCACCGAGGCAAGGAGTCTGAATAACAAATTCTCCCAGACCCAGGGAAAATAACTCTAAAACAGAGTGCTTAGCTGAAAATTTTCCAGTTCCAGATTCCTATGGGGAGTTACACTACTGGAGCCCCGGCTTGAATACACCGGCAAAAGCAGATCTGTTGTCCTCAGCTGCCATCCGTCCATTTAAGAGGGGGGGAAGAGTCTCTCTAGAAAGGGCAGTGCCTGGTAAGAGGCCAGCCCCTGAAGGGTGTGGTTTTGTTCAGGAGCCGCAAGAAATGATTTAGTAAATTACCTTGTCCAAGTGCTAAGAGACAACCGGTGGTCTACTCTTAGGTTCTATCGTTGCTTAGAAGAAGGTCTTGATTTAGCCATGAAGATTGGAGACCATGTCTGCTGTGACACACACCTTGAGACAATTGTGATTAATTGCTTGGCCATCATTATTTCCAGGACTTCCTGAAGTCTGGCATCAGGTGGGTGCATAATGTCATTGTTCTTAGACCCGAAGCTGCCACTTCCATCATACTAAACTATGGGTTGCTGGAAGTGGATTCCAGTGGGAGAACGCTTGCCTAGTGTGCACTGGGTTCTGGGTTTGACATCCCTCCCCTGCTGAAGAAAATAAAATGAAAACAAATAACTGTAGACAATAGCAGTTAGAAATCAAGATGAAAACAGAGCTACGCTTTTTAACACCATGTATGCCTCATGAAGACAGCACGATGCATCAGTTTAGATTCAATCTAAAGTTTAGGGTCTGAGTTTGCATCTAGAGCAACACCTTGGTTGACTTTGGTTCCTTTCTGAGTCTCAGTAACCTCGTGTGGACCATGATTACCTCAAAGGGCTGCTGAGAAGTCCCATGAGATGATTTGAAGTGTGTCATATGACACCTGATGCCTACTAAGTGCCCAAGAAATGACAAATATTGCTAAAATTGGAAAGCTTGAAACTGAAATTTACATTTACAGGAATTTAGTTTTTGAAGAAATAAAGGAAGTTGGAAAGCTCAGAAAGCCTGTCTCTGTTTATTTAGACAAACTGAGTAAAAAAGTCTATTCCTGTTTCTACACAGTGATCTAATTAACCTTTTGCCAGTATTAAGGTGACCTTGAATTGGTCTTGTGACCTCAAATGCTTAATGTTGTTGACTTTAAATGGTTTTGGGGGGATGGTCAAAAATAGTGTATAGAGAAATGGGCAAAAGATCAAATTAATTTACTGTGTAATAAGTAGCCAATAATACATTTGGTATTAGATGCTTATAAATAGGAAGAAATGCCTATAATTCATCTCCCAAAACAAGTAGGTAAGAGATTACACAAGTGTTTTAGAATAAAATTCAAAATTAAAAAAAAAAAAGGATCTGTCATTGATCTGTGGTCTCACACAACTTCTGTTAAACTAGGAAGAGACTAAATTATTCCTTTTTATAAACTAAAGACATACATTTCCAGCTTACACTGAAATGAAGCAAAGACGGATCTAATTAACCAACACTGACTCATCATCATAAACAGCCCCGCCCCGCAGAGAAGTCATTGAGCCAGGGTGAAATGGAAAAGATGGAAAAGATAACCACAGAGCGTGGAGACGTCAGAACCGAGCGACTGTCTGATCTCTGAGACTCCTTCTCAGTTTACAAATGTTTACGCTTGAGACACCAAAACTCTAGTGACATCTTTCATGTTATTCAAACTTTAGGATGAATGACCAAGCCTATTTTACCAACAGAACCATGTCTGGAAGATTAGTTTCAAAACAGAGTCACAACCATAAATAACATTACATGACGTTAGCCATGGTCAATACACAGCCCATCTGATTGCTGTGCCTCACACTGAAGTCTGGTAGATTGTGGTTGGTTGTTTTTTATTATTATTATTATAAGAAAATTTTCTGAATCTCACTGGCATGTTAGAATACTAATATTATGGAGTATTATTATTATTTCTAATAATACAGAAGTAACAATATCTTTTATTATCATCAACCCACGTGTTTATTTCCTGTTGAGAGGCACGTGGAGAGAAGGGCACCAAAGCGTTCAGCTACAATTGTCAATATGGGTGTGCAGTCTGAAATCTTCCTGGAACGAAGTCAAGTTCAAATGTCTGCCCATCCGGTATGCTTAAGAAAGATGTATATGATATCTCTTATTGAAATTATCTGCAGCTCTCCCTCTTTCTTGTAATTATTGTTAAGCCACTGGCTTGATCAATACCTGGCTTCTGTGCCATGCTGAGGCCTGAGTGCTCACATAGGGCCATCACTCCATCTTAGATTTCTCCAGGCTCAACCGTCTCTGCAGTGGGCCTATTCTGTTACCATTTATACCACTTATTGTTTAACACTGACCACTCCGGCCACTCTGTTATTAATTTCTGTGTGCCCTGGACCATGCCCCACTCTTCCCGTGCTGTCCCAGGTCCTTGGCCATTCCTTCCTGGAGAAATGAAGCTTTAAAGGCCAGTTATTTGGAGAGCATCACCATTTGTAATGTCCTAATTATTCTACATAATCAATAACATCAAGGCCTTTTTTCTTGGAGACATTCTGTTTATTCGCATTTTATTCCACACACGTCAGTTCCCATCAAGAGCAAAACCGATTTCCTCGTCTCGTGTCTGCTCTCAGGACAGCCTTAATTCACCATAAGTCTATCTGCGTTCACTACGTTGTCATTAGACCCAGTTGGTGATCTTGATATAATCCTGGGGCCAAGCATGTCCCGCTCTGCAAAGCAAGACTTTTATGTAACTGGGAGTGCTACCCAGACGACCAGCATGGAGACTGCCGGCGGGGCCTTTATTTCATTGTTGTTATTTTTGCAGAGGCCTCTGTTTATGATGTGATGCATTTGGGCCTGAGCGCATTAGCTGCATTATTCATTGGGTACATTTGTCAGAACATGCATGTGTATAAAGAACTAATGATCCATATTAAATTAATGACGCTATAAAGAAGAAAAATACTCCACACACACAGCTATGTCAGAAAGTACAGACTCCGATAAACCAGAGAAAGGGCCTAATCGGATGAAGCATTGGACTGTTCTGTCTCCAAAATTACATTTCTAGAAATGTGCTTGTACACAATGTTGGTTTTATTAAAACAAATTAATTCAGTCATTAAGGAATCATAAGGCAAGTGTCTCATAAGTCAGGACCTCCAGTGTAACAAATTGATTAAATGACTGTGTAATAGTCTCTTTAAACAAATCTAGTGTAACAAGTTAATAGATCTGCTCAATTACCATGCTGGGGGATGAAGCTGTGGGTGACTCTCATTAAATCTGGAAGATTGTTCTTCTGAGTTTTGTCCACTCTCCTCTGTATTTTTCTGGGTGTGCTCTGTGGTGTTTTGAATCTGTGGTGTATTGGGGGGGGGGGGCTCTAAAAACTGATTGCTGTAATCACAGTTTTAATTTTTTTTAAACTGAAACTTGTAGTGGATCTCTTTATCTTTTCCTCTCCCTCTTCCTCTTCCTCCTTTTCCTCCTCCTCCTCCTCCTCCTCCTCCTCCTCCTCCTCCTCCTCCTCCTCCTCCTCCTCCTCCTTCTCCTCCTCCTCCTCCTTCTCCTGTCCCTCTCTCCATCCTCTTATCTTCTCCCTCACCCTCTCACCTTCTCCCTCCCTCCCCCCTCACCTTCTCCTCTCACCTTCTCCCTCACCCTCTTCCTCCCTTTCTCTCCTACCCGAGGAGCAGGATAAAATGGAGGCTGAACCCTACCCACTGCTTTCCTCGACCTTAGTATGTAAAATAACCTAATTATTCTCATACCAGGTGCTTTATCTCTGCTGATAGCAAAATTTGAACAATGCAATCTGGCCAGTGAAACCTGGGGTGGCTTGGATGGAGCACCCAGAACAGGCAGAGAACGCAGAGAGCGAGTAGCTAACCAGCAACCTTATTTTTCAGCTACGGGTTGATTCCCGTGGAACACACACCCACCCCAGCCGGGAACTTCACACACAGGGGAGGGAAATTTACGGCCAGCTCAGAGGCCCTCCGTAGCCCCACTTCGCACTTTCCCCAGTGGCTGACGGAGGTGGCGAGGAGGATCTCACCCAGAGTCTCCTCCACATGGGGCTCTGCTCGGAGGTAGAGAAGTGCCCATGAAGGGAGCCGAGGGGGAACTCAGTTGTCTGTTACAGAGTGCACACTGAAATCTGGAGCATTTTTGCTTTAAGAAACACGGAAGTATTCTCTGGTGGGTGCTGAAATCTCGGCAAGGAGGGAAGATGATCACAGAGAGATCTAGGAAGTTAATGCTACCCCTCGCTCACAGGATTCCGATTCCCCCGCAGGCTCTCTGTTGGAGCAAGAAAAAAAAATGACTTGAAGTCTGCCTTTTTGGAGGTGTCCATGCCCATGACACCCTTTCACCAAAGGCCCTGGAGGAAACAAAATCTATTACCTATTGCCATTTTGTTAAGTGTTTGCTCTGCAGTGTGACCCTGCCACTTTATCTGTTGCTTTTTATTTTCTGAGTGCATGTTGCCCATATGTTACTCTAATAGTTGCTATAATTCTTGAGCAATGGGGCTCGTATTTTACGGGGCTGAATTAAAAAGAATGCACTTTAATAAAAACCTGAGCAATACACTAATGGCCTGACATTGATGTATTTGCATAGAGATGAATTATACGGGCCTGCTTGACACGACTTTTAATAAATGATGGAGAAGGTTATTACAGGGATGCAGTTTGGTGCGTGCTAACAGGTTATTTTCGTGCATCCGTGGCTAAAACCCGGAGTGACACAGTAGAGCGCACAATCGTAAGGTACTTTTTTGTCTTGCATATTATGACATTTATTGGGACCGCGCTGAACCCATATTACGATCGCAAGCTGCATTTTATTAACCATTAGTAACGTTAGCTGTAAACGGAATCGGGAATTGAAGAGAAAAAATGAGCCCCTCCTATAGACCCTCATCCACATTAAATTTGTAGGCAGTTGTAACGAGCATTTTATACCTGGCGCCCTCGCCTCTGAACTGACAAACCTCTAGTTGGCTAGAAGTGGACGGGAAAGGCCACTGCCCTCCCAGGGAACCACATACAAACTGCTGAGCAGTGACAGTAAGAAGCACCAATTTAGACTTAGTCGGTGAAGTACGATGACTTTGGGATCCATCCACTAGGGGCTGTAGATATACACAGCCCGAGGGTCGTACTCTAAAACCCCTGCCGATTGCGAACGTTAACTTGGTGTGCCCAAAATAAACAGAAATAAAACGGCACACCGAATTGATCAAACACTGAAGGCTCCTCAGGCTTTCTCGGACTTGGCTCAGAGTCCCCAGGTGGGGTCGCAGACAGCGCGCCACTGCTTGGTGCCCTTCCTCCCGCGACCAGCCAGCTGCGCTACAGCCACAGAGGCAAATGGTCACCTCGCACACGGAAAAGGAGATTGGAGGGACAAGTCCTCCTCCTGAACCTAGAGAAAGGCGTGAGGATGAGGAATCGGTTGGAGAGGGAGCCGTGGGGCACGTGCGACCTCAGCACCCAGGATGTGGCTCGTCCTTGAATGACACGGATCCTGGAGTCCCACACCTCGTAAGAACAGATGTTTTTGTCCCTCGCGGAGATTTGTAACTGATGTTCGCGACAGCTGGTGGATCCCGCCAGCTACTTGCATCTGTTCTAGAACAAACCTGGTGGGAACTGCGGAGGAGAGGGAAGGGCCCGACAGGGGACAAATTAAAACGTGTATTATGTGTACACAGTCTCTGTGTCACTTGCAGAGTGATAAAGGGTCGGATCCAATTTAGCTGAGCTCGGTAGAACTAACCGAGAGAGAGAGAGAAAGGCTAGAAATTCCTTGAGGAAAGGAGTGAGGTCTCCTTTGGATGTCTTGTGTCTCAGCAGCTCAGAGAATACCGACAGGAGTCTGCGGATGCGAAAGTCCATAGCTGTGGTTCCCAAGTCAGAACTGCTCGACCCCGGGAGGCTCCAGAGCACTAGACCTTTCCGGGGATAGGCGGCGGCGAGGGCGTGGGCACGGTCTGTGTCGAGGGTGCTAATTAGCCCTAGGTCTAGAGGGAACCGTGTGGACATCCGCGGCCTCGGTATGCACGGCAGGGTCTATAGTGCTTCTGATCCGGGTACCGCGTTGTCCTCCACGCCTGCAGGGGGCGCTCCCCGAATCCAAAATGAGATCGCGCGGGCCAGCCGCGGGGGCTCTGTGTGTGTGTGTGTGTGTGTGTGTGTGTGTGTGTGTGTGTGTGTGTGTGTGTGTGTGTGTGTGTGTGTCGGAGGATAAGGCTAAATAAACCAAGAAAGCTGATTTACTGTACCCAGATCTATTCAGAACACTCCAATCCCGTCTTCTCTGTGAAGACATGTAGGGCATCCAGGACAGATAGTGCCAAGGACTTACACTGGCTTCTTGAGCCCTCTTTGTTGTCCTGGGTAGGAAGATTGGGTGTGATGTGATGGATCAATCGATCCCCACTGGGCCTCAGACAAGTCTGTCACCATGCTGACCAAAGGCCTTCCCATCAAGGACACCAGGTACCAGGGAACTAGGCCCAGGAGTGGCCATGCCCTGAATCCCAGACTTGGTTGGGTCTGGCTCAATATGGAATGTGTCAAAAAAAAAAAAAAAAAAAAAAAGCATCCTGGAACCAAAGAAGGAAGTACCGGGTCTACCACGTAACGGGTCTACCACGTGTAAACAGAAAGTCCCCTCTAAAAGACAGGGACTTGGTACTAGCAAACACCGTCCTTGACCCAGTGAGAATTGGTTGAAACTGTGTGAGGGTGGCAAAGGAGAAAATATGCAACGA